>NW_028261388.1:15336762-15659262 GCF_051295495.1 Thamnophis sirtalis
TAGACCAGTCAGGCCCAGTTCTTGCAACTTGGACCTGACTTAGAGCATTTTGTGGACATGTTACGATTCTAGGCTGAATCCTCTCTTGACTCTGCCCCCAATATCTGTCTCTTCTTCCCCTTCAGTAACAAGATTACCCAGCTGGCTTTGTGCCTAAGGCAAGTCCAAAATCCACACTGTCCCTTCTTTGAACTTAATGCCTTCATTAATACAGCACACTGGCTCTCATATATACATTTACATATAATTACATTAATGAAAGTTAAAGCATTAAAATTCATATGCATGAATTCGCAACAATTGTTTTTTAAACAATCCTTATATAGTTCTTTCTGTCCTCATAATGATTTGCTCTTCCAAACGTGTTCTAGAACAGGGGCGTCAAACTCTTGACCCACAGGCCGGATGTGTCACATGCTGGCCACCCCCCCACCCCCCCATGCCCATTTTAGCGAAGGAAGAAAAAGTCGCGGTACATCACATAATGACAATGTGACGCCACGGGTTTGATACCCCTGTTCTAGAATTGCAGCTATTTATACAGGAGGCAATGCATATAGGCGCATGCATTTTCTGAAAAAAATGTGTTCTGTGTGGCTATTATTAAGAGGAAAATGGGGATGTATTCACACATTTGGCATCACTTCACTTTGGGTGGATTGGGGTTCTGCTGTGGCCAAAAATACAGGAGCTCAGGCAATAAAAGCAACAGTCCAATCAGATAACATTTTTATCCCAACAAGGGACATCAGCAATGAAGAAAGCAAGAGAAGATACACTGGAGATTGAATTTTATTAATCAGCCCAGACAGTTAAGGTATTTCTTCTACAGAAGGCCTCGGTGCGGAAAATTGGTTTATGGAGGCCCATAGAGAATGTTTATCTTCCAATCATGCTGGATACCTGCTTGAAGAAACCTTTTCGAACTGAATAGACCAACTGGATTTTTAATTCTCTTTTTCTTTGTGCTCAGGAAAGTCCAGTATTATGACTGGACGAATTGTGATGGACTGAAGATTTTAAATTCTACTATGTTTCCCCAAAAATAAGACGGGGTCTTATTTTCTTTTGAAACCCCCCCCCCAAAAAAAATAAGCACTTGGCCTTATTTTCAAGGTGGTCTTATTATTTTTGAGGTACAGGAGGTAGTGAGCATTGTCACCTCATGGCTGCTGCTGTGTTGCAATATTTTCGGAGAGGGCTTATTTTGGGGGGAGGGCTTATTTTAGCACAGGCGCTAAAAAGCCCGATTGGGCTTATTATCCAGGGAGGACTTATTTTTTGGGAAACAGGGTACTGGCAAATCTGACTTGCCACTTTTTATTTCTTTCTCCTGGGTTTCTCAATTTACCTTATGTGTTTTTTATGTTTATGTGAAGGTAGGTTTACCTAGAAGTCTATTAATTGTTCCTAAATTGTTTTTTCACCTGATATCACAAGGCATGGATGTCGCATAATATCAGGGGCAGATAAAGACTGGATGAAAATAGTCCAGACAGTAGCCATAACCTTGCAAGCAAAACTATAATCTTGATTATTTACTGTCTCTTCTGCAGACATCCCAAGTGTCATCTTTTCTCTATACAGTAGATCCTAGGTACAGTAAACCCCACAATTGTACTTTTTGCCATTATATTCTCTAATTCTTAATGCACAGACTAATCTCTAAGTAATTTTCTTGGGTTTGTGTTTGATATATTTTACACGAATGAATGAATGAATGAATGATGACTGAATGGATTTTATTACAGATGTTGGCCAAGTATACTGTTTTAACTCTATTAGTAAGGTAAAGGTAAAGGTTCCCCTTGCACATATGTGTTAGTTGTTCCTGACTCTAGGGGGGCACCGCTCATCTCCGCTTCAAAGCAGAAGAGCCAGCACTGTCATAAGATATTGCCGTGGTCATGTGGCCGGCATGACTAAACACCAAACGTGCACGGAACGCTGTTACCTTCCCACCAAAATGGTCCTTATTTTTTTACTTGCATTTTTACATGCTTTCGAACTACCAGGTTGGCAGAAGCTGGGACAAGTAATGGGAGCTCACTCCATTACGTGGTGCTAGGGATTCGAACCGTTGAACTGCAAACCTTTCTGATCGACAAGCTCAGCGTCTTAGCCACTGAGCGACCTGGTCCCCCAAAATGAAGAGAAAGATATATATTAAAGTCCTTGTATTTGTTAATGCTTTTGAATTATTTCATTATGCAATTTTGAATGCATCCAGATGGCATAGAGAGAGTGATATGGTACATCTCATACATCATCTCTGTTTTATGGGTAAGTAGAATCTAGGCCTTCTGTCTCGCTATAGTTCATAAACTGTGACATGGCAATCCATTGTAAGCAGAGAGCTTTGACAATGATATCTTGGCTCTTGACATATCTCCCAATCAATTTTAGAAGTTTGAAGTTAATATGCTAGTCTTGGAGGACGCATTCATCTCCGGCTTCCTAACCAGTCTGTCTATGACAAACATTGTCAGCTATAAAAATGAGATCATATCCATCCCAGGAATCTGTATTTCTCCAATAGATGTAGTGAAGCTCAGTGAAAGAACAGCTGAGGACAGAAACTGGAAATTAAATTTCATCTTATAAACTTTTGTATGTCAATAACTTAATTGTCATGAGGGACAGGTAGACTGAATCCATGTATTATTATAAATTAATGTGGATTTATACATTTAGCTATTTCACAAAGGAGCCAGAGGTCTGGTTACCCATTTTATGAAGAAAATGCTGGACTATGAAAGATTTTAGTTTGCAAAAATTGCAAGTTCTGCTTTATATATAATACTGGACAAATTGAGAAATGTGTACAATGTGTTTACATTTTTATTCATTTAGTGAATGTATCCAAGAGTCAGTCCCTAGATCTTATTATTGATTCAATGGGCTTGCTTACTATTGTAGGAAGTTATCACCTAGCCCTCTACGAGAAAAATGAAATATCCTAGGAAATATTGAAAAGCCAGAATATTTCTCTGGATGTGAAAAGAAAGAAACATGTTTTAAAAGACAGAATAGCTGTCTGTAGCTTCCTGCCCACCCCCACTTTGTCAGTGGAGGTGGCCAAGCTAGTCCACTTTACATAATAAAGACTTCTCCACTTCAGCTCCAGGGGGATGGGATTAAAGCATGATAATATTGGCCCCAACTGACCACATGGCATCTGAGAACTCAACCAAACCTGGATTCAAAACACAGCATAGAGAGTTGCCCCTGCATGGCCCCATGGGAGTCTGACAACCAATCAGAATACATTTCTTACACAGGAACAGGAAACAGAGAGGTGGGACTGAACAGGTTATAAAAAGCCTAGCAAGCCCCTCCCTCAGCACTTCTCTTCTTCTCCACCAACACTGAAGCATGTGATTACCTTTTCTGTTCAGGACTCAAGCCATGTGATCCTGTCCACCAATAAACCATCTTTCCAAGCAGCCTCCATGTCTCCAGTGTCTTTTTCCCCACTTGGAGCCGAACCCAAAAGGACATTTCTTTCATCAATATTATTATAATTTTTATGGTTGGCTGCACAACTCAGTCAAAATCTTGCTGGCCAGATGACTGACATTTTGCTTAATAGTTCTTGCTATTTTAAAAATAAAATTATTGGTCCTATTTTATGATATGTCCCAAGGTGCTTTTTCAGAAGGCAAATGGACTTTCTTCTTTTTCTTTTGAAGTTGTTTTGCTTCTCATCCAAGAAGCTTCTTCCGCTCTGACAGGATAGTGGGGAATGGAAGGATTTGTACGCCTTGCAGACAGCTGGTCATTTGCATCCTTTTAGAGGGTTGTTGAAGCACTTGGAGGTTTATCTGTATCTTCAGGGTCACTTGAGTGGTGCTCCTGGTTCCTATAGTCTGCCATTTTTCCTCTGGAAATCCTTTCAAAGGGTGTTCATCCCAAATTGTATAGCTAAACGTCTGTAGAAGTTCTCTGTCATCCAGGTCATAGTTATTGCAAAGATGCTTTTTCAGGAGGCAACTGGATTTTCTTGTTTCTCCTCTGAAGACATTTTGCTTCTCATCCGAGAAGCTTCTTCAGCTCTGACTGAATGATGGGGAATGGAAGGATTGATATTCCCTGCAGACAGCTGGTCATTTGCATCCTTTTAGAGGGTCGTTTTCTGCAAGGAATATCAATGGATGAGAAACGTCTTCAAAAGAAAAAAACAAGAAAGTCCAGATACCTCCTAAAAAAGCATCTTTGGGACAACCATGACCGGGATGACTGAGAATCTCTATAGATTCAGTCCAGGGACGTGCAGTCACTAGAGGCAAGGGAGGTGGTGCCTCACCAGTCTCCTGAGGGAAACGAAAGAATTTTAAATTTTTTTTTAAAATAATTAAAGCCAGGGTAGTTGCTACCAGATTTCAAGTCACAGTGGCTTGGTGTCTGCTCTCAGTATTAACTAGGAGGAGGCCAGAGAACTAGGGGCCTCTTTTGCATAAGCAATTTTTCGCCTTTTAAGAGTTAAGCAAGGGTTAACAAGCGAAGAATTTCTAATGCAAATGAGGCACTCGCCTCCTATAGAGGGCATTTTTAGAGGCTTTTTAGAGTTCTCTGGGAGCGACTAGCTCAGTCTGACTTTAGAGCTCTGGCTTTTCAAGAGGGGAGGGCAGGGCAGGGCGGGGAGAAGCAGAGTTGAAATCGTCTCTGAAACAGCTGGAAAAGGTCCGTGTGTGGGGAGGGGGGAGGAATTCAAAAAGTTTGATCAGAAGGGAACAGGGAAAGGGGGGGTATGGCAGAGGAGCTGCTTTCAAGCCTTTGGAAAATATATCCAATCCAACTTCTGTGTTTGTATTTGAGAGTGAGTGAATGAGAGAAGGATCGAAGTCTGCGTGTGTCTGTTTGAGAGAGGGGGAGGGAGGGAGAGAGGGAGGAAGGAGGGGGAGGGAGAAGAAAAAGAATGGGAAAACTTATTTTGCAAAGGGGAAAAATGTTGTTGCTTTAAATTGGAACTGAGCATGCCTGGCTGTGGAATTCTGGGAGTTGAAGTCCACAAGTCTAAAAACAGCCTCACCGGGGCTAAAGCTGACCGCACGTCACTGCCGTGGACCACTGGTGGTCTGCGAGAAAATTTAGCAATAGCAATAGCAGTTAGACTTACATACCGCTTCATAGGGCTTTCAGCCCTCTCTAAGCGGTTTACAGAGTCAGCATATTGCCCCCAACAACAATCCGGGTCCTCATCTTACCCACCTCGGAAGGATGGAAGGCTGAGTCAACCCTGAGCCGGTGAGATTTGAACAGCCGAACTGCAGAACTGCAGTCAGCTGAAGTAGCCTGCAGTGCTGCATTTAACCACTGCGCCACCTCGGCTTGGGTGGTCTGCAGAAAAATTATTTACATTTTTATACTGCACTAAATCAGAGGTCCTCAATCTACGGCCTCTGGGCCAGATACGTGCAATGAATGTTTGTGTTGCTGCAGAGAGTCTCCCCTTTCGGAGTCTTTTTGTGCGGGTCAGAGAAGGGCAGAAATTCTGACTTGGGGTCTGCTTCAGCCTCTTGGTTTCAAGCTTTGGGTGAAGGCCGGAGGGAAGCGCCACTGGTGGTGAAGAGCCAGAGGGCTTTGTTCCAGTGTGACTGCATCATGGCCTGGAACTGGCTGACCTCAGTCTGCTGAGCCTCCGGGCACCTGGCCTTGCACTCCTGCAGGTCTTCCCTCTGCTTGGAAAGCCTATGTTCGCAATCCTCAGTGAGGTACTTCTACTGAGCCTCCTTCTCGGTCAGATCCAATTTGAACTAAGCTATTTTGCCAGCTCTTTCTCATGGTGGCTGCTTAGCTCCAGCAACTGCTTCCTGTTGGGGCCCTAAGGATCCCGGGCAGGCAGGTAAGGAGTGGCTGGGAGAGGAGGGGCGAGGTGAATGACATCGAGTTGGCCAAGCCCACCCAGTCCCAGTCACATGACCACTTAGCCACGCCCACCCGGACGGTCATTAGGTAGATCATATTAGTGGTCCGTAGGATTTAAAATTATGAATTTAGTGATCCCTGAGGTCTGAAAGATTGGTGAGCTCTGCTTTAAATGTACAGTATAGACACAGCCCAACTTTTGAATATCTTCTTCAAGGCCTTCATGACTGCTTTACCAAGTGCACATCTGTGGCATATTTCTTGACTGCTTATTCTTTTATTGTTGACCGTTAATGCTAAAAAGAAGAAGTTGTCTGTCACTTCAATATTGTCACTGTCAATTCTAAGGTTGTTTGTTCTACCTCTTGTTATTAATTTAGTTTTAACAGTATCAGGCAAGTTATATTATTAGGAAGGTGGGTTTTTTTGTGACCGATCAAATTCTTTAAATTGTTGTTAGCAATAAGCATTTCTAAATTATTAACCCCATTTTAACCCAGATAAAAACAAAAACGCTTTGCAAATTATTTATAAATAAAATTATCCCAGAGATTTAATTTCTCATGAGGATGAAACTTAATTTTTTTCCCAATAACATCCAAATATATCTTGTTGACTTTAATGCTGAGAAAACATCTAAATTCCAACTAAAATTAGAATCAAGCACTTGATAGGATTTCCAAAGTTTTTCCAAATAATAAACTATTAGAGGAGTTAATATTCAAATTCATTTACATTCCAAAAACCAACAAGACATTGAAAATATTACATATGCCCAAGAGTACAACTGAAAATCTGGAAAATTTAAACTCCTATTTTCATTTCATAGTCTTAGTTTGAAAAGAATTTAGAGCTCTAAATGTCCCATTAAAATATCCTCAGTGGCTTCATGATTTGTCTCAAATATCTAAGCAGAATTACCCAGGCATCCCTCTTAAAACAAACAATCCTGAAACTAAACTCATGTTCATAATGTATATGTTGACCCGAACAAGGTATGAGTATTTGCAGTCCTCTATTAACATTGTCCTATAGCAATAGCAATAGCAGTTAGACTTATATACCGCTTCATAGGGCTTTCAGCCCTCTCTAAACGGTTTACAGAGTCAGCATATCGCCCCCACAGTCTGGGTCCTCATTTTACCCACCTCAGAAGGATGGAAAGCTGAGTCAACCTTGAGCCGGTGAGATTTGAACTGCCGAACTGCAGCTTAGCAGTCAACTGAAGTGGCTGCAGTACTGCACTCTAACCACTGCGCCACCTTGGCTACTCCTACGTCCTGAGGGACGTAGTGGCTCAGTGGTTAAGATGCTGAGCTTGTCGATCAGAAAAGGTTGGCAGTTCGAATCCCTAATGGTGCGTAATGGAGTGAGCTCTCGTTACTTGTTCCAGCTTCTGCCAACCTAGCAGTTTGAAAACATGTAAAAATGCAAGTAGAAAAATAGGAACCAACTTTGGTGGGAAGGTAACAGTGTTGCGTACGCCTTTGGCATTTAGTCATGCTGGCCACATGATCATGGCAATGTCTTTGGACAGTGCTGTCTCTTCGGCTTTGAAATGGAGATGAGCACGCCCCCTAGAGTCGGGACCAACTAGCACATATGTGCAAGGCAGTGGTGGGTTTCAAATTTTTTTAGAACCTCTTCTGTAGGTGTGGCCTGATTTGTGGGAGTGGCTTGCTGGCCATGTGACTGGGTGGGAGTGGCTTGCCAGCAATGTGACTGGGTGGGCGTGGCCAACTTGTAAAATGTGGTGAAACTCACTTAACAGCGCTCTTGCTTAGCAACCAAAATGTTGGCTCAGGAACTCTGGCATTGAAGTGTGAAAGTCTTAAAGCTGTCAAGTTACAAGAGCCGAGGTGGCGCAGTGGTTAAATGCAGCACTGCAGGCTACTGCTAGATCAGCAGTTCAGCGGTTCAAATCTCACCGGCTCAGGGTTGACTCAGCCTTCCATCCTTCCGAGGTGGGTAAAATGAGGACCCGAATTGTTGGGGGCAATATGCTGACTCTCTGTAAACCGCTTAGAGAGGGCTGAAAGCCCTATGAAGCGGTATATAAGTCTACTGCTATTGCTATTGCTATTGCACCCCTAACCCTTTAGAAAAAAATAACCGCAGGGGTGTTCAAACTTGACAGCTTTAAGACTTGTGGACTTCAACTCCCAGAATTCCTCCTCTCGCTCTTCATCTTGGCACTTGCAGAGAAAATATGGAAACAATAAAAGAGATGAAAAATAGGAAAAAAGAAAAACCAGCTCAGTATAAGAAACATAAAAACTTAAGATCAGACTTTACTACCCTGTAGTCTCCTGGAGTTTACACTATAAATTAGGCATTTGTAGTTCTCATGGTCTATGAGATATTATACAAGACAATAAATCTATTTTTATGTACTGGCAATGACATTTCTTGCCATTAGGCAAGCAGCTGTGGTTTAATTAAATCACCCACAGTTAAAGTGAAAGGAAACCCATAACATGCTGTGATTTCATTTATTATTTGACAAATCAAGTAGTCATATTTCATCATCTAGTTTTTAAACATTGCCTAGCCAATAAGTGTCTAAAAGGAACAGCATTCAAAAAGAAATGCACCTTGCTTTTCATCCTTTGAAAAACCCCTTAGTTTACATATATGTGGGTATCGTGGTCCTAGGAAAGTGTTAATTGGAGTGTGTCATTTTTTTAAAATCTCTTGAGCTAAATGTTCAAGCCATCGTCTGCATAATTATGATGATTCTCAGCAGTTGGTTGAGTATCAGTTCTCAGCAGGGGTGGGTTTCTCGCCCCGTTCCAACCGGATCGGTTGGAACGAGGCCGGCGGCGTCCTCACGCACGCACGTGGTGCGCGCGCGCATACGTATAGCGTCTGTGCGATGCTCCAGCTGCTCCTGGAGGATCGCGCAGGCATTCTGCGCATGCGTGGAAAGCGCAAAATTCGAAAAAACCGGGTAAGGAGCGGGCGCGGGTGTGCGGGCGTGCGCGGGCGCGGGGGGGGGGCTTCGCCGTTCCCGGAAGTTACTTACTTCCGGGTTCGGCAACCAACCGGATCGCAGGGACCGGTGCGAACCGGTCGAAACCCACCCCTGGTTCTCAGGAAAAATAAAGTATATGTAAATGATCCAGCACGTAACCAAAGTATACGTTACATGAGAGTCGATGAAGAATCCTTCAGAGTCTGTTACTGTACTTTAGAGGAAGAACTACAGACCTATGCAACCAGTGGTGGGATTCAGCCGGTTCTCGCTGGTTCAGGCAAACCAATTGTTAAATTGCTGGCTGGTCCCACCCCTTCCTGGAGTCCCCATGTGCCTTGTTTTTGCTCCCAGGAGGCTGCAGGGAGGCCTACAAGGCCCAAAATTGGGCACAGGGAGGGGGCGTGCACCCACCTGGCCCGTTTTTGCTTCCAGGGATGTGCAGGAGGCCAAGTGCTGCCTGTCACATGCCCTGGCCACGCCCACCATGGTCATGCCCACTAGGGCAGAGAACTGGTTTTTAAATTATAATACAACTGATCACAAGATCTCTGCTGATAAGCTGTCATTTGTGCGCAAGCTGTAATTTTCTCTCTGTGTTGAAATGAAAGAATATGCAATCTGTAATCCAGATTGCTCTGCAGCCAGGGTCATCCATCCCGACTACCTTTCCCCCACAGATTTCCTGGTTTTCTTAATGGCTTAAATGTTCAATTCACAGAACCCTGAATGTGGTTTGTTGGAGGAAAGAACTCTGCACAAAGGAACCCTGGGCAATAGAAATCCTGTCTCAATTGTGGTCATCAGTTAGGCTTAGAATAACTTTATTGTCACTTCGGACCCTCTCCACCCTTCGGGCCTTCCGGACGGCCGTGAAGACCTGGCTGTCCCAGCAAGCCTGAGGTTGAGTTCCCCCCCCCCCTACTCAAATTTGCTGTGTCTGTTGTGCTTTTAAATTGCTCGTATTGTCTGATTGTTTTTGTCTTATTTTTTGTAATTTCCCCTCCCTTGGCTTTTGTTCAGCCGCCCTGAGTCCCTTCGGGGAATAGGGCGGCCTACAAATTGAATAAACTCCAACTCCAACTCTACTTTGAATGTACGCTAATTGGCATACATTAAAATGGAATTTTGTTGCATGTGGATCTCAAAGGATCAGTCCCTCCCATATACACCACAGAAACATGACAGAATAAATAAATAAATATGCATGTACATACAAATATTATAAGGCACAGAGAAACAACACTACTTCAGCTGTATGCATGTACATGGTGAGAAAAACAAAACTTGCGCATTTACCAGATGGACGGCATAGGGAACAAAGCTGTTACAGAATCTGATAAACCTGCTAGAATACTTTGAAACCTTCTCCCAGAAGGGAGCAACAGAAACAGATCGTAGAAGTGGGTGTGTGAGGTCTCTAACAATGATTCAATGTCTAAGAACATAGCACTTATAAGCAGTATCTTGAATGACAGGAAGCGAGCTTCCTATAATCTTCTCGGTTGTCCTCATAACTCTCTGTAGGGATCTTCTATCCCAGGCACTACTGCCACCAAACCAAACAGTGATGCAGTTTGTTAAAACACTCTCAATTGTGCCTCTGTAAAAAGGGGTCAGTTGAGGGCTATTTGTAATTTGCTCGAACCTAAAACATAAGCATTCCAGTTAGAAACATGCTAGTTTGCAATAATGGTGAATATGTGGGTTTTAAATAAGTAATAAGCATAGAGACAGTTAATAACTAAATGCAAAGACAAACGTAGAATTAACAGTAAGAAGCATGAAACATTTATTGTTCTGTAAGGAAATTACACACACACACACACAGGGACACAGTGGCTCAGTGGCTAAGAGCTTGTTGATCAGAAAGGTAAGCAGTTCGGCAGTTCGAATCCTTAGCACTGTGTAACAGAGTGACCTCTCATTACTTCTCCCAGCTTCTGCCGACTTAGCACTTCGAAAACATGTAAAAATGCAAGTAGAAAATTAGGAACCACCTTTGGTGGGAAGATAACTCCACATGACCATGGAGACATCTTCAGACAGTGCTGGCTCTTCGGCTTTGAAACACCACCCCCTAGAGTCGGGAACGATTAGCATATAGGTGCAAAGGGAACCTTTACCATTAAGGAAATATACATTATAACCAGGGGTGGGTTTCTCGCCCCGTTCCAACTGGTTCGGTTGGAACGGGGCCGGCGGCGTCCTCGTGCACGCGCGCGGTGCATGCATGCGTACTAGTGTCTGCGCGACGCTCCAGCTGCTCCTGGAGGATCGTGCAGGCGCTGTATGCGTCCTGCGCATGCGTGGAAGTGCAGAACTCGTCAAAACCGGGTAAGGACTGTGGGCGGGCGCGCCCTTCGCCGTTCCCGGAAGTTACTTACTTCCGGGTTCGCCGACCAACCGGTTCGCAGGGACCGCCACGAACCGGTTGAAACCCACCTCTGATTATAACCCATGGAGCAAAAATTACACAGCACCTCTGCTTTGTTTTTGACTGTATTTTGTCTTAAGCAGGAGTAATAACATCAGGTGTTTAACCAATTGCTTCCAGATTTCAGGACTGGGACATTGGTGGTTTTAAATATAAATTAATCTGCTGACCTGTTTGTGAAACACAGAGTGACAAACTTGAAGAAAACTATGTGCATGAGAGCGATTTAACAGATTAACAGAGTTGGAAGGGACCTTGCAGGTTATCTAGCCCACCCACCAGAGGTGGGTTCCTACCAGTTCGCACCAGTTCGGTAGAACCGGTTCATCAAATCTACCAAACTGCTAAGAAGAGGTTCCACCAGTGGACCCGGAAAGCAGGCCACACCTACAGAAGAGGTTCCAAAAATGTTTGAAACCCAACACACACACAGACACACACACAGACCGACAGACTCACACAGAGAGAGAAAGAGAAAGAGAAAAAAGGAAGAAATAAAGAAAGAAAAAAAGAAAGAAAAAGAGAGAGAGAGATGAAAGAAAAAAAGGAAAAAGTGACAGAGAGACAAAAGGAAGGAAGGGGAGAGAGAGAGAGAGAGAGAGAACACAGGGCCGGCAAGCCACTCCCACCAGGTAACATGGCCGGCAAGCCACTCCCACACGAGGCCACACCCACAGAGTAGGTTCAAAAATTTTTTGAAACCCACCACTGCCACCCACCCACCCCTCACCTTACCAAGCAGGAGACCCTACACCATTTCTGACAGATGGCAGTCTAGTCTCTTCTTGAAAGCTTCCAGTGATGAAGCTCCCACAACCTCTCAAGGCAAAGTTGTTCCATTGGTTGATTGCTCTCACTGGCAGAAAATTTCTCTTTATTAGAGGAGAGTTAGTGATGACTTCTGATGATTGCCTGGATGAGTCTCTGGGGGTTTTCTTGATCAGTTTTTAGTAATGGTTTGCTGTTGCCTTTTTGCTAGGGCTGAGAGCGACTGGCCCTAAGTCACCTAGTTGGTTTTGTGCCCCAGGTAGAACTAGAGTTCACAGTCTCTCAGTTTCTAGCCTGGTGCCCCAATCGCTACATCCAACTTCATCTAGTGAAGAAAACTAGGGAAAACATTTCCAAAAACAGAATGAGTGAATAAAGTTTTATGTATCCTGGGTTTGGTGCAAGTACTGGTAAAATATATTTCGTGAATGTAGTATGGTGCCAAAAAATAATAATCCTTGCCTGAGCAATTCCAACTATGTGAAAATGGATGGTAAATGATTGCTGCCTTAAGGAAACCTGTAAACACTTAGTTCCGTGAACTGTGAATTGAAATTCACAATCCATGTGATTCTGTTTACATTTAATAGCCCTTGCTTAAATATAAGCAAGTTGAAGATTTCACCATAAAGATAAGGAATACAGTCCATGAAAAAAAGAAATTAAAGAAGAAAGCTGTAAATGATCCATTTTGCAATCCTCATTTATGATCTGAAATGTCCGAAGACGTCTCTATGGTCATGTGGCCGGCATGATTAAACACCAAAAGCGCACGGAGCGCAGTTACCTTCCCACCAAAGGTGGTTCCTATTTTTCCACTTGGATGTAAATGTTTTCGAATTGCTAGGTTAGCAGAAACTGGGTCAAGTAACAGGAGCTCAATCTGTCTTTGCAGCGCTAGGGATTCGAACCGCTGAACTACTGACCTTTCTGATCAACAAGCTCAGCACCTTAGCCACTAAGCTATTGCATCCACTGCGTCAATAAATTAGTTGCAGTCCTTATTTATTATCTGAAATGTATTAATGAACATTCATCATGTAATAAGTTGCAACTGATGCACTGAGTAATTTGGACAGATTTTTGTCAGAAGTCAATAAAATTGAGGCAGGTGAATTTTCTTCAGAGTAAATTGCATAAAGTTTCAGACTCCTTTGTAAAGGACAGATTAACACTCTTGTACAATACACAAGTTTTATTTACGCAAGGCAGATTTTAGACTTCTGAAAAACATTTTTGATGTATCAGGAATTATACATGCTCTGTGGCTGTGTACAGTATTTCATCTGTTAAAATAAATACGATGTACTGTATTTAGGATTGATTAAATCAAAACAATCAGCCGTGTACCACAGCTCCTTGAGCATAAAATTTACTTCAATCCACATTGCTAAATAAGGTTACAGAGAAAAGAAACATTGACAAATGCTTAGAATTAACAGGATTAAGAAACACTTAAATTATGTCTGCTTCAACTGAATTTATTTCTCATTTGTGCTTTATATTTATTATTTTCTTCCTTCATTTTATGTTTTGCTTTGTTTTGCAGCCGGGAACTTCCAAACATTTTTTTTTACCAAACATTGTGGAGTATCTGTTTTAGGAATTCAGACAATAGAGCCTAGGATCTGTTTCATATCCTTTCAAGGAGCAAGTTCATTCCTTGTCTGACAAATTCATTTAAGAGAAGTCATGTCAGTATGGAAACTCTGAAACCTTTAGATTTATTTTTCTCTTTCCGTAACACAATCTGAGAAATGTTTTCTTAAAAAGTTATTAGTAACCTTCTTAGAGTGTTGTGTTTGGCCCTGTTTGCAACAGATATAGAAAATAGAATAACAGAGTTGGAAGGGACCTTGGAGGTCTTCTAGTCCACCCCCCTGCTTAGGCAGGGAACCCTACACCACTTCCGACAAATGGTTATCCAACTTCTTAAAGACTTCCAGTGTTGGGGCATTCACAACTTCTGGAGGCAAGTTGTTCCATTGATTTATTATTCTAATAGTCAGGAAATTTCTCCTCAGTTCTAAGTTTCTTCTCTTCTTGATTAGTTTCTACCCATCGCTTCTTGTCCTACCCTCAGGTGCTTTGGAGAATAGCTTGATTCCATCTTCTGTGTGGCAGCCCCTGAGATATTGGAACACTGCTATCACTCTCCCCTAGGCCTTCTTTGCATTAAACTAGACATACCCAGTTCCTGCAACCATTCTTCATATGTTTTAGCCTAACCATCTTTGTTGCTCTTCTCTGGACTCTTTCTAGAGTCTCCACATCTTTTCTACATTGTGGTGACCAAAACTGGATGCAGTATTCCAAGTGTGGCCTTACCAAGGCATTATAAAGTGGTATTAACACTTGACATGATCTTTATTCTATCCCTCTGTTTATGCAGCCTAGAACTGTATTGGCTTTTTTGGCAGCTGCTGCACACTGCTGTCAAGATCCTTCAGTATCTTAAGCCTATCTTCTGGAGTGTTGGCTATTCCTGCCAGCTTGGTGTCGTCTGCAAATTTGATGAGTATATTATAGTTTTCAAAATCAATCTTTGCCAACTTAGAGCGTTTCACAATATTTAAAAGGCTTCAGGTTAGGGAAATACAGTATAACCTACCATAAGTAGCAATTAAATTCTCCAAACTTTTTGATCCATTTTTAAAAATCGTCAATATCCCAAAATGTAAGGGATTAAAGGTTTCGGGTGAAGGTGTGTGTGTTCTGTCTTTGGTCTTCTGTGAGTTCCATCCATTTTTGACACGTCATTCAATGTAATGTAGTTGGTCAGAAATACCAACTCATGAATTTTCATGCTTTCAAAACGCTAGGTGGACAGGAACTGGGGCAAGAATGGAAGCTCACCTGTTGCGCGACACTCAGGTCTCAAACCTGCAGCTGTCAGCTCTCCAGCCAATAAGCTCAGTGTCTTTAACTGCTGGTCATTGGCCCCCCCTTGCAAAGAATGTAAATCCTTCGATTCCCTACTATTCAGCCAGAACTGAAAAAGTTTCTTGGAAGAGAAATGGATCATTTACAAAAGGGAAGCCCCTCCCCAAGAAATACCAATTACCTTCTGGAAAAAGCACCTTTGGGATAGCATGCTAATTGTTCTCGATTTATAAACAGTCTAAGGTTACGACAGACCTCCCAGGTGTCACTTATGAACAGCTTCTTGTTCTGACCTAGGCTTTCTGAGACAGTAAAAAGCGCACGCTTAGTCCCCCAAACCCTCTTTTTATTTCAATGGCTGTGAATTATGTTCATTCACAGCCCGTAATGAGTCACAAATAGTTTGTAAAGAGTCTGACAGAAGTCTGCCACAGGGTCTGATAAGCACCTACCTTTTTCTCCCTTGAAATGCTGCCAAAGACCTAATTGGCGATTAGCTTTGCAAGGCCACACGGAGCACAGAGTCAAAACGGAGCTTCAGAATTTAAACCGACCAGAAAGAACAAAGTTGCTTCCTGCAAAGGCTCATGTGCCTTTGCTACTCTTTATATCTTATGGGAAGGGCCAATTATCTCCAAGCCTTACTCCTGAGTTGTCTCTTTTGTCTTAGCTGTTCTTGCCTTCCAGCAGCTCTGCCGATGCGGTCACTGGGAACAGGCTCCCCCTGTTCCTCTGCCTCGCTGATTCTGGAAGCTCCGGAGGCAGCACATAACACCCAGATGGCCCTGGCCCCCTCTCTGCCGCCAATGCAGAGCCCTCATCCAAGCCTTCCCCAGACTCCAGGACTGGCCCATGTTCCTCCCCAATCTCCTCACTGTCCAATTCTACTGCCAGCTCTGCAGGAGACTGTTGAACCACAACACTTCTAATGTTTCAATGACTGCTCCCTCCCTGTGACCACATGATTGCATATTGTGTGCTCTGCATCCGGCCCACATTTTCAGACTTCTGTAGCATTGCACGGTCACGTGACCACATTTTATGTTGGGTTTTTTTTTTTTAAAGCTGGCATTTACTTCTGTTTTTTTGGAAAAAACAGCCCATAGCAAACCATTGGTTTCCTTAACCACTGCAGTGTCCACTTAACTACCTGTGCTTGAGTTAGTTGTTGTTAGTTGCGAAGTCGTGTCTGACCCATCGGGACCCCATGGACAATGGTCCTCCAGGCCTTCCTGTCCTCTACCATCCTTTGGAGTCCATTTAAGCTCACGCCTTCTGCTTCGTTGACTCCATCCAGCCACTTCATTCTCTGCCGTCCCCTTCTTCTTTTGCCCTCAATCTTTCCCAGCATGAGGCTCTTCTCCAGTGAGTCCTTCCTTCTCATTAGGTGGCCAAAGTATTTGAGTTTCCTCTTCAGGATCTGGCCTTCTAAAGAGCAGTCAGGGTTGATCTCCTCTAGGACTGACCCTTTTGATCGCCTTGCAGTCCAAGGAACTTGCAGGAGTCTTCTCCAGCTTGAGTTAGTAGTATAAGGGATTTTCTTGCTTGGGGGTTAGATATGTGATTCATTCTATGAAATGCCAGAGTCTTATTGATGTGAGCTATATATAATTCAGCAGGCTTTTAAAATATTTTATTTATTTATTTCCTGTTTCTTTCTTCCCCTCTGCCTCTTCTATGGCTTTTGTCAGAAAATGTTTACCCCCACGTTGTACTAAAATGCATGTTGCTTCCACTCCCTCCCTTAATGAACCATAAATCCTTTCAGCAACATTAAGGGAAGAAATCTGCCTTTGAATTGTGCCAAGCCATGCTTGAAAAGAACCAGTAAAAGTCAAAAGAGAAAGTTGGTTTTCCAGGCAAAGGTGCAGCAGCCGTCCTATTAATAGACAAAATTGCGACATAAGGTAATGGGTGGTTTATAACTGAAAACAGGTTTGGTAAAGCCCATTGCAAATGCTGTATATGGAACAGCGACACATCTTTGCTTCTTACTTGAAAAAGCAGCCCGAAAGAGTCTTGACTTCTCCTGATCTCCACGTCCTGATTTTCATCATGACAGTGTAGTAGGAAGTTAGCACCCATCCCTCTCCTAGGAAAATGAAATATTTTAGGAAATATTAAAAGAGCAGAATATTTCCCCTAAAAGGGAGGCAGAAACTCACACACCCCCCGCTCACCTTTGTCAATGAGTCATTAAGGCCTGAGCCAGTCTATTCTACATAACAAAGATCTACCCCCTTCAGGTAGAGCCATAATAGGAATCCCAAACCCCTTTAATTACATCACCAACCAGCAAGAGTCAAGGAGGCTGGAAACAGGCCTGTTTCTGGACTTCCGGTACTTTCGGTAGGCCCATTTTTCACCATCCCAGAGCCTCTGTGTGGGCCCTGCACTTATCTGGCATGTTGAACGGGCCACGTGGAGATTCCTGGGAGGGGAGGGGCAGGGTGGGAGGGGTCAGCCAGTCCTTGTAACTACCGGTTCAGCAAACCAGCTTAAAATTAACATCCAGTTCGCCTGAACCAATCCGAACTGGCTGAATCCCATGCCTGCGTGTTATGCTATTTGATCAGGAGGCTAGATCACCCCACAGTCAGAAATGTTTTGATTTGAGTCTGAATTGCAATGAACTGGGCATTATTTGTTTGTTTGCCTATTGATATTATTTGAAAGATTTCTAAAGCCACCTGTATTAAGCAACTCTGAGTGGCTTACAACAGCCATAAATCCAATAAATAAAAGTTATTAAAAACAATTGAAGCAAATTAAAACTCTACACCATAATCGTCCCTCTTGGGATGTCCCACAGTAGGTTCAGCTGTCCTCCTTGTATATTTTCTACCCATACAATCCAGGGGTGGGTTTCTCGCCCCGTTCCAACCGGTTCGGTTGGAACAAGGCCGGCGGCGTCCTCGCACACGCACGCGGCGTCCTCGCGCACACACACGGCATCCTCGCACGCACACGCGGTGTTCTCGCACACGCACGCGGCGCGCGCATGCGTACTAGCGTCTGCGTGATGCTCCAGCTGCTCCTGGAGGATCGCGCAGGCGCTGTATGCGTTCTGCGCATGCGTGGAAGCGCAGAATTCGTAAAAACCGGGTAAGGAGCAGGCGCGGGTGTGCGGGTGCGCGTGGGCGCGGGGGAGGGCTTCGCCGTTCCCGGAAGTTACTTACTTCCGGGTTCGGCGACCAACCGGATCGCAGGGACCGGTGCGAACCGGTCGAAACCCACCCCTGATACAATCCCAGTATGGGATTCAGTGAAAAAAACAAACCACAAGTTTTAATGGTCTTCTGAAAGACTAAAAGGATGAGGGCCTGTTGAACCCAGAGGTGGGTTCCTACCAGTTCGCACCTATTCGGTAGAACCGGTTCGTCAAATCTACCAAACCAGTTAGAAGAGGTTCCACCAGTGGACCCGGAAAGCAGGCCACACCTACAGAAGAGGTTCCAAACTTTTTTGAAACCCACCACTGGTCCTTGGATATGATTATTCTACACTATCATGCTCATATTTATAAAACTCAGTGCCTCTGTGAAAGGTAAGGATGACTACTGCGTTTGTGGTGCAATCAGAACATTGCATGTGTTGAAGTTGTTTTAACGCAAACCAAAGATGCCTTTTAAAAAAACAAGTTTACATCATATTCTTATGCATGCCAGTGCTGTGTGTGAGGTAATTTAAGGTGGTTCTGACAAGTGTCATCGGCATCTTCCTATCCAGTCACATGGGCGGCAAGCCACTCCCATCCGGTCACATGGGTGGCAAGCCACTCCCACAAAGGAGGCCACACCCACAGAGTAGGTTCCAATAATTTTTGAAACCCACCACTGGTTGAACCGCTGGCAGGAGGGTGTTCCACAAGGCAGGGATAACCATGGAAAAGGAATGTTTCCGAGGTCCCACTAAATGGTGAAATTTCAGGGAGGGTTCTTGAACCTGATGCCTTCAAAAGCTCCCTTCCAAATCTCTGATGATATGATTAGACCATCTTCTCTTTTTAAAATAGCAATAGTACTTCGATTTATATGCCGCTTCACAGTGTTTTACGGCACTCTCTAAGCGGTTTGCAGAGTCAGCATATTGCCCCCAACAATTTGGGTTCCTCATTTTACTGACCTCGGAAGGATGGAAGGCTGAGTCAACTTTGAGCTGATCAGGATCGAACTCCCAGCAATGGGCAGAGTTAGCCTGCAATACTGTATTCTAACCACTGCACCCCCAATTTTAAATGCATCCCATAATAGATTCAGTGGCGTGCTGAACATCTTCTTTTTCCTCACCCAGGCTTACTTATTTCTCAGTGTATTTTTTACTTCACTGTAGAAAGTAATGAAGATGACCTTGGCAGAGATATACAAGCTCTGTTACCAAAGCAACAAGGGGTGACTCATGTCTTAAGTCCATAACAGACAGATGTAATATTTGGAAAAGGCTCGGACAGATACCATCCTAATTCACTGAAGTATAAGAAATGGGAAGGGAAGGAAAGGGAATGTTCTGACGTAGGTTGCCCAAGAGCATGCAGCAAACTCCTTTGTCCGGACAAAAACCCCGTTTATTAATTTACTGTGAATTCTGCTCATTCACATCCAACAAAGTCTTTCAAGGGAGGATTTACAGTCACAGACCTTATCTGGCTTGGAGAGCTGCCAGGCTGATATCTGCAAAACTTGGCAAGGAGTCTCGGAAAGTCACGAACCAATTAAGCGAACTAATTGTCTCCTGCAAACTCCACTCCCCTTTTGCTCCTCTTTTATTTCCTCTGGGAGGGGCCTTTCATCGCCCACCTGTGGCCTTACTCCCAAGTCAACTTCTGTTCTTTAGCGGTTCCCTTCGTCTGGCAACTCTGTGCACGCGCACACTAGGAACCAGCTGTTCGTCTGCCTCACTGATGTCTGACTCTGAAGGCAGCTGATAACTGGCATACGGCTCTGGCCCCCTCTCTGCCTCCGACACAGAGCCCTCATCAGAGCCTTTCCCAGACTCCAGGACTGGCCCATGTTCCTCCCCAACCTCCTCATTGTCTGAATCTGCTGCCAGCTCCACTGCCACTGGCGGGCCACAAGCAGGAATGGAAGGGGACTGAGTATAAATTTCACCCTGGAAAAATTCTGCATCTCGTGGCCCTCAGTTCTGTTGGATTATTAGAACTTCCATTTCAACAATAAGAATGACTGTGAAATCCCTATTTGCAGTCTCAATGTACATCTCAAAAGTTAGCAGCACTTGGTTGGATTGAGAAGCCAAAATAAGAAGTATCTGGTGAATATACGAATGAGAAAAACCTGTCTCTCTGTCTCTCTGTCCACCCTCACCCTCTATTCCTACAGTAGCGTTTCTCACCTTGACAATGTTATTTACTGCATGGGCTTCAACTCCTAGAATTGTGGACTGGCTGGGGAATTCTAGGAGCTGAGGTCCACATATCTTCAAGTGGCCAAGGTTGAGGAACATCTAGAAGACAGTGACAAGACATTGTTTGGTTGTTCCTTAAAAAATTGCCAGAACATCTTTCCTAATCGGGAGAAGTCTGTGCCATGAAAATTTGCAATAATCCTTGGAAGAAGCAAATGAATAAGAAACAGAAAGCTTCTTCAGAATTTAGGAGAAAATTCTTCCTAGAATGAGACCCTCTGGAGTTAACTGGAAATAGGAAAGTCTGACTCTGGACTAAATCATGTTCCTTAAGGCCTTACAGCTTTTGGTTTTTAATGAAACTGTCAAGAACAATATACACTGAGTAAAGTAAGGATGTGATGGGCCTTGTATATCTGCCTTTGTTTGGCATTACACAAAATAAATCCAAATAATGCTCTGTTTGATCATGTAACACATTGGACAGCTGAGGAAGAACGGTTTATTTTTTATGTAAAAGATGAACTACTCTGTTTTAAATGTTTATGTCTCTCTTGAAACTGTTTCAAATGTCAAGAGAGATGCTAGGGATCAAACTTGAGCAACTTAAGGAAGAATATCTCCCAGCTGTTTGTTACCAATGAGTCACTCTTGACTCGAGAGACTTACCTCGTGAAAAATCAATAGGATAATAGGTTGTCACTAAAGGGCCCTGTGTGAAACCCAGCCAAAAAGAAAAATATCCCACACCCTCTTTTTAGCTATCCTTATTTATCATATTGGAGGGACGTGGTGGCTCAGTGGCTAAGATGCTGAGCTTGTCGATCAGAAAGGTCGGCAGTTTGGCGGTTCGAATCCCTAGCGCCGCATAACACAGTGAGCTCCTGTTACTTGTCCCAGCTTCTGCCAACCTAGCAGTTCAAAAGCACATAAAAAATGCAAGTAGAAAAAATAGGGACCACCTTTGGTGGGACGGTAACAGCATTCCATGCGCCTTTGGCATTTAGTCATGCTAGCCACATGGCCATGGAGACGTCGTCGGACATCGCTGGCTGTTCGGCTCTGAAACGGAGATGAGCACAGCCCCCTAGAGTCGGGAACGACTAGCACACATGTGCAAGGGGAACTTTTACCTTATTTATCATACCAACAACCTCGACAGAAATTGGACAGTTGGCCCTGCAAAAGGTTATTAAAGCATGGAACAGAGAGAAGTCAAAATCGTTGGCTGCTTTTGAAAAGACCTTGAAACTTAGATTTATCTAACGAAAGTCACAAGATATGTGCAAGATAGCAAATTCCTTTTGCCCTTTATATTATTTCTTTAGAGATATATTGCCTCTAGAGCAGGGGTGTCAAACTTGATTCCATTGAGGGCCGCATCAGGGTTGTGTTTGACCTCAGGCGACAGGTGGACATGGCCAGCTGAATGTTACTCATGTCTGGGGGGGGGCTGTGGTGGCCTGATAGTGGGGACCCTTCTGGGCTCTATTTTAGAGGCGACCCTTCTGGGCTCTATTTTTTTCTGGCAGAGGCACATCGAGCCAGTCCTTCGCTGTTTCCAGGGTGAATCTAAGTACCTCATGGGCCAGATCCAGCCTGTGGGCCTTGAGTTTGACACTCTTGCTCTAGAGTGAAAATTAATTCCGACATGGGCCAAGCTTCTGAGCAGTGAAAACACATGAGGTTCAAGCATTAAGAAAAAGTTTTGTAGTATTTTGCTCTGGAGGTGCAATGCACATATATGTATGAAGATCTGTGAATAAGCTTGTGCTCTAACAAAACCTCTATTTTGTTGGAAAAAAAACAGCTCTTTTGCCATGTCCCAAATGCGCTGAAATAACCAGACTGGGCCCCTTAAAAGTCACAAAAAGAACCCCTGATTAAGTTTAGCACCTTGTACAAATGCAGCTGACCTAGTAAAACATTGTTGTCTCAACCCAGCCAAGATGCTACGCAATCATTTCTTGATCCTTTTACTCATCTGTTGATATTTTTAAAATGTACACAGTTTGGCGATTTCCCACAGCAAGTATTTCTGCTTCCTGCTTCAAAACCTATGACCTTTAATCCTGGGAACAGATTTAAATAGATTTCAGGAAAACGGCACGGGATGGTGTTTTTACTACATCATCATCACGGGAAAAATGCCCACGTGAAGACATCTCACAAACGACGTAGGAAATGGGAGGGGAGGAATGTTCCCATTCTCCTCACAATCTAAACAAACGTGGCATTTTCTTCTGATGTTTGAATTGTTTGGCTTTCCTACGAAGGGGCACCAAATTCCCGAAGGCAACATCATCCAACCGGAGTCTGCTTATAGTGTATTCAGTCTTGCCTTTATTGTTTCTGGAATGTCCTCATCATCGGAGCGGAGGGCTAAGTTCAGAGATACAATTGAATGGATTAATCAAGCATCACTCTTAGCTTGGTTGCTTAAATTCCAGCAGCACTGCAGCTCATGAATTAGTGAATGGCCCTTGTGCCAGAACTATGGGAGGGAGGGAGGGAGGGAGGGAGGGAGGGAGGGAGGGAGGGAGGAAGGAAGGAAGGAAGGAAGGAAGGAAGGAAGGAAGGAAGGACAACGGAGGGGGAGGAGAGGAAAGGAAAGGAAAAAAGGGAAGGGAAGAAAAGGGACGGAAAAGGAAGCAAAGGAAGCTGATTATGACACTACAAGAAATCAAAAGTAAATATGAATGGAAAGAAAATTCCAAACAATAAATCATATACAACATATTACAAATGAATATCTTTACTATGCAAAAACCTTTAGGTTGGTAGGCTGCAGTCCTATGGTCTCTGTGAGAACATATGAATGGGTCATATAGGATTAACCCATTTACTCCCTCTGGGTCTGAAGGAGGTGGGAATGTGACATTGGATTTCCCCTTTTGCTTTCTGACAGCTTGCATGTAGTCGTTTCCAAAGCTGGAAATTCCCAAAAGGAGTGTGATGAAATTGGGAAGGGTATGAAAAGCTTTGGATCCAGTAAATGAAGAGCATCCTTCATCCGTGCTGAGCCCCAATCTGAAATGTTCTCTCTGGAAATACTTTCTGACTTACATTTTGCAAAACAGAACAAATTTTTGGGAAACTGTATGGGAATTTTTATGAAACTTAAATACTGGAAATATAAAAATCCAAAAGTAATTGGACTTCCATGGCTTTTCCTAGAAATGGCCACAGCAAATAAAAAATTATTACGGTAGAAGATACCTTGTCCTATATATTTTAGAAGGAAATGTCCAGAGATACCAAGATGATGATGATGATGATGATGATGATGATGGTGGTGGTGGTGGTGGTGGTGGTGGTGGTGGTGGTGGTGGTGGTGGTGGTGGTGGTGGAGGAGGAGGAGGAGGAGGAGGAGGAGGAGGAGGAGGAGGAGGAGGACAACATCATTCCATCCGAGGTCCTTGTAAAGCAATTGATAGGTAGATAAAAATGCCAAATTCAGTTTAAATATCGGGCTGACTTTGTGACCAACCATAACATTAATAATGCATTGAATTTAAGCCACACAGTAGGGTAGGGTGTGCTTTGAATTGTATTTGTAAACATTCAATCAATGTTTCTTGAAAAGAAACTTTGAGAGTGAAAGATGGAAAATCTGCATGTAAAGATCTAAGACAGAGGAGGTTCAAAGGGGAGGGGGAATTAGCTGGAAAAAATAAGATTGGAAGAAAGTACATAAGCGAAACTCCTTAGCCCAAAATGCTTTGAGAGTGAAGATGGCTAGGCGAAAAGTGGAGCCAACAACTATGGTGAAGAATTAAGAGCTATTGGGTAGGCCAGCTGTTTGAACTCTTCAGACAAAGGAGATCACCCACAAGTCCTTCAGACAATTGCTCCTTGAGAGGAGACTACAAAACAATGGTCTCTGCAGTGGTGAGATTCAATTTTTTTTACTACTGGTTCTGTGGGCATGGCTTGGTGGGCATGGCGTGGCTTGGTAGATGTGGCTTGGTGGGCATGGCAGGAGAAGGTTACTGCAAAATCCCCATTTCCTCCCGATCAGCTGGGACTCGGGAGGCAGAGATGAGATGGGGGCAGGGCCAGTCAGAGGTGGTATTTACCGGTTCTCTGAGCTACTCAAAATTTCCACTACTGGTTCTCTAGAACTGGTCAGAACCTGCTGAATACCAACTCTGGGTCTCTGTTGGATTTTAACACTAGGAGATGTGGAAATAACCATCTTGGTCAAACCATGGTCAGCACCTTTAAAATGACACTAAATTTGCTTACTTCCTTTTCCTTTTTTAAAACAGATTTTTATTAAAGATTTTTTTAAGGAAGATGAAAATGAATATAAACTAAGGTAAAGTTAAAAAAGAAAAAAAGGGAATCGAACAGAAATTTTAAAACGCAAAGAAAGTAAAAGAGAAAGAGAAAAGTAAGCAAAACGACACAAAGGGGCAGCTTCCAATCTTTTTTTGCAGTTCTTATAAGTACCATTATTATAATTGTACTTTTTACTCTCTAGTTACAACTAACTCTGTTCTTTCTATAATCAATCCTTGTCTAATCTATCATAATTTTAAAAAATCACAAGTTTATAATTTTCAGTTTTATATTGAAAGTCTATAGATGTTATCTTTTCTCTGATTAAAAAAAAATGTAGGAAATTAAAACTTACCCCTCTACTAGAAAATGAAATATTTGGGGAAATATTAAAAGGGCAGAATATTTCCCCCTAAAAGGGAGGCAGGAACTCATCCTCACCTTTGTCAATGGGCCATTAAGGCCTGAGCCAATCTATTCTACATAACAAAGATCTACCTCCTTCAGAAGGACCCATCTAGCAAACAGAAACTTACAACATGGCACCTGGAAAGATTATATCAGCCAAGCAAGCTTGGGCCTCAGGACAGCCTACAAAGTTAGCTAAAACTCCCGCCCCCTTGGGAGTCTGACCACCAATCAGAATGCATTTCTTACACAGGAACGGGAAGCTCTGAGATGGGACCCAGAGAGGGCATAAAACCAGGACACTCTCAGCATCTCTTCCCTTTTCTGCTCCGGAACTCAAGCCATGTGATTCTGCTCAGGAGCTCAAGCCATGTGATCCTGCCCACCATTAAACCATCTTTAAAACAGTCTCCATGTTTCCAGTGACTTTTTCCCCACTTGGAACTGAACCCAGAAGGACATTTTTTCCAACAAATTCAGCAAGCTCCATCATTTTCACCAATCATTCCTCCACTTTGGGTAGTGCTGAAGCTTTCCATCTGTGTCTATGCAATAATCTCACTGCAGTTTTTATGTATAAAAACAAGGTTCCACCAATTTTTTCACATACTTCTTTTTCTAATCACCTTTTGAAAATGTTTCACTACTTTTCGGCTATGAGACATCTTTGATCGACAAACACCAATGAATCTCTCTTCAAATCCTAATGAAAGAAAAAATGAACTAAAAGCTGAAGAACTTTCAAAAAATAGAAATAGACAGTAAAAAAATAATTTTAAGGCTTTGGTTTTGGAAAATTATAAATGGATTAAGGTTCCAGATAAATTTGAAACAAAACTTTGGAATTCCCATGTGAAAATCATCCTTTATTTTTTTTTCCAAAGACATAAAAGAGATAAACAGTTTTAATAGTTGGAAAGAGAAGGAAACTAAAGATTTTAATTAAAGGAAAAGAATACATAAACCTGATTAGCAGCTACAGCATGATGCAAAATATTATAACATTAGAAATATTAAAGGATACTTTTAATAAATTAAATCAGAGGTTAATATTAACAATGTCACTGGTGATATTTGCTTCCATGACTAATTGCCCAAAATATGTTTTGGAAGAAATGGCAGTAGAGTAATGTTTATCAGGCAAGGCACAGAGTTAACAGTGATAGTAGATCTATAAATAAGACGCTATAAATATAATATGAAAAAAAGATGTATCATTAGACATATGCTTTAAAAATAAAAAGGGATCACAAATAACGAACCAAGAGAATGGCCTAGATAATTCTTCTATTTTGAATTTACAAAAGAGGTTGTTAAAGCTTTGGTCAATCTTAAAAGGGATACAAAAAGAAATGATGAAAAAAAAACTATAAGGGAAAGACATCTCTCCTGGCCTTGAACTGTACAGAGCTTTATAAGTAGCAATCAGGATGTTGAACCATACAAGTAGTGTCAGCCTCTGCTTTGCTGCTGCTTTGGTTGCCATTGAAACGGGGAGGGGGGGCATGGTATTTGGGAGGGGATTACTAATTGTGCTGGAGGAAGATTCTGGAGTTCTGCTGCCTGTCTGACTGCGCATGCGGAGGAGGTTCCCGCCAAGGCCAACGGCACCGACATTCCATCTTGGTGATGCCTTTCAAAGTTATCTCACACCTGACACTTGGGAGAATTATGATTGGACTGCAACTGGGATGCCAAGGGGTGGGGAATGGGTTATTCCATATATCACTCGCTTTTGCGCCTAAATAATCAGTCTTCGCTTTGCTACGCTTCTGATCATTTATAATTAGTAAAAGTACACTTGATTTCTATCAATGGAGTCTCATGGTTTTCTTTCCTAATTACTCAATGAAGGAGTGCTGACAGGTAGGGCTTGACTTACAACAGTCCATTTAGTGGCCATTCAAAGTTACATCAGCACTGAATAAAAGTGATTTATGACTGTTGCTGCATCCCTGGGGTCACGTGATCAAACTTTAGACCAGGGGTGTCAAACTTGCAGCCTGCAGGCCAGATGTGTCACACCTGGCCACACCAAACCCGGGTTTAGCAAAGTGGGGCGAGGGTCATGGTACATCATGTGAAGACAACATGACTTCACAAGTTTGACACCCATGATTTAGATGCTTGGCAACTGACTCATAATTATGACAGTTGAGTTGCAGTGTCCTAAGGTCATGTGACGACCTTTTATAACCTTCTGAGAAGCAAAGTCAATTGGGTAGCCAACAACCAAAGATAGTGTGGTCTTGGAATAAGTCAGTCTCTGAATCAAGAGCTGCTCAGTCTTGTCGGGTTGAATCGGAATCTGTTTTTTACCCCAAACCAGATTCTGACAGCCTTCTGACATTATTATGACTCCCTGTGCATTGGACCCAAAGGAAGATGTATATTACCCGAGAATTCATTTTTCACCCCAAATGATTGAAGACCTGTCCAATCAGCTTGTTGAAGATGTTAAACAGGATAAAGGGCAGGAATGAACTTTGAGGCACTCCATAACAAAGTTTGCATCGGTTCATCCCAGTCTCTATCTTCAGCAACTAACAGCAAGGCACCAAAAGTCAAGCTGGAATGAGAACTGCTATTGCACAATCCAATCTGGGTTGGTCACCAGGACCAGATGTCTAGTCTTCTGAGCTTTCGGACTGGTGCCTAGAGCTCATCCTTAGGGAATGTCTCTCTCACCAGAACTGCAATGATACATGCCACAATTCCAATGCTCACAGGGGATCAAGAAAAGTACTGTAATCAAATGGTTTTCATTCGCAGAAATACGGGCGCGCATAGAATGTTTCAACCTCCAAAAGTCTCATCTGGAACATCATCACCCAAGGTTAGGTTGGTCCCAACTCCTATTGGATTTTCAGAAGACCCTGAAAACATGACTGTTTTCAGACCTGTGTGGATCCTGTGAAGGATGGAGCCTGAAAGATGCTGTATTGTTTGTAAGCTATCAGTTGGCATTCTCCTGCATTTTGTGTTTGTTTACAGTTTTTTTAATGTTTTTGTTTCATTGTTTTTGGCTCGCTATTTATATTGGTTTTGAGTTTTGTTAATTAGTCTGTGTGGTGCATATAGTCATGGAGGGAAGGATGGATGGAGAGAAAGAGAGAGAGAGAGAATATAAAATAAAGATAGATATGGATTATATAGGTATAGATTATATAGATATAGGCAGTGGTGGGCTTCAAAAACTTTACTACCGGTTCTGTGGGTGTGGCTTGGTGGGCATGGCTTGGCTTGGTGGGCGTGGCTTGGTGGGCGTGGCAGGGGAAGGATGGTAAAATCTCCATTCCCTCCCCACTCCGGGGGAAGGTTACTGCAAAATCCCCATTCCCTCCCGATCAGCCGGGACTCGGGAGGCAGAGAATAGATGGGGGTGGGGCCAGTCAGAGGGGGTATTTACTGGTTCTCCGAACTACTCAAACTTTCCGCTACCAGTTCTCCAAAACTAGTCAGAACATGCTGAATACGACCTCTGAATATAGGGAATATAGATAAAGGTAAAGATTCCCCTCGCTAGGGGGCGGTGCTCATCTCCGTTTCA
Source organism: Thamnophis sirtalis (assembly GCF_051295495.1). Taxonomy (NCBI): domain Eukaryota; kingdom Metazoa; phylum Chordata; class Lepidosauria; order Squamata; family Natricidae; genus Thamnophis; species Thamnophis sirtalis. Next base: position 15,365,299 of record NW_028261388.1, read on the forward strand.
AAGCCGAAGAGCCAGCGCTGTCCAAAAATATCTCCATGGTCATGAGGCCAGCATGATTAAACGCCAAAGGCACATGCAACGCTGCTACCTTCCCACCAAAGGTAATACAGATGTAGCAGAGGTGGGTTCCTGCCAGTTCACACCAGTTCGGTAGAACCGGTTCGTCAAATCTACCGAACTGGATAGAAGAGGTTCCACCAGTGGACACGGAAAGCAGGCCACACCTACAGAAGAGGTTCCAAAATTTTTTGAAACCCACCACTCAGAGAGAGAGAGAGAGAGAGAGAGAGAGAGAGAGAGAGAGAGAGAGAGAGAGAGAGAGAGAGAGAGAGAGAGAGAGAGAGAGAGAGAGACTCACACAGAGAAAGAAAGAGAAAGAAAGAAAGGAAGGAAGGAAGAAAAAAAGAAAAAGTAAAAAAGAAAGAAAAAGTGAGAGAGATGAAAGAAAAAAGGAAAAAGGGACAGAGAGACAAAAGGAGGGAGAGAGAGAGAGAGAGAGAGAGAGAGAGAGAGAACACATGGCTGGCAAGCCACTCCCGCAAAGGAGGCCACACCCACAGAATAGGTTCGAAACTTTTTTGAAACCCACCACTAAGATGTAGCTATACAGTATAAATGTATAGCTATATAGCTATAGTGTTTGGTCCAATATATTAGAAACCCAGATAGTTCAATATTTAGTGATGGTAGGAACCAAAGCACCCTATGATTAAGATACATGAAACAAAGCCATTCTCTGAAACATGAGCCCAATATGATGCTTACAACAGTCATCATTAAAGACTAAAGACTCCAACAAATTTTCCACAATAACATCTGTATATCTCTGTGTGAATACTGAAAAGAATATTGCTATTTTATTCCCATGGCCCATTTAGACTTTTTTTTAATAAAAAAATCTTTGTTTAGTTATTTTTGTTAATCCCATCCTGACACAGAAATCAAATGGAAAGGGTCAAAATTACTCATGGGAAAAAGCCAGCTGCTTTCACAGGAAATCTCTTCTTAACTGCTCATATCTAAATAAGAAACATGCATTTTCCCAGCATTGGTAATTTTAGAAAAGGCAATCTCCTTGTTAAAAATAAATAAATGAGATTGGTATCTTTCAGTATGTAAAACTGTATGCTTGACATATCTCAGAGCTAGATAAATTCTGTTTACCAAGGCAATGCATTTTTCATTGCTGGTCATGATAACAAATTTGCTACTAGGCCCTACACAATGCTGACATTTCAAGATATTTCTCTTTTCTAAAATCTGCATTATAAATGATTTTATTCTTAGCAACATGCCAAGACGGTAATGATCTTCCATCTCCTGTACAACTTCAAAGAGGAAAGCTGTTTGTTGAGTTGATTGGCCTTCCTGGAGTGTTATCCTTTAGAGCAGGGGTGTCAAACTCGATTTCACTGAGGGCTGGATCAGGATTATGTTTGACTTATGTTTGAAGGGCTGGGGTGGGCATGGCTCAGGTGGGCATGGCCAGTTCATTCGAGTCGGGTGCATTTGTGGCCCTTGTGAGCTTCATTTTTGGCTTCGATGCTCACCTGCAACCCTTTGCCAGTGAAAATGGAGCTCGAGAGGGCCTCACAGAGACTTCCCGAGCTCCGTTTTCACTGGCAGAGGCACCACAGGTCAGTTCTTTGCTGTTTCCAGGGCAGCCCCATGGGCCAGTCCTAAGCACTCCATGGGCCGAATCTAAGCACCCTGTGGGCCTTGAGCTTGATATCCCTGCTGACACTGTTGCTTGTTAGAAGTACACAAATTCCCATGATGTTTTGTTAACAGTGTGAGTGCGCATGAAGATTGTTGTCCTAATGCATGTCAGGACCAAATACAGGAGGGATACATCCATCTAAAATGTCAACATTTGTAAGAGTGCACAAGCACACCTTTCTGCTTTTACAGTTTTGTGATTGTATGACCCCTAGAGAAAGCAGCAACATAAAATGAGCCCGCTAGGATGAATTAGAGTAAATACCTAATTCTCAGTAAGTCTCAGAAATCTAAATATCACCCATTCTCTATGCTGTTATAGTTGCCTTCTGCACCCTGATGTCATCTTGGATCTTGGGACTATAGCTTCCAAAATTGGCAGCCATTGGCAATGCCACCTGGAAATTCTGGAAATAGTCACCCAAACATATCTGGAATGGATTAAGCTAGCAAAAAACACATTGAGATGATTGCTAGAACAAAGTAGGGCAAATCAGATATTTGTTCTTTTCTTTTCTTTGTAGTTTGAATTTTATCAGGGTGATTAGTTTGAGTTTGAGTTTATTTTCATTTGTATGCCACCCTTTTCCCTGAAGGGACTCAGGGCGGCTCACAACTCAAGGGAAGGGGGATACAGACAGTTAACAACAACACAAAGACAATACATAATTAAAACGCAACAATCATACCATTCGAGATAGGGGCAACGATTCTTTAGCCCCAGGCCTGTCGGAACAGCCAGGTTTTAAGGGCTATGCGGAAGGCCTGGAGGGTGGTGAGGGTACGAATCTCCACGGGGAGTTCGTTCCAGAGGGTCGGAGCAGCCACAGAGAAGGCTCTCCTCCGGGTAGTCGCCAGTCAACACTGGCCGGCGGAGGAGGCCTGCTCTGTGCGATCTAATTGGTCTGGTGGAGGTAATTGGCAGCAGGCGGTCTCTCAAGTACCCAGGTCCAATACCAATTAAAGTCATTTCCTGCTGTTTAAAAGTGTGCAGGTTGATGAGCCGTTCTGTATATTTCAAAGTGCTGCATTAGTTTATGTATTTATTCAATATATAAGGTTACTAGTCTTGCTACTATGAGTCTGAGCAGTTAAGAAAATTACAAGCAACAAAATAAAAAGTGTATTCTGAAACAACACACTGTGAAAACTGAGGAAAGCAGAAACCAGACCAACTTCCTCATGCCTGGGAAAATACCCAGGACTTAACAACTTTCTAAAAGGTCAACAAAATTGTGCTAATCTATTCTAGGCTGGCATGGTGTCCCAGAAGGATTTTTTTCTTAAAGCTTGCTATAATTAGATTACAAAAATGTCAAACGTGACATTTGAGAGACATTGGTGCAGTAGCAATAGCGCTTAGACTTGTATGCCACTTCACATACAGCCCTCTCTAAGCAGTTTGCAGAATCAGCCTCTTGTCCCCAACAATCTGGGTGCTCATTTTACCCCCCTGGGAAGGTTGGAAGGCTGAGTCAACCTTGAGCCTGGTGAGATTTCAACTGCCAAATTGTAAGCAGCTGGCAGGCAGCAGAAGTAGCCTGCAGTACTGCATTCTAACCATTGTGTCACCACAACTCACAGTCACTGCGGTAGTCAAAGGCACTGAGCTAGAAACAGGGAGATTGTTCTAGTCCTGTCTTAGACACAAAGCCAGGTCGGTGACCTTCAGGAAATCACTGTCACTCAGCCTAATCAATCTCATAAGATGGTTATTGTGGGGAATGTAGCACTCTTAGACTTAGAGCCGAGGTGGCACAGTGGTTAAATGCAGCACTGCAGGCTACTTCAGCTGACTGCAGTTCTGCAGTTCGGCTGTTCAAATCTCACCGGCTCAAGGTCGACTCAGCCTTCCATCCTTCCGAGGTGGGTGAAATGAGGACCCGGATTGTTGTTGAGGGCAATATGCTGATTCTGTAAACCGCTTAGAGAGGGCTGAAAGCCCTATGAAGCGGTATATAAGTCTAACTGCTATTGCTATTGCTATTATATACTGATTCAGCTTTACAGCTCAACCCGCTCTAAGGAGTTTACAGAGCCAGCATTTGTTCCCCAACAATCTGGGTCCCCATTTTACTGACCTCAGAAGGATAGAAGGTTGAGAATCAGAGGTGGTATTCAGCAGGTTCTGACCAGTTCTGGAGAACCGGTAACGGAAATTTTGAATAGTTCGGAGAACCAGTAAATACTACCTCTGACTGGTCCCACCCCCATCTGTCTGCCTCCCGAGTCCCAGCTGATTGGGAGGAAATGGGGATTTTGCAGTAACCTTCCCCTGGAGTGGGGAAGGAATGGAGATTTTACAGTATCCTTCTCCTGCCACACCCACCAAGTCACACCCACCAAGCCACAGCCACAGAACCGGTAGTAAACAAATTTGAATCCCACCACTACTGAGAATGTAAGAGGAGGAAGGAGTATTAGAGTTATTTATAAAATAATAAAGGTGGGAGGAGGAGGAGGAGGAGGAGGAGGAGGAGGAGGAGGAGGAGGAGGAGGAGGAGGAGGAGGAGGAGGAGGAGGAGGAGGAGGGGAAAAAACAATGACACCCATCTGAAATCTTGCCCAAGAAACCTGCAGTTCAAAACTGATTCAAAGAGGCACACACATGTTCACATTCACATGCACAACATATTCCCATGTAGACCTAGCCTCTACAACTTTTTCTCCGTGTACATTCTAGTCTAGACAAAGTGAACATAGCAGAAATGTAGTAGAATGAATTAATAATTGATCAGATAGAACTATTTCATAGGTAGGCAGGCTAGAACCCCCCCCCCACAAAAAACCATACTTTTTTCCTTTATCAGGAGATAAGCCAAAGACCAAACTGATTAGAGGGTTAACTACCTCCCTTTTTTCAGAAAAATAGCCATCATGCAAAGCTCTAGGGTGCTTGGTGATTTGTTATAATTAGTCACGGCAGATTGTCCCATCTGATCCGGATTGACAGGGTCACTTGTTCAGTTGTCATTTTCTTAGTCCTTCCAATTACAAAGAAGGGGGTGTGAGAAAACCTCCAGAATCCATCCATCCATCCATCCATATACATCCATACATCCATACATCCATACATCCATACATCCATACATCCATACATCCATACATCCATACATCCATACATCCATACATCCATACATCCATCCATCCATCCATCCATCCATCCATCCATCCATCCATCCATCCATCCATCCATCCATCCATCCATCCATCCATCCATCCATCCATCCATCCATCCATCCATCCATCCATCCATACATACATACATACATACATACATACATACATACATACATACATATATATATATATATATATATATATATATATATATATATATATATGTCACAAGCCGAAGGACAGAGAATGGAAGTGTGATCTTCCTCCCATATTTGGGCATACCAGGGGTTGTGACTTTAAATATATACCTTTCACCCTGGCCTGGCTGATAAGGAGTCGAGCCCTGTAGCTCAATGATTAACACATCTGCCTAAGAGGCAATAGAGCACAGGTTCGATTCCCAGCAAGGGTATGGCTAGCTGATGAGAGCTAAATAGCTTGAAATAGATCTATACTAGTCTCCCTTTATTTATTTATCAGCACAAATATAACAAATGTAACAAAAAGGCAACAGTAAAAAAATATTGGGTTTCTGTGTGGATAGTCTCTTGTGAGGAGCCGAAGGACAGAGAATGGAAGTGTGATCTTCCTCCCATATTTGGGCATACCAGGGGTTGTGACTTTAAATATATATATATATATTCTTTTTAAACAAAACAACACATACAAAACAAAGCAAAAGAAGAAAAAAGAACAACTTTCCTCTATTTCATCAAGCATGTCATTTGGTTACAGGTTTTGTGCATCAATTCTTAAATTTAGGATTAACATCACTGGTTTACATTAAACATAGCTGAATGTTTCACTGTAATTGAGCATTATGTGTTCAAATTACCATTAATATTCTTTCATTTGTAACAATCCTTATTTCCTTGAGTTCATAATTATCCATCAAATAACAATGAGTCTTTGAAGCATTATAGTATCACCTATCTCTAAGGAGAAAAAGTGAAGATTGGAACAAAGAATTCCCATTGGTTTATAATATACATTCATATTTTCAATTAACCATAGTGTCACCAATCATCTAGAATTCCAAAAATAGTTTTCCATTATTGATTATTAATCCATATAGTGGTTAAGTATTTCAATTCATGTATATATCAATTATTCCTGATCCGTTAAGTATACAAAGATCTTTCTAATATAAAAAGATCACTATATACAATTATACCAAGGTATTCAAATCATCCCACTCTTATACATTAAAATCATTATTGTTCTTTATGTATCATATGAGTAGTACTCTATATCGTAACAGAGAGAATAAAGAAAGACAAAAAACTACAACAATATAAGTAAACAGTTTCATTCCCAGGTTTTTTTATCTAACCATTGGTAAAACAAGTCCCACACTTTATAATATTGCTCATCCTCTTGCTCTCTAATTTCAAATGTAAGCTTACTCATTTCGGCACATTCCATTATTTTCCAAGTAGTTTCCTCCTGTGATGGTACTTTCTCGTTTTTCCAATTTTTGGCAAATACAATTCTAGCAGCTGTTGATACATTCACGATAACATATTTCAAGTCCTTGTTATATGTTTCTGATATTATTCCCAATAAAAGGAGTTCCAGTTTTAAATCTATATGTTTATGTATCATTTTTTCCAGCTACATGTGGATTTTAGTCCAATATTTTTTTGCTTCAGTACAAGTCCACCACATGTGGTAGTGTGTGCCCAGCGACTGGTAACATTTCCAACATTTTTCAGATTTGTTCTTGGACATTCTTGCAATTCCTCTTTGGATAGCACTGGCTCTTCGACTTTGAAACAGAGATGAACATTGCCCCCTAGAGTCGGGAATGACTAGCACATATTTGCGAAGGCAACCTTTACCTTTTTCCTTATATGAACAGATAGATTCACAGTGATATTTGGTCTATTCACACATATTTGGAAACCCTTTGGTTGTGTTTGTTTCACATCAATATTCTCAGGAATAAAGCATTAGACTGAGCTGGTGAATGGTACAGTATTAATGTATTTTTCTACTGATGTTTTCCTCAAAAATAAATGGAGCACTGTCCTAATTATTATAGAAAATAAATGGGTTTCCAAATTTCCAAGCAAATTTGTAGCTTGGAGCTCTTTCAATTATTAATGTGCCTACATTTTTTTGAAGAAAATTGAGAATGTTTTTGTAGGGAATCTTCATATTCAAAGTTACAATTATATTATCTCCATAAATGAAACACCAACACTTCAAACAGGTTTTTTTTAAAAAAATATAAAACTGAAGTTTTGTTTTTGTGCCGTTTAACTTTGAAAAACAAAATACCTAAATTCCTGAGTGAAGTCAAGGTACAAAGATTTCCAACACTTGATATTATCTAAATCCATAACATGCAAAACATATTTCTATTTCAAGTTTTCCATAAATAGTTCCAAAATTTCCTTCTAGCATCTTGAAATTCATTCTTGATTCCTTGGTTTACTCTGTAATCCTAAATATATTCCTTCTGACCCTCCAGGTGTGTAAACTATAATTTTCATCATGCTCAACCAGCATGACCTCTGTCTATGCAAGTTGGTATCATGGGGCTTATAATCCAATCCATCCACAGTAAAAGGAAGCAGGTCAGTGAAGGCTGCATTAGGAAATAAATTCCTCTGATGCAGTGACTGACTTGCCAAAATGAACACATATTGTGTTTACATAATATGTCTAAGTACAAAATGATGAGAGTGGACTATGGTCAATTTGGTTAATGTTGTCACCTATAGATTACAATATCTCTTGGCTGTTATTAGTATTTGATTTATTTTTTCATACTTTTAATTGTTTTTATGGTTGGGCGCTGCCCAGTCATTGGTCTGATATGGGCAGCTACTCAAATTGAATGAATGAATGAATGAATGAATGAATGAATGAATGAATGAATGAATGAATGAATGAATGAATGAATATATTATGCTCTTTCATCAAGGAAAAAAAACTTTCTGAACCAGAGTGAGGACTATCTGGCCGTGGCACGACAAAACCGCGCTTGTCAAAATAGCGGTGATAAAATCGCGTCGCTAAAGCCGCGATGTCATCACCACACGTCATCACCGCCGCGACAACAGCGTGGCGACAGAAAGGCGCTTTAAAACAGTGTGGTGGCAGAAAGCGGATTTAAATTAAGGTAAGGGTTAGGATTAGGTTTAGGGGTTTGTTTTAGGGTTAGGGTTAGGTTTAGGGTTAGGGTTAGGTTAGGGTTAGGTTTAGGGTTAGGTTTAGGGTTAGGTTTAGGGTTAGGGTTAGGTTTAGGGTTAGGTTTAGGGTTAGGTTTAGGGTTAGGTTTAGGATGCTGAGTGCGTGGGAATGCGTGGATTTGCCCTCAGCGATTATGTCATCACGGTAGGGTCACGTTTTTCCTTAGCGCTTCGAACGATGCGAATTAGTCTTCGCGCTTATGTCTCCGCGGATAAGGGCTTCGCGGATTTGTGGTGGAACCCTATCTGGCTTCCCATATGCAATACATCCATTCAGTATTTAGCTGACTTGATTAAATAATCAGATAGTCTTCGACTTACAACAGTACATTTAATGACTATTTGAAGACACAGTGTCACTGAAAAAAGTAACTTATGACCATTTTTCACACTTACAAACGTTGCAGCATCCCCATGGTCATGGTGATCAAAATTCTGAGCAACTGGCTCATATTATAACGGTTGCAATGTTCTGTGGTCAGGTCATTACTTTTTTTGACTTTCTGATAAGCAAAATCCACAGGGAAGTTACATTCATTTAACAACGTTACTAACGACAAAAACTGCAGTGATTCACTTAATGACTGTGGCAAGAAAGGTCATTGAATAGGGCAAAATTCATTTAACAACTGTCTCGTTTAGCAAGAGAAATTTTGAGCTCAGTTGTGGTCATAAGTGGAGGACTACCTGTATTCTACAAACTCAGTCAGTGAGGCTTATGGCATTGAAATTGACTGAATGATTAAACTATTCTGTGATGTTCTGAAAAATATGCCTTCTTAATAACAATTAAAGAAATGCTATCATAATTGTAATTTTCTTGCAAAACATTGTCTTTGTTCTTCTTGTAATTATGGAACTAACCAAAATGGCTAAGTTCATACTATTCCAAGTCATGAATGATGACTTAGAAACTGCTGCAGCTCAGTTTATATCATTTGATAAACCACAATCAAACTCCATTTTGCTTCAGCCTGATAAATGAACAAAAAGAGCTGAAATCAGATTTAGTTACCGAAATGAAATCCGTGACACATAATAATCCAGCACTAACTTAATTCCATAGTATCGACATCATTCGTTTTCACAACCTTGGCAACTTTAAGATGCTCATTTTGATGGAAGAAGCCTACATTACGGATATCCTGAAAAGAGATTTTACTTCTATGATATAAGATTAAGTCAAGAATCAATCCTTAGGAAACCATGGTTGAAATTAATTCTGAAAGTTTGTTGAAATAAATTTTGAAACGGGATGTTTTCTTGCAGATGTTTCCCAAAGGTGCATTTTCAGGAGGCAACTGGACTTTTTTGTTTTGGTTTTCTTTTGAAGACATTTTGCTTCCCAACCAAGAAGTTTCTTCAGCTCCAACAGGATAGTGGGGTGTTCTGACCAACACCCCCTCCGTACGCCGAGGCACTCCAACACAAGATTACTGCTAGACAATTTATTCACAGTCAATTAACACACCAACAAGACTTTGCCAGCAATCTAGACTTCCAAGATAAGAAATACACACGAGAGCTTCTCCAGCGTTGGTATATTAGTTGAATCCTGCAAACAGCCTCCTCCCAAAGTCTCTCCTTATATACTCTCTTGGGAGGAGCCTAATTACAACCACCTGGGTCCAATTATCTTCTGTATCTGTGTAGTTGCTGTTGGCGTTTATCTGCCCGCCTTTGCCTAGCGTCCGGGACCAACTCCCTTAGCTCCTCCCCACTGCTCCAGAGCCTGACCTCAGGGACCAACTCCCTTTGGCTTTCACCGCTGCTCCATGCCTCAGGTGCCTCCTGGTGGCCAACCAGCCTCTCTGGTCCCTGCTCGAAGTCTGAACCCTGTCCAGGGTCCCCCACATCTTCCAGAGCTGACTCATAGGGCCCCTCGCTGTCGGAGTCTGTTTGCAGCTCCAACGGCTTCTGCTGGGCCACAACAGTGGGGAATGAAAGGATTTACATTCTTTTCAGACAGTTGGTGATCTGCATCCTTTTAGAGCAGGGGTGTAAAACTCCCTGTCAAGACTCCAAGTAACATGTCCCAAAAATAAAATATATCTATATGTCTATAGACATCTAGAACAATGAAACCAACCAACACTTACCAATGAACATGTTTAATGAACATCATGTTGATGGCCCAGTAAGAAAAAAACAGAAAGTAAAGGACAGAAGACACGTGGCACCTCGAAAAGAGCAAATCACATTGTTTGTTGTAGTATCTTTTTTAAAAACAAAACTGATCATACCTTGATTTATGATCACAATTGACCCAAAGTTTCTGTTGCTAAGAAAGGCAGTTGTTAAGTGAGTTTTGCCCCCATTTACAACCTTTCTTGCCACGGTTGTTAAGTAAATCACTCCAGTCATGTAAGTTGGTAACACAGTTGCTAAGTGAATCTGGCTTCCCCATTGACTTTGTTCAGAAGGTCACCAAAGATGATTGCATGACGCTGGGACACTTCAACCGTCGTAAGTACTTGCCAGTTGCCAAGCGTCCAAAGTTTGATCACATGATCATGGGGATTCTGCAATGGTTTTAAATGTAAAAAAGTCATAAATCTGTTTTTTTTCCAGTGCTGTTATAACTTTGAATGGTCACTAAATGAATGGTTAGAAGTGGAGGTCTACCTATAATGAATTTGTATAGCTTTTTAAATGTCAGACAACATTTCTATAAATATAAGAGATTATGTTGTGCCTCTATTCCCTCCCTTCCCTAAATTAATTGTTTCATTTGAATTCAGAGAGAGAAAAGACAGAAGGAAAAAAAGGACGATTTTGTCAAATAATCACAATAAATGCAAGAAAATATAACTCTGTTTCCTTGCTTGTGCTGCCACCTGCTGATCCAGTAATTCAACTGGAGTGATGATTATTTTCTGCCAATCCAGATATTATTCAATGAACTTTTCATTCCTGGACAATAATGTGTATGAGACTTCAGATTCTATAATCCACAGCCATAATGATTTAAAGTTAAAATGTTGCGTTACTACAATGTGATGTAGTCTAAAGAAAATATCTGCCACTGGATGAATAGAAGGGCTGTAACCTTATGCTACAGAACAATTGAATGCCTTCTGGAACATCTTGCCCCATGGAGTAAATTTAATTCCAACTTTCCCAAACTTCTGTAAGAGCCCTCTGGCAGTTAGTTTGGGATTCCAATGGGGGAGCATCACAGTGGAGGTGGTTGATAGATCAAAAACTGATCCCACCACCCGCTCATCAGCTTCAGCCAGTGGTGGGATTTAATTTTTTTTACTACTGGTTCTGTGGGTGTGGCTAGTGAACATGGCATGGCTTGATAGGCGTGGCAGGGGAAGGATACTGTAAAATCTCCATTCCCTCCCCACTCCAGGGAAAGGATACTGCAAAATCCCCATTCCTTCCCCACTCCAGGGAAAGGATACTGTAAAATCTCCATTCCCTCCCCACTCCAGGGGAAGGATACTGTAAAATCCCCATTCCTTCCCCACTCCAGGGGAAGTGTAAAATCTCCATTCCCTCCTCACTCCAGGGAAAGGATACTGTAAAATCTTCATTCCCTCCCCACTCCAGGGAAAGGATACTGTAAAATCTTCATTCCCTCCCCACTCCAGGGAAAGGATACTGTAAAATCTCCATTCCCTCCTCACTCCAGGGAAAGGATACTGTAAAATCCCCATTCCCTCCCCACTCCGGGGAAAGGATACTGTAAAATCCCCATTCCCTCCCCACTCCGGGGAAAGGATACTGTAAAACCTCCATTCCCTCCCCACTCCAGGGGAAGGATACTGTAAAATCTCCATTCCCTCCTTACTCCAGGGAAAGGATACTGTAAAATCTCCATTCCCTCCCCTCTCCAGGGAAAGAATACTGTAAAATCCCCATTCCCTCTCCATTCCAGGGGAAGAATACTGTAAAATCTCCATTCCCTCCTTACTCCAGGGAAAGGATACTGTAAAATCTCCATTCCCTCCTCACTCCAGGGAAAGGATACTGTGAAATCTCCATTCCCTCCCCTCTCCGGGGGAAGAATACTGTAAAATCCCCATTCCCTCCCCACTCCAGGGAAAGTATACTGCAAAATCTCCATTCCTTCCCCACTCCAGGGAAAGGATACTGCAAAATCCCCATTTCCTCCCCACTCCAGGGAAAGGATACTATAAAATCTCCATTCCCTCCCACTCCAGGGGAAGGATACTGCAAAATCCCCATTCCCTCCCCACTCCAGGGGAAGGATACTATAAAATCTCCATTCCCTTCTCACTCCAGGGGAAGGTTACTGCAAAATCCTCATTTCCTGCTGATCAACTGGGACTTGGGAGGCAGAGAATAGATGAGAGCGGAGCCAGTCAGAGGTGGCATTTACCGATTCTCCGCCTCTGGTTCTCCAGAACTGGTCAGAACCTACTGAATACCACTTCTGGCTCCAGCCTTCCCCATCTTTAATTGGATCATTGTGTTTGGCTTGTATTCACTTTATTTATGTTTTCCCTATCTTTATTTTTATTGTTTGTTATGATTGTAACTTGCTCAGCTTTACCCAATGTCTTATGAATTCTTATTAAATTAGAACACCCTACCACAATAGTAATAAAATTCAAGATCTGAAAGATACTGGAAGGATAAAGGAGATAAATCTTTCATAACTGTTATTGCATTCCCACACATGGCATTATTTATCTTGATATACAACTTCAAATATCTAATGCAGGATTCGGTGACCTCAATCAGAGGCCACACTCCTAAAATATGAGCAGGGCTGGAATCCCAAAATCAGAGTGGGAGGAGGGAAGATCAAAATTAATTTAAGACGAAGGATACACCTTTTTTTTTTTTTTTTTTTGGTGATCTTTCCTCTGGCTCATCACCAGCAGCTCTTTAGCCCTGTTTTTCAAATTTGACAATTGTTAAGATGTGTGGCATTTAATCCCAGAATTCTGCAGCCAGTATGCTGGCTGAGGAATTCTGGGAATTGATGTTCACACACCTTAAAGCGGGGATTGGGAACGATGGTCCCTTTACGATCTGTAGACTTTGACTCCCAGAATTCTGGGAGTTGAAGTTCATAGGTCATAAAGGAGCCAGTGTTCCCCGCCTTAAAATTATTAGACTTGAAAAACACTGTTTTAACTTCACTTGTGCTGTTGAGAGGCATTTCTACTAGACACTTTTTTGAGCATCTTTCTGTGTTAGCCTTTCAACCCATGGCATACAGTCTGTGTTTATTTAGTGAACTGGTTTGATTTAAATCCTGCCTCACAAGACCTTTTCCAAATCTGCTGAGAAAAGCTGAAAAGCAGACTTCAAAAGACAAATAAAAATACCATCTCTGAAAATTCAATTTAATGTAGGGATAAAACAGATGTGGTTTGCTTGCTTCCTCTAAAGATTAAGAGGACAGGGAGTAAAACAGACATGGAATAACTGAGGGGCTGAAAGGATAACATTTAAGAGGAAAATAAGATTATAAGAATGTAATTATCTGTTGAAGAGAAGGTTTATAAATTTAGTTTCCTCCTTTTTTTTCTTGAACATTTTCCTTTTTTCTTTCATTCCTTTTTTTAGATTTGCTTTTACCCCATGTAAATATATTTATATGTTTCCCTTGGCTTCTAGGTTCTTGCTAAGAAAGGATTTTTCTAAATGACCATCAGATCATTAGTATTTTTATACAGTAATTAACATACTCTGATGCTAAGAAGTTCTACTTCCCCTCCCCACCTGAAAAGAACCCTCTTCCAACTGCCAGTTGCCTTATATTAACACGCTCTGTTGCTAAGGAGTTAGACAGTCTACTCCCACTCCCCACCTGAAAAGAACTCTGGTCCAACTGCCAGTTGCATCACATTCAGTTACCTCAGTTGAAACTGGCAGACGTTCCACTCCTTCACTCAGGCGCAGTCTGAGGCTCCTTACAGTACTAAACGTCGGTACCTCACCAAAATGTCTATGCCTTCCACTATTGAACTGCTTCCAGACTCAAGCTAGTGGGAGCAATATTCCCTTGTGTGTTTTAATCACTGACCACCACTGAGCCAACGGATTGAACCAGAATGAAATGGATTTCTTCTGCATTGCCCAATCACATAGTTTCACATATAGTTAAATATTTTCGGGGAGGGCACTTATTTTAGCACATGGTCTCAAAAGCTCAATTGGGCTTATTATCCGGGAGGTCTTGTTTTCTGGGAAACAGGGTAATATGTAAATAAATGCACTTTACTGAGAATTCAGCTAACTTTATTTGGAAAGAGAGAGAGAGAGACTGAAGGTTTGCCATCAAAGTGCATTTCAGGGGCTATGCAATCCAGACCATAAGCTTTTCAGAGAAAAAGCAAAATTCTTGGACTAAATTGCTCAGTTCTGTCCAGATGTTTAAAGCAGTCTGCATCTACTGCCACGTCAGTTAGAGCCTGGCTGTATGATTTCCCCACTTAATGCAGAAAACATCTTTTTCTCAGTTACTGAGTAATATTAAGAATCATTTTAAATAATAGCTTTCATTAAAATTAAAGTTAGCATGGAGAAAAAGGACCAAATGGGGGAAATGAAAAAATGTCTATTATGTTACAACTGCCCGAAACATGACCTCTGAAAATGTTCTAATAAAAGAACTCCAGAATTCCGGGCAACAATTTTTGGGAATTCTGAGAGTTCTTATATCATCTCTGCAACAAGTTGAGAAATTTCAAATAGCATTGTAGAAAGTCAGCTCCTACCCCTCTTAGAAGGATGAAATGTTTGGGGGGATATTAAAAAAGGCAGAATATTTTATTTCCCCAAAGGGAGAAATGGAGAAACATGTTTTTTTAGAGGCAGAAAGCAGCCCCCGCTTTCCTTAATAGCCCACAGCAGATGTCAGCACATAAGAGATAAAGAGCTGCTTGAAAGAGGAAGACAAGTATCTAGATAGTTCTATTCCTAGGCAAAGCAAATGCTGCAGGCAGAAATCCATTCAAGAAAGGATATTTTGAAACTCTCTATAGCAAAGTCTGAAAAAAGGCAGAATGGTAGGATTAGAAGCAGCCCCCTCACTCAAGAGCCAAAACAGAAAGAAAGCCATTATGCCACAATAGGAATTGCCAAACACCCATTCAGAACCCATGTCCCTTCATTGCATCATCCCAGAGCAGTCCAAATTTCACCTGGTAGCGCAACTAAACAATAAGCCAGAGGCTGACCAGAGTAGCTCAGACAAACACTTAGGATTTGCATTTCCTCTTTTGCCTATAGAGCCAGCTATGACCCCTACATAACCCCATAGGAATCTGACAACAACCAATGGAATATTAAAGGACATGTTCTTGCACAGGAACAGGAAGCTCAAATACAAAACCCGGAGATGGTATAACTCTTCCCCCCCCCCCCTCTTTCAACTCCATTTTTGTCAGCTGCCCAGAACCACAAACCCATGTGGTTCTGCTCCATCTTTCCAACCAGCCTTCATGTTTCCAGTGTCTTTTTCCCAGCTTGGAACGGAGATGGATATTTTCTTCCCACAGCATATTAGAAAGTGGACAGATACTTCTATACCCATTCCTCACTCCACCTAGAAGCTATATATCTTACATGAATCCAGTCCTTGTAGTTATGTGTTATGTGCTAGAGTGTAGCGTACATACTCAGGCAACTGGTTCCAGTAAGTCACGATTATTAACCGTAGAATTGTAACATGATCACAGTTGTGCTTTTTTCGTCTTAACAGTGTCACACGATAGACATTCCAAGTGATAGTATTTATTTCAAAAAGCTGTGAGAAAGCATTTGTTAAAGAGAACAGAACACATTCCAGATATTAATGATGCAAATAGAACATTAATCGGGGACTACCTGTAGTGCAAAGCAGCTATGTTTTGCAAATAACCAGCCTCAAATAAGAGAGAAGGCCTTTTCCCCAGGGCAGATAGTCCTCATTTAATGACCCCAGCTGGGACCAGCATCTCGTTTGTTAAGCAAGGTGGTCACTAAGTGAACCCACAATTGTGCCTATGATCTTACTTCAACTTTCCTTTCCTGCAAAGACTATAAATGCAAAGGTCAGTCCCAACTTGTTCATCTGTGTCTTAACTGCGAACAGTTGCTAAAAGAGGGCTACCTTTATCCTTTTCTTTTCTCTAAAAAAAAGTTTAACTACAGTCTGAATATTATCTTTGCCCAGTCAGATATTTAACCAGAGTGAGGATTATTTCCCCCTGTTTTCATCATTCACTAAAAATTAAAAAGCATATCTCCTCCGGCCCTATTGTTTACTACCATTGCTGATTTACTATAATTGCTTGTGCAATTATTTCATATCTTTTCTCTTAAAGTAATGCTGATATTTTAAATTTGCAGGCCTGCAATCCTGCTGACTGTTCTAAAGAAGAAGGGAACAGCAGTAGCAAAGGAGGGGGATTGGAATTATCGTGCTTATAGCTTTCCAATCCGGGAATGGCGTGCTAATACAGTAAGTCATTGATGCATTCAGCAGTGCAGTAAAATATCACAAATGTAGTAACATTGTCCTGAAGAGTGTAATTGCAAAATAATGCAGTGTGCAAAGTGCCTCAAATAAATTGTTTCACTAAAATCAGGGGTGAGATTCAGCCAGTTCGCACCGGTTTGCGTGAACTGGATGTTAATTTTGCATCTGGTTTGCCGAACCAATTCTTGAAAGGACTGGCTGGGCCCCGCCCACACCGCCCCTCCTCGGAGTCTTCACACGGCCCGTTCATCATGCTAGGTAAGTGCAAGGTCTGTGCGGATGCTCTGGGAGGGCAAAAAATGGGTCTCCTAGAAGTTTGGAAATGGGCCCATTTCTGGCCTCTGGAGGGCCTCCGGAGCCCGGGGGCCCATTTTCTCCCTCCTGGAGGCTCAAAGAAAGCATCCAGAACCTGGGAGGGTGAAAACACTCTTCCCCCACCATGGTACAGAAGGCTGAAAAGGCCATGCCCACCACGGCCAAACCCACCCAGCAACCGGGCAGAGAATCGATCGCTAACATTTTTCAATCCCACCCCTGACTAAAATGTTATGCATATTAGAGTGAGAAGTGCTATTAGACAGCCTAATTTCTGAATGTTAAAGACGTATCCTCTTATCTGAAATATGTTCTTCTGATTTTCATTGACACAGATTTAATTTTGACTGGCTTGTTCTCAACCTTCCAGGTGTCCCACCGGATACCTGATACCAGCAACTTCCTTGTGAATCGGTGGACACCATTAAGATTTGCGAGACCACATTGGTTAAACCACCAGCCTGTGTTCTCACTAAAGTTACTGCAGCTCTTGATAGGTGGTTCTTGAAGAGAGCAGGCTGGATTGCAGCCATCGTTATCCACATCAAAGGTACTGAAAGGTAATGTATCCTGGTTATCTTCTTTTCCATTTCCCCGAAATGCATCACCTAAGCAGGAACAAAAAAATAAGGAGGAAACAAGAGTCATCATAGATCATTCAATTTGCTTTAAGTTTCAGGTTTAAGTTATAGTAAAGGGAATGCATATTTAATTATACAGGTATTAGCCATAGTTAGAATTGTATTTGCACAAAACTGGAAAAGTGGAGAGATCCCTACTGATGAGAATGTGATTAGGAACGTGACCCGTCAAAACCGCGCTCGACTAAGCCGCGCCCGATTAAACCACGTCGCTGACGTCATCAACAGGGCGACAACAGCCAGCGCGGAGAAAGAAGGGCGCTTTAAATAGCGCTTTGAAAGTAAGCTGATTCAACTTAAGGTAAGGGTTAGGTTTAGGGTTAGCTTTAGGGTTAGCTTTAGGGTTAGCTTTAGGGTTAGGTTAAGAGTTAGGGTTAGGTTTAGGGTTAGGTTAAGGGTTAGGGTTAGGTTTAGGGTTAGGTTAAGGGTTAGGATTAGGTTTAGGATTAGGTTAAGGGTTAGGTTTAGGGTTAGGTTTAGGGTTAGGTTTAGGATTAGGATTAGGTTTAGGGGGGTTAGGTTTAGGTTTAGGAGTTAATTTTAGGTTTAGGGTTTACAGCGTGCTTCTGTCTCCGCGCTGTTGTCGCCCTGTTGATGACGTCAGCAACGCGGTTTAATCGGGCGCGGTTTAGTCGAGCGTGGTTTTGTGGTGGAACCATTAGGAAAATATTAGAATGTGCAGAAATGAATAGACTAATGATTGCCATAAAGTGAATCTTACATGACATGGGAGCTATTTTATCAATGGCTGGAAAATAAAAACAAGTTAGAAACAAATGGAAATGAGTGAAATATAGAAAACATGTTAAGCTAGAGAAGTAAACAATATGATGATTCTTACCAATATGACTATTAAGGTTATTATATTTAATATTATTATTATATTATTATTAGAAGATATGTTAAGCGGGAGAAATGAATATTTATTATGCTCATTATTATTATTGTAAGATTAGAGAATCAATATCAATGTAATGAATACTATTGTACATTTTGATTGTTATTGCACAGAGATATTTGTACACAGAGGTTGCACTGTTTAATGGAAGATGGAATGTTTAAGTTAAAAAAATAAAAATAAAACTTTTATTAAAAAAGATCATTCAATTTGCTTCTATGAGTATTTGGAAATAATGAGAGCCTTAATCATTCGCAAATCAGACACTCAGGAGCAGGGGTGTCAAATTCGATTTCACTGAGAACCACTTCAGGGTTGTGTTTGACCTCGGGGGGGGGGGGGGGGAAGGGGCGTGGACAGAGGGAATGGCCAGCTCAATATCACTCATGTCGGGGGTGCCTGTAATGGCCTGAGCACTATGCCAGGGCTCCCGATCTCTGTTTTCGGGAACTCACTCCGTTATGCGGCACTAGGGATTTGAACCGCTGAACTGCTGACCTTCTGATCAACAAGCTCAAAATCCCACCTTCTTCCAATTACAGCACCTTGCTTTCATTTTAGCCATTTACTTATAGCTGACAAGAATAATTCATTCTGCGAATGGCCCATGGACTTTTTGGTCAAAGAGACTAAAACCAGATGCTATTTTGGCCAATGTCACATAAAGAGTTGGGTTGAAAAGGACCTGGGTGCATTCTTTCTTTGTGATTTGGTTCTAGATCATCCAGTGCAGCTACAGACGTTATTTGTCACCTTATTTTCCCATATTGTAGAAACTTGCTTTCAAAAACCGACTGTTTGGGTCTCCAGATCTTACCAGCATTTCCAGAGTAACGTCCTAGATGTATTTTGAAGGAGCACAGTTCGTCCTCTAGCCAAAAACTGTCATACGATGCGTACGCGTACATGTCATCTTCAGACTCCAAGTCTATGTAAAGCATGAAACTGGTTGCTTTCTGGTTTGCTATGTGGAAAATCTTTCGGAGGCCAAGCCAAAATTCCCCTATTCAAAAATATATATATATATAGAATTTAAAAATCCCTATGTCTTGCCCATGTTCTCGCAGCTTGCTCTGAAATTAACTGTTGTGGCCTGTCGGCTGCTGGCTCCTCCAGCAGCCAAATCAGAGGAAGAGGAGGCGTGGGAATCAGGGTCAGCCTCAAGGCAACCTGAGAGCTCCAAGAGGGAAGAGGGAGTGGAGCTGGCAGAGAGAGAGACATTTTGTCTGGGAGATCTGGGAAGTGGGAGATCTGGGGAGCTGAGAAAAAATTACTGGGTACATTGAGCTGATTTTGTTCCCCATTTGGAGCCTAGAGGGCCTCCCGCAGCCCCCTGGGAGCAAAAATGGGCTGGGGGGTGCACTACACCACACCGAAACCCCCACACCCAGTTTTGGGAATAGTGGGTCTCCCTGCAGCCTTCCTGGAGCAAAAAAGTGGGCACGCAAGCCATCGCCCCAGTTCAGCTCCGCCGCGCATGCACATGCATTTTCCACCAGCCAGCTGGTTGTCAGGTCTCTGCTACACATGCACAGCAGGTGGGGCGCGTGCGGTGGTCGTGTGTGAATTTTCAGTGGGTGGGGGTCATGTGTGCATGCGCAGGGGTGGGGGCATGCAGTGGGGGAACATGTGCATGTGTGGGGGAGCATGCGTGGGGGGTCGCGTTTGGGCACTCCGTTTGGAAAAGGTTAGCCATCACTGCATTAGGACAGTGAGCTACATTGGAGCAACCAGGAAGAGGTGCAGCATGAATAATAAACCAATACCTGAAAGGTCGCCAAATCCATCCAAATATTCAGACCATGTCCTTTGAAACTCAACTGTTCCTTCCGTTCTCTTCTGAATCACTGTCCATCCTCCTCCTCTAAAGTCCATTTCACACAAAACCTAAAATGATTAAAGGCAGCAGAAGAATCCTGTCATGAGCCAATGTGGTGCATCAGTTAAGATGTTGAATTGGAACAGAGTAGTGGTGGGTTCTGGATCCCGTTGCAACCTGTACGCTACAACGGGGTCCAGCGTCCATCATGTGAATACGCGCAGCATGCGCATGCGTATTTACTGCATATGACACTCCAGCTGCTTGACAGAGCGTCAAGCAGACACCGTATGCTCCATGCATATGTGTGAAAGCCCCAATCGGCTCAAATAACAGTAAGGAGAGCGGGCAGGCGGGTGGGCCCTCCAGAGCACCGTACCAGAATGGTATCTGGTGCTCCCAGCAGGCACCGGTACGCAAATTCTGGGTCATACCAGTCGTATCCCACCACTGGAACAGAGGAAACCTAGGTTGACTTCTACCCTCACTGAGGCATTTGAGGCCAGTCTTTCTTTTTCAAACTGGCCTATTCAAAGATTGATTAGCATGGGATTAAAATTAAGGATCCCCAATAAATCAACTGGGACTCCCAGTGAAAATTTGCCTTGTGAATCTAATGAATTACATTTTTTAACAAAACAAATCCAGCGTATTGCTGTTGTGTTAATTTCTAAGAGTTGGGGAAAAGTTAACATTGGTTGAAACGATTTTTGTCATTTCTGAAAATAGTCCAGTGTATGCTAAAATATTCCATGCTTTCTAACTCATAGGGAAAAAATGCATTCATTGCTTTTGGAAAAAAATGCAAATGATTTTAAAGTATGCCAGTTTGAAAATACAACTCCCCTTGCATATTTTCACAGAAATAAACCTAGTTTCTCCCAGAAAATATTGTATAGGACTACAGCCTGTATTTATTCATCTTATATTAAAATATTATATTTTAAAGGTTCAACATTTTACCTTTCAGTTTCATTTATTTATTTATGTCCATATTTATATCTTGCTTTAATTCAAAAGAGCTCAAAATTTCGCTCTCATGACTCTCCTTCCATTCATATCAAGGATCACTTTTCTAGATTCTCTAACTTTTAGGAGATCTTTTAAATGTTGAGTTGTTGATCATGTTGATCACAAATAGATTGATTGCATTCCAAAATATTAGAGCCGTGGTAGAGCAGTGGTTAGAATGCAGTATTGCAGGCTAATTCTGTTAACTGCCAGCAGTTCGATCCTGACTGGCTCAAGGTTGACTCAGCCTTCCATCTTTTCAAAGTTAGTAAAATAAGGACCTAGATTTTTTTTGGGGGGGGCAATATGCTAATTCTGTAAAAATTGCTTAGAGAGGGCTGTAAAGCAGTATGAAGTGGTATATAAGTCTAAGTGCTAGTGCTATTATTAAACTGAAAATATAACCTTAGCTCACTTTTTATGCTGCGTTTTCTCTATGAAGTCTCCTGCATAGTTTCATCCATGTGCTGAATTAAGAACACATTTTCTTATTTTTATTAGTCACTCATTTTGTAAGAAACAGTGTTGGGATAGGCCCAAGAAGGATGGGAAGTTGACAGCTTAGAACTCTGGAACTGTTTTATGTGCAGTTCTGTTCTGAGTCTATTTTGTCATAAAATCATAAAACATCTATCTAGGAAAATATTTTTTGTCCAGGAGCTTTCTGTCGGTGGGCAGGTGAGCAAAGGGTGGGGAAGACAGGCTTATAATTCCAGATGTCTATGAGGTCCTAGTTTTGATTTCTCAAAACTACAATTCTGTACAAAACAATTTCCCTTTTTGGGGGATTTCCCAAAATTTTGCCTAACTTTGCCACTGAATCTTATCCAAGCTTTATGACTAACCCTTTTTAAGTCTATTGAATTGTGTGAACAGAGGTGGTATTCAGCCAGTTCTGACAAGTTCTGGAGAACCGTTAGCAGAAATTGTGAGTAGTTCAGAGAACCAGCAAATACCAACTCTGGCTGGCCCCGCCCCCATCTATTTGCTGCGTCCTGGATCCCAGCTGATCGGCTGGGTCTTCTTTTGCTGCCCTGCACAGGAGAACGGAGCTGGAAAGCAGGTTAGTGGGATGGGGAGGGAATGGAGATTTTGCACTATACTTTCCCCTGGAGTGGGGTAGGAATGGGGATTTTGCAGTATCCTTCCCTGCCACGCCCACCAAGCCACGCTATGCCCACCAAGCCACACCCACAGAACCGGTAGTAAACATGTTTTAATCCCACCACTGGCTGAACTTGGCCTGTGAGTTGTGTGAACCTTGTCTAGCAATCTGAGAAGCCAGAACACTGAATTAATTGAATCAACCATGGTCAGGCTTCCTGTGGATAATCTGTCTTAAGGACAAAAAAGTCAAGCAAATAGTAAATATGAAAAATCAATATTACCTCAAATGGATAACTTGCTCCTTCTGGGTGGATTATATATAAACCGCTTGGAGTTTTTGTAACTGATCCAATGGTATCTTTAATATCACTGCAATCTAAACCTACAGGACAACATTACAAAGGCATGTTTTAGTTAAATGAAAGAGATCCTTTATCAGGCCAGGGATGTAATATCACAACTCGTGAACATGGAATTCCCTCTACAATAGATCTGAGAAATGTGGGGTGATATTTTTTTCTACTGATAGGAGTATCATTTCCTCGCCAATTTAAAAGGATTCTGGCTACTTATGATAGGTGGAATTTCAGAAGCCAAGAAGAGCCTGCATTCAAGAAAGATTTTAGTCTGGGTTTGTTTTCTTATTAAAAAAACAATGTTATCAAAGCTGTAGATCAGGCATCTCAAATTTGCAACCTGCATGGTGCATATGGCTCTGGATAGGTAGTAATATGGCGCCACAAGAGACTTTTAACATTATTATGAGCCTTTATATACACTAGCTGATAACCCAGTGTTGCCCAGTTATTTATTTATTTATTTATTTATTTATTTATTTGTTTGTTTGTTTGTTTGTTTGTTTGTTTGTTTATTTATTTATAGGGTGAAAATGTCCAGACAAAATGTAATTTCTAATGTTGGATTTTCCCCCTTACCAGAGGGAGTACTGTGAAGCCATTACCACGGCAACTTCACTGCGCTATACAGTAGAAGCCATTTTAAGGCAGTACAATAGAAGCCATTTTAAGGCACAACAGGCTATATCTTAACAGAACACTGCCCAAGGGGTGTTAGGGGTGTCTTACCCTCATAATATTTTTTCCCAGAGAATAAGTCATCTGTGTATCACGTTTGATTGAAATTGCTCAAGGCGTTCCAAATGTATGCTGGAACATACACACATACATACACACAGAGCCGTTTTTACATATATATGGCCCAAGACAATTCCTCTTCACTCAGCTAACTGCTTCCATCATCTGTCCTTCGGCTCGTCACAAGAGTCCATCACGACTCTTAGCTTCCTCCCATAATTGGGGCTTACCAGGGGTTATAAAAATCTAATAGATACCTTTCACCCTGGCTTCGCTGATAATGGATAAGAGCCTGTGGCCTAATGGCTAAGATCTCTGCCTAGTATGCGTAGTATGCAATATAGCCCAGGTTCAAATCCCAGTAAGGGTATGGCTAGCTGATGAGAGCTAAATAGCTTGAAATAGATCTATACTAGTCTCCCTTTATTTATTTATCAGCACAAATAAAAAAACACAAATATAACAAAGGCAACAGTAAAAATATTGGGTTTCCGTCGTGATGGACTCTTGTGACGAGCCGAAGGACAGATGATGGAAGCAGTTAGCTTCCTCCCATAATTGGGGCTTACCAGGGGTTGTAAATATATATATATATTATACACGGCCCAAGACAATTCCTCTTCACTCAGTGTGGTCCAGGCAAGCCAAAATATTGGAAATGCCTGCTCTAGATGAAGATCTCAGACTCTGTTATGGAAAAAGGAAGATAGGGAAGGGAGACCTCACTTGCCTCTTTCTGCCCTAGGAATTGGGGCTGTCCATAAGACTGAATAGATTTTTTTGTGTGATTTTAGCACTGCTGGTGTTAGAGTAGAACTTGTGTGTGATGAAAAGTCAATGGATGAATTTAGACTATCATTATCTCTTAGACTAGACTTCTTCCCAGGATGGTTGTTGTGCAGAAAAAAATGGAGAGGAAAAAATTTACATGGTTCTTTGAACACTGAAGAAAAGAAGGGGAGGGGAGGAGGGAGAGGGAAAGGGAAAGGGAAAGGGAAAGGGAAAGGGAAAGGGAAAGGGAAAGGAAAGGGAAGGAAGGAAGGAAGGAAGGAAGGAAGGAAGGAAGGAAGGAAGGAAGGAAGGAAGGAAGGAAGGAAGTTTGGTTTAAAGGAGGGCATCCTACTTAGGTTTATCAGTTACTTCCATTTTGTTATTCCTTTTTCTTTCCTTCTTAAAGTGAAACAAAAAACTATTATGGGAAACTGGCTAGAGTATTGTTTTAGCCCATTAACTGGTACAATTCCCACTGATATCAGGATAAGATTCAAGCTTCTCAGATGTTCTGATAAATGTTATTTTATCAAAACATAACATAAACAAAACATAAGGTATAAACTAGGCCAGTGTTGGCAAACCTTCCGGAGCTTCCGGTTTCTGGCGTGCACATACACGCCAGTCACCTGGTCTTCCAGTTTCTGGCACACATAGAGACGCCAAGACCAGCTGGCCGGCGCACATGCGTGTGCCAGAAACTGGAAGCTTAGCTTCCCAGCACGCACATGCACACCAGGGAGCTGCTCTTCCGGTTTCCGGCACTCCCGCGGGTGTGAAGACCAGCTGGCTGGCACATATGTGTGTGCACCAGAACCTGGAAGTGCAATGGGCAATGGCTGGCATGCCCAAAGAGATGGTTCTACATGCCACTTCCGGCATGCATGCCATAGGTTCACCATCACGGTCCTAGGCTATGGCTCAATAATCACATCAAATATCAAACTTGCCAAAGGTTTCAGATAAATGTGCAAGATGTAAGTGGGAGTTCAAAATAGGGGGCTCAAGCAGGTGATATGTAAAATACTAATAATATTAATACTCTGCTTCCTTTTCCAAAATTATCTATAGGTGATTTGACCCATAAATTTTCACAGCATTCCAGATAGTGAGTAGTCATTTGTCACCTATTCAGAATGAAACAAGCAACAGTCATACTTCAAAAAGGTAATAAAAAACCACCCCATCGGATGTATCACTTTTATGATAGAAACACGCCGTCTTATAGTTCAATATATATTTCAGTAAATACTGTAAAATCTAAGCAGGAATTTTTAAAAAAATCTTTACCATGAGACTGGACTGCCCGATGGGGAAATACATCAATTGGTTTTCTGGACATGTCTGCATTTAATTGCATAACTCGGCTCATAAGTTCATTAATCTGCATATGCAAAAAGGGAAATGTTTAAAAATCTTCAACATGTGGGAGTATTCAATAGTCTATTCCTTGGGTCATTGCTTTTGTGATGCTAACACTGGATGTGAGCCCGTTGAAATTAAATAATTTCTGTGTTGCAATTAATGTACTTGGAGAAAATCACTATTGCACAAAAAGGGACTTAATTCTAAGCAATGCATTGTTATGGATTTGGCAGACTGGTTAGGGTGACCCCACCCCACCCCACCCCCCAAATATCATTTTTCTGTAGTTCTTGAGCATAAAAAGTTAGTTCCAAGATTTTTGGAACCTAAATGTTTGAAACCAGTGCCTTAAGGCACTGTATTTTAGAGCTGTCTTGGCATTTTATTGGCTCAAGAAAAATAGTAGCAAGCCAGGATTGTTTCAATCATTTGCAGCAGAAGTTTGCATGACCAGATACACAGATGTGCACACAATCCAGGGAAATGCCATGAGAAACCAAATGATTTGCATGCAAGAATTTGGGGGCTATTTTCCAGTCATGAGCCTATCCTTATTCAAAGGCGGAAAAAAAAATTTGAAATATTCGTGGGGCTCTATTGTTGGAGATAATACAAAAGATCCACAGATCACAGACGTTTTGCTTTATCTTTTTCTAGCTGTTCTTTCCCCACACACACACGAACACAGTTCAGAGGTGGCATTAAACCACTTCTGACAGGTTCTGGAGAACCGGTAACAGAGATTTTGAGTAGTTCGGAGAGCCAGAAAATAGGCTGGCCCCGCCCCTGCTGCCTCCCAGCTTCCCAGCTGATCTTCTTTTGTTGCTCTGAGCAGGAGAATGGAGCTGGAAAGCAGGTTAGTGGGGTGGGGAGGGAATTGGGATTTTGCAGTATCCTTCCCCTGCCACGCCCACAAAGCCATGCCATGCTCACAAAGCCACGCCTACAGAACTGGTAGTAAAAAAAAATTGAATCACACCACTGCCACAGTTCATAGTATTTATGCAATTTGTCAGGTGTGCAACTTTTTTTTTTTTTTTTTTTTTTTGAGAATAAAAACATCTCGGGGAGGGCAGATGGCATGTTGAAATTGTGTCTGCAGCAGAGGCACCCCTGTTCACTGAAGTTCCTTTGTTCTGAGGGAAACTTCCCTTAGGAAGTTCCTCTGAGCCGTGATAGTGCAGTGGTTAGAATGCAGTATTGCAGGCTAATTCTACCAACTGCCAGCAGTTCGATTCTCACTGGCTCAAGGTTGACTCAGCCTTCCATCCTTCCAAGGTGGGTAAAATGAGGACCCAGATTGTTGAGGGGCAATAGGCTGACTCTGTAAAATGCTTAGCAATAGCCCTTGGACTTATTTAGCAATAGCAATAGCAGTAGACTTATATACCGCTTCATAGGCCTTTCAGGCCTCTCTAAGCGGTTTACAGAGAGTCAGCATATTGCCCCCAACAATCTGGGTCCTCATTTTACCCACCTCGGAAGGATGGAAGGCTGAGTCAACCCTGAGCCGGTGAGATTTGAACCGCTGACCTGCTGATCTAGCAGTAGCCTGCAGTGCTGCATTTAACCACTGCGCCACCTTGGCTCATACTCATTTACTGCTTCACAGTGCTTTACAGCCCTTTCTAAGCGATTTACAGAGTCAGCCTCTTGCCCCCAACAATCTGGGTCCTCATTTTACCCACCTCGGAAGCAGTGGTGGGTTTCAAATTTTTTTAGAACCTCTTTTGTAGGTGTGGCCTGCTTTGTGGGAGTGGCTTGCCAGCCATGTGACTGGGTGGGCATGGCCAACTTGTAAAATGTGGTGAAACTCACTTAACAACACTCTTGCTTAGCAACCAAAATGTTGGCTCAGAAGCTCTGGCATTTCAAGCACGCAAGTCTTAAAGCTGTCAAGTTACAAGACCCTTGCAGCCCTAACCCTTTAGAAAAAAAACCCCCAGGGGTGTTCAAACTTGACAGCTTTAAGACTTGTGGACTTCAACTCCCAGAATTCCTCTTCTCGCTCTTCATCTTGATGATGTATGGAAGGGCAGGGGAAGGGAGCTGGAACTGGTTCTAAACAGCACTGTAGATTTGTGGAACCTCTTCTATAGAAGAGGTTAGAACTGGCAGGAACCCACCCCTGCTCAGAAGGATGGAAGGCTGAGTCAACCTTGAGCCCGGTGAGAGTCAATCTGCAAAACTGCTGGCAGTCAGTGATCAGTAGAAGTAGCCTGCAGTACTGCACACTAACCACTGTGCCACCATGGCTCATAGGGCAGGAAAGCATTGTGAAGTGGTATATAAGTCTAAGTGCTATTGCTATTGCCTCTGAAAGTTTTCTTTCACCCTGCTATGAAAGCATGTACAAGAGTGGAGTTCTAAAAGGTTCCACCACAAAACCGTGTTCGACTAAACCGCGCTCGACAAAACCGCGTAGCTGATGTCATCAACAGGGCGACAACAGCACGGAGACAGAAGCACGCTGTAAACGCTAAACCTAAAATTAACCCCTAAACCTAAACCTAACCCCCCTAAACCTAATCCTAAACCTAACCCTAAACCTAACCCTTAACCTAACCCTAAACCTAACCCTTAACCTAACCCTAAACCTAATCCTAACCCTTAACCTAACCCTAAACCTAATCCTAACCCTTAACCTAACCCTAAACCTAACCCTAAACCTAACCCTAAACCTAACCCTTACTTTAAGTTGAATCAGCTTGCTTTCAAAGCGCTATTTAAAGCACCCTTCTTTCTCCGCGCTGGCTGTTGTCGCCCTGTTGATGACGTCAGCGACGCGGTTTAATCGGGCGCGGCTTAGTCGAGCGCGGTTTTGACGGGTCACGGTTCTAAAAAGGACAACAGCAATGAATATGCCTCAAAACTTTCTTTTCTTTGTATCACCTCCTGTTCTACCCGAATCCTCATTACAGGTAGCCCTCGACCTACGACCACTATGGATCCCAAAACTTCTGTTGCTAAGTGAGGCAGTTACAACCTTTTTACAACCTTTATTGCCACAGTTGTTAAGTGAATCACTGCAGTTGCTAAGTTAATAACATGGTTGTTAAGTGAATCTGGCCTTCCCATTGACTTTGCTTGTTAGAAGGTCGCAAAAGGTAATCCCAGGACGTTGCAACCATCATAAATAGGAGTCAGTTGCCAAGTGTCTGAATTTTGATCACACGACCATCAGGCTGTTGCAACGGTTGTTCAGTGTGAAAAATGGTCACTTTTTTGGTGACCTTGTAACTTTGAACGGTCGCTAAATGAACAGTCGTAAGTCGAGGACACCTGTACGTTTGCAATTTGGATTTTTGAAAACCTGCTTGCCTCGTCCAACCGTGAGAATCATGTCCCTTGTGATTGGTCTTGGATTTTAGCATACATTGACTCCCCAATCCCTTAATACCCTAAATTAAGCCGATTAAATGAATTACCCCTAATATTTGATCATATAAATCATATCTATTCTTTTTAAAAAATCAAAATTTCTAACTATGAGTGGTCAAAGTGAAGAATTCTTAACAAATTTCAAGATTC
Organism: Thamnophis sirtalis; assembly: GCF_051295495.1. Classification (NCBI taxonomy): domain Eukaryota; kingdom Metazoa; phylum Chordata; class Lepidosauria; order Squamata; family Natricidae; genus Thamnophis; species Thamnophis sirtalis. The sequence continues at coordinate 15,394,339 of NW_028261388.1, forward strand.
TCATCTAGATTTCCAGTGATGCAAATGGCCTTTTCATAGCCTTTCAAATGTGGAGTCATGTTTTTTTCAGACATTGTAAGACCGCAATATTTTTTCCCCTCAACAATAAAAAACTTTTTTCAGATAAAGTGCCCGCATTATTTATTAATTGTCAACAATTCAATTATATTAACATTGCCCGAAAAGAAATCCATTTAGCAAATATTGGCAGTTACCTGATTGGAGAGATAATCTAGAGATGACTGGTGATCATCCATCATGTTCCGTATCATCTTCTTAGTACTTCTTGCATATTCAATTAGAGAATTCTGCAATTTCCCTTTAAACATATAGATTGCCTGCTATGTTAAAGTAATTAAAGAATGCATTGTATAATTAATTATGAGGCAACGTGGAACATTGTTTTCAGTTTGTCTTTTGCTAGCCATATGAAATGGGTTTGTTTGGGCAAAACCTTTTTCAACAGAATTTAATGTTTTTTTTAAAGGAGATGGACTAATGAAAGGTGGTAACTCAGCTCCCGAAAGAAATCATAACTACTGGTTATTTTCTTTCCTAGCTGGAAAGAAAAACAATTTGTCAGATATAGCAATAGCATTTAGACTTGTATATACTGCTTCACAGTGCTTTTACAGCCCTCTCTGAGAGGTTTATAGAAACAGCCTATTGCCCCCAAAATTTGTGTCCTCATTTTACCGACCTTGGAAGGATGGAAAGATGAGTCAACCTGGTGAGATTCAAACAGTCAAATTCGAATATATAATAATTATTTATTAGTTTATTATTATTATTTATTAGTTTTGTATGCTGCCCACTCTCGGAAGACTCCGGGCGGCTTACAATAAAAAGGGAGGGGGAATATATATATAAAAACAATACAACAATTTAAAATTACAGCAACATTCATAACTTAAAGTGGGGCTGGATAATTCAACAGCCCCAGGCCTGCCGGAACAGCCAGGTCTTAGTTGCTTTACGGAAGGCCGGAAGGGTAGTAAGGGTCCGGATCTCAACGGGGAGATTGTTAATATAATAATATAATAACTTCAGTATATGGTGCTTGTAATGTCTGTGTTACTAGATGTGAAACATTTTGAAACAAATTAGAATTTCAACACAATGAACTGGTCTGGAAAAATGATATTTATTTCATCATCATGGCAAAAAAAACAACAACTATTAAGTGGCTTTCTCTGAAAATATCAGTTCACAAGTAGTGTACTGCCAAATACCAATATGGGTGGGCCCTAGTTGAGAAGTTTACCATATATGGATAGAAACATATTATGTGAGACAAAGCAATATTTTATTTAATGTAAAGAATTCTATACTGTGAGAAGGTCAATGACAATGATGGATATGGCAGGCATAAGAAAAAAATAGTTGCTAATTGATGATATTGAAATTTCACAATTTCACAAGGAGTGATATGTTATATACCGAAGTGGGCTGCTAGGGATTCGCAGCAGTTCGGGAGAACCTCTAGCTAAGATTCTGTCCAGTTTGGAGAACCCCCAAATCCCACTCCTGGCTGGCCCCACCCACCATGCCCTGCCCCTCCCAAGAGTTCCCACCCAGCCCATTTTGAATGCAGGTAAGTGCAGGGCGCACAGAGGCTCGGGGGAGGATGGAAAACAGGCCTAAGGGAAGCTTGGAAGGGCTGCAAATGGGCCCATTTCCTGCCTCCGGGGGGCTTCCGGATCCTGGGGAGGCCCTTTTCACCCTCTCGGAGGCTTGAGGAAGGCCTCCAGAGGCCGGGGAGGGCAAAAACGCACCCCCCCACACACACTGTGATGCAGGAGGTTGACTAAGCCACACCCACCATGGTCATGCCCACCCAGCAGCCAGGAAGAGAACCCCTTGCTAAAAATTTTGAAGCCCATCCCTGGTTATATACCCTACAACATAACACTCTTTGTCAGAGATTTAAATGGATGGGTTGCCAATTCCTGAAATCCTACATATATATTATATGTTGATTGGCCTCAAATAACAAATGATATGAAAGAGTGGTTAAAATAAAAATATACATACGACACATATAGTGTTTTTCTTCCCTTAATAGTTTAGGTTGAGGATCAGAGGATGCCTCACTCTTTTTCTTCTCTAAATTGTCCGTGGAGAGATTTTTTGTTATTAGACTGGCGGACTCCATCACTACAGTTGCTGTAGAATTGCCCTGTAACATTAAATCGAACAAAATGTTATTTCTTAAAAAATATTCTTTAATTTCTGCTGTATGTGGTGTCAAGGTGCCTAACATCATACAAAACAAATGAACACAGTGGAAATTAAAAGCCTTTGCATTTTCAGAACTGAGAGAATGACTATTTCCCTTGTCTCAAATACCCATGTTTTTTTTAACTTCCATTCATCATCTATATACTTTTTTTATACAGGACTTGTAGGTTTCACAAGACCAGATCACCTTCATTCAGCAGCAACTAATCTCACAGCAACCTTGCAAGATTAGTTGGGCTGAGAAAGAGGGACTGATCCAAAGTTGCCCAAACATTTTTCGCGCCTAAATCTAGAACTCACCTTCTCCTGGTTTCTCATTCAGATCAATTACATCTTTTCCTTTTCTCTTAGTTTCACAAACATTCATGTTTTCTTTTCCCTCCTTCTTTTTCACTTCCCTTTACACATGCTGTTTACCAGTGACACCTCTTAAATCACAAAATGTAATTATTCAGATGCTATTGCATTACTGGATACATTCATAAACACTGACCTCTGCCATCTTTACTTAATTAAAGCTTTTACATAAAGACGGGTACGGTATTGTTTCCAGCCTAAATCACACCCTTGCCATATGAAGCATTCTTATAAATGGTAAGGTGTTGGAATTCATTGTTGGAATGTGTTTCTATGCAATAACTACAGTAGTATTCAGCCAGTAGACTGCAGTATTTATAAGTCTGGCTCTATGGTATATACTCTATGCTCTTTTGTTCTGAGTAGTTTCCCATTTCCTGTTACTGTAATATAGTTGAGCAGTAAAACACGTGGTGACTGTACTCTGTGTTTGCTCTGGTGGTGCTTTATCTAAACAGAATTTTAGATATAAAGACAGTGCCAATTGTGTTGCATGTTCACTAGTCAACTATGAGCAAAACTCAACCCCATTCTAATCTCAAGTATATTCACTGTTTTATGCAAGCCAAGATCTCTAATTTGCAATGTATTTTGCAAGCCAATTTGATGTTTCCTATTGTACTATGAAATGGTATATAAAACTAAGTACTATTGCTATTCATGCATCAAGCTTGTAGGTGTATGCAAAATACTAACACATGCTTCGGATAAAACCTGGCACCATCCAGATGTGGGCTGCCATTCCCAGAATTCTCAGGCAACGTGGTAGTTGGGAAATTTCAAAAACTAAATCTGGAGAGAGTCAGTTAGATCTAGTGGTTAAGGCACCAGGTTATAAACCAGGAGAGCATGAGTTCTAGTCCTGCCTTAGGCATGAAAAATGGTTGGGTGACATTGGATCAATCACTCTTTCTCAGCCAAACTAATCATACAAGGTTTGTGGGGAAAAGAGGAGGAGGAAGGAGTATTAGGTATGTTTGCCACTGAGTTATTTATAAAAATAATAAAGAGCTGAATTTAAAAAAAATCCAAAGTAAAAAAGCTTAGAGAAAACTATTCTGGGATATAAACATACCTTTTTTGGAAGAGTTTCCACATCAGACTTGACATCAAATGCTCATGATTGTTTAAATATTTATTTTAGTTTTAGAATAAAAGAAAAACAATATATTGAACTATTTTTTTAAAAACTAGGGAGAAAAAATGCTTTGGTTATTTAAATATTTCTACTGGGCCTTTTTATCTTCATATAAACATATATTCCCTTAGAATAGTTCATAGTAAGTGATACTCATTGTAGAATTCTCCTTTGAAAGTAAAAAACTTAATTTGTATTTGGAAAATTCTTAAATGCATTTAGTATACATTGAAACTCCACTGAATACAATTGGATAGACTTCCACTAAAAATCTGTGGGGTGCTCATATGATATTTTGTTTGTTGTTTCTATAGAAATTCATCATAATATCTTCAGTTTCTGAAGCCAATAATATCATGCCAGAACATCATGCTATGAAGCACATTTCCTAAAAGAATAACAAAATGTAATGGCCAAAGACTGAAATTAGAGACGTGATGAGATATATAAACCGAGAATAAACTAACTAAACCTTTCACCTAACCTCTGACAGGAAAAAAAAAGAGAATTAAAAAAAAGAATTTCTAGAACTTTTAGTCACTTAAAACAGATAAAGCTCACACTTAAAAGCAAAGAGTAAATTGGTCTTTAAAATATCGAGAACTTCTTCAAATCCAGTTTGAATCGCCAGATAAAATGATAACAAAAAGAATCCCCCCCCCAAAAAAACCCTTTGTTAATATAAAAATGTGCAATAAAACAAGTCCTTATCTCCAGATGCATCTAGGAACTAAAGATTGCAACACTCCCATATAATTTATCAAAAGAACTGCCTCCATGTTTTACTTTTATTAATGATCTGGTAACTTTCCCTGCCTTTGCAGAAGTTAATGTCAAAATTCCTAGTAAATTGCAGCAAGTTTCACAGAATTTATATATCAAACAACAGGAAAAAGCAAGCACAGTTTCTGTTGCTAGTTGCTTCAGTATAGTTTTAACAGAGATTTTTCAAAACAATTGAAGTGGTTTGGGGTGAAATAAACACCACTTGAAATCAGGATATGCTGTCTATGTTTCTATCATTTATCAAGGCAATACAACACAAACCTTACCGTTGCAGAACATGGCTCAACACTATGAACTATCGAATCCGCCCAAATCAAAAATATAATATTTAGGAAGATCAGTGAGGTAGATCTATTAGGATAGATCATGTCTGAGTTGGAAGAATAAACATTTTTCAAACGGTTTCAAATTGCCTTGAAAATAGGCTGTCCACTGGCCAATGAAGTCTTGAATTAAGAATTCAGGAATGTGTTTAGCAGCAACTTTAGCCAAAAAGCCAACCCTTTCATGTCCAGACTTCATAACCTTACATAAATTTGATTTTAGGTACTCCATACATAGTTTGTTCCTAAAGCCATATAGGATATATGATAAACTATAATATGATTTCATCTGCAGATTATTTTACCTTTAAGGTAACTACCCTGTTTCCCTGAAAATAAGACCCAACTGAAAAATAAGCCCCAGCATGATTTTTCAGGATTCACTAATATAAGGCCTACCCCCCCCCCCAAAAAAAAATAAGCCTTGGACGGACACAATTAGTACCGTATTTCCCTCAAAATAAGATCTAATCAGAAAATAAGCCCTAATGCATCTTTTGGAGCAAAAAATAATATAAGACCTGGCCTTATTTTTGGGAAAACACGGTATAACTAACTAAACTCTAATCCTAGCACAGAGTAGATCCTATTTGATCCATAGGTGAACTCATCTGAATGTGGTTTATTTTATTTTGGGATCGATGCTAAAAAGTGAACAATAAAGTCATTTGTTAAACAGAATGATCATGCCCACACACAACCAATTCATCTACAAAAGACAATTCCATGGAACAGACTACTCTGAAAACAGTGGCTGTAAACTTTCACTCCCCAAAGAGTTGTTTGTTGGTCACATCTCTGTACTGTCCATCTCCCTCAGAGAGGGACTCCGGGTGTTGTAGAATAAAGTGTTAAAGTATTGTTGGAAGAAATGTCCATCTGGGTTCAGTTCCAACTGGGGAGAAAGACACTGGAAACAATGGTGGCTATTTGGAATGATGGTTTTAATGGTGGACAGGACCACATGGTTTGAGGTCCTGGGCAAAAAGTGCAGAGATGCTGAGAGTGCCTGGGATTTATGCCCTCTCTGGGTTGTGTTTTGAATCCCAAGTTTGACTGAGTCTTGCGGGGTGATGTAATCTTCCCAGGTGCCATGGGGTGAGTTCTGTTGCTAGCTGGGTCCTATTATGTCCTGGAGGCCATGTTTTTGTGTTGTAGATAAGCTAGGCCAGACCTTAATGGCCCATTAACAAAGGTGGGGGTGAGTTTCTGCCTCCCTTTTAGGGGAAATATTCTGCCCTTTTAATATTTCCTAAAATATTTCATTTTTGTAGGAGGGGATGGGTGCTAACGTCCTACAGTAATAAAATGTATATAAAAGTTAAAAAAATAAATAAGAGAAGCCAACAAATTAAAATTAGTTAAAAGGTGAAAACAAGAGCTGTGCTAGTAAATCTCACAATGTATTTCTCTTCTCTTCACAAAATGTGAAGAGTGGGAAATGAGCAGAGAAGGAAGAGAACAGAATATGCTTCTCTGGCCAGGACTCATCTTGATGGTATATTACAGTCTGCATTAGGAGAAGGCATATATTGCTTTGGAGATCACTGGGCTCCACAATGAACTGATTTATCTCAAGAGCCTGGGTTCACATAACACAGTATTAGGGGACTGGAGGCTAAAACATATGATGAACAGCTGCAGGAATTGGCCATGGCTAGTCTAATGAAGAGAAGGACCAGGGGGAGATATGGTAGCAGTGTTCCAATATCTGAGGGGCTACCACAGAGAGGAGGGTGTCGACCTACTTTCCAAAGCACCTGGAGGCCAGACAAGGAATAATGGATGGAAACTGATCAAGGAGAGATTCAACCTAGAAATAAGGAAGAACTTTCTGACGATGACAGCAATCAACCAATGGAACACCTTGCCCTCAGAAGTTGTTGGAGCTTCATCACTGGAGACTGTCAAGAAGAGATTGGACTGCCATTTGTCAGAAATGGTGTAGGGCAGTGGTAGTCAACCTGGTCCCTACCGCCCACCAGTGGGTGTTCCAGCTTTCATGGTGGGCGGTACGGATTTTGTCCGATATTGAAGCACTTTCCTTTTTAAAATTTAATTGACTTCCCTACTTTATAAATCACTGGTGGAACCGGTATGGAACCGGTGGGCGGTTAGAAAATGTTACTACTAACAGAGATACAAAATTGGTTGGTATAAAAAGGTTGACTACCCCTGGTGTAGGGTCTCCTGCTTGGGTGGTGGGGTTGGACTAGATGACCTACAAGGTCCCTACTCTGTTAATCTGTTAACAATTCAAACCATAACCGGCCACACAGGATGTGCTGACACAACAAATAAAGAATTCTGTTCTGTTCTGCTCTATTCTATATCCTATATTCCAGTGTTTTTCAACCACTGTGCCGCGGCACACTAGTGTGCCGTGACATAGTGTAAGGTGTGCCATGGGAAAAACACTTTATATATAGTCAATATAGGCACAGAGTTACATTTTTTTAACATTTTCTAATGGTGGTGTGCCTCGTGATTTTTTTCATGAAAAAAGTGTGCCTTTGCACAAAAAAGGTTGAAAAGCACTGTTATATTCTATCCCATCCAAACCTATGATCTTGGGGATGCGGCAAAGATTGTACTTTTGAAAAACAGTCATAAGTCAGGAAACTTCGAACGGTCACTAAATGAACTGTTCTAGGTCCAGGACTGGGTGTAGCCAAAGCATTGCTGAATAGTGACTGATAGCCCTAAGGAGGAAAGACGGGGGGAGGAGGGGAGGGGACACGAGGGAGGGGTCAGAACGAAAAAGCGCGCCTTCTTCCATTCACCGCCCCTTCGGATGACGCAAGGAATACTGGGAGTTGGAATTCTCCCGTCCGGCGAGACAGATTGGCTTGGGAAAGTCCCTTCGGCTTCTCCCTCCCTCTCCGAAGCTCCTCCCCTTCAGCGCCGGCCTCGGTTGCCGTGACGACGAAAGCGGCGTTGCCGGTTGCTAAGATGGTGGGCCGGCGGCCGCGCGGCTCCGGAGCCCGCTGAGGGGGCTTCTCTGGGTGCTTCCCAGGCGGCAAGTGGGGCTCGCGGGGACCCCGCTGCGGGCAGTCCGAGGAGCCCCGAACGCGAACGCCCGAACCCTGTCAGACCCACCGCGCGCCGGGGCGTATGACTGGGCCTGTGTAGGGCGGAGAAGAGGATGGCGGCGGAAGGCTAAGGGTGGATGGAGCTTGGCGGCGGCGGCGGTGGAGGCGGCAGCAGCGGCGCTTCCTACTACCCCACCTCCTGGAGGCCGGCAACCGCGGTGGCGGCAGAGCGCAGCAGCCCGGCTTTGGGGAGGGCGCCCGAGGAAGTTGCTACTGCCGGAACCGACCTCTCCGCGGCTGCTCCAAGCTGGAGGAAAGGCTTGTCGGAAAGTGCCCCGCCGCGGGGGCTTGGCCGCCGGTCCTTGAACGCCTTCGTCCCTTGCACGTATCCTCCCAGGTAGCTTGGAAGGCAGCCGGGGGTTTCGGCTGGAAAACAGGCAGGCAGGCAGGCGGGCTGCATTGTAAGCTGAGAGAGGCGTGCTTTCAAATCGGGCTTTTGTTTCGAATTGATTTTAAAATCTCTGGACTGCAACCCCCAGAATTCCCTCCTGCTAGGGAAACGTGATTTGGATTCCAGTAGAAGGGAATGAAGCTAGTCGTTGATTTACAACAGTTCGTTTAGCCACGATTCATAGTTAACAACACTGAAAAAAGGGACTTGGGACCGTTTTTTAGAATTGAATTGAATTCTTTATTGGCCCAAGTGTAAGCTGACCAGATTTTCAGATTGGAAAAGAGGGACGCCTTTGACCGGGGGGGGGGGGGGGGGGGGGGGGGGGGCTTGATTAAAAAAATTTTTTTTGTCAAAAGGTCACCCCAGGACACTGAAACCAGCATAAATATGAATCTGTTGCCAAACAAAATTTTGATCACGTGACCATGAGGATGCTGCAACGGTCGCTAAGTGTGAAAAATGGTCATCAGTCACTTTTTTCAATGCCATTGTAACTTTGGTCACTAAATGTTTTCTTTCCCCCTCCCCGAGACTCCTCACTTCTTCCTTCATTCCTCTTGCTTATCTACCTTCACCTTATCCGTCTTCTGCTCTTTCCCTCCCTTCCTTTCTCCTTCCATCCTCTCTTCTTTCCTCACTCACTCCCTTCCTCCTTTTCTCTTCCTTCCTCCTTCCATTCTTTCAGCTTCATTTCTTTTGCCTATCTACCTTCTATGTCTTTTTGCTCTTTCCATTTCTCTCTTCCTCTTCGCTTCTGTTCCTTCCTCCTTCCCTCCTTTCCTATTTTCCTTCTGCCTATCTACCTTCACCTTCTCGGTCTTTCTGCTCTTTCCCTGTCTTCCCCTTTCCTCCCTCCCTTCTTTCCTTTCTAGTTCCATCTTTTCTTCTTTCCTCTCTCCCTCCCTTTTTCTTTTTTCCTTCCTTCCTCTTTCCTCTTGCCTATCAACTTCATCCTCTTTGTCTTTCTGCTCTTTCCCTCTCTTCCCCTTTTCTTCCTACCTCCTTCCCACTTTTCTCCCTCCCTTCTTCTTTTTCTTCTTTTTTTCTTCAATCTTCCTCCTTCTCCTCCCATTCTTTCTCCTTCCATCCATCTTTTCTCCTTCCATCTTCTCCCCCCTCCCTTCTTCTTTTTCCTTCCCCCCTCCCTCCCTCCTTCCTTCCTCTCCTTCCCTTTCTCGCACACAGGAAGGGGAGGGGAGGCTTTCTAGTCGCTTTCACAGCATAATTTCTTTATCTAACTTTTAAAAAACAGTGTGCAAATCAAACTTGAGATTTTCGTAACCTGCGAAGCACCAAGTTATTATCTTCTGTTGTTACAAATTCGCAGCTACTCCATTCTTTCCGATAGGGAACTGCATTTCCCAAGATGCCTCAGGTCCTCAAAGCGCTGAACGCGGTTTTGCAATTGACTCCAGCGAGGCCTGGTAGCCGCCGGCTGGGGTGGCTGTCAAGGCGCTGACAGCGGAGCAGACGCGCCGTTTGTTACTGCTTCCAGCAATCGAGACGGACGAGGGAAGAGGCGGTGGCGGGAAGCAACCAAGCCTTGCAGACTCGCTTCCCACCGCAGCACAGGGGCCACACAGGCGTGATTGCTTCCCACCCGGAGGTGGCGGCAAGAGCAGTGCGTTGTTGTTGGTCCATGGCTGGAGCCGGGCAGCGACTGTAAGGACTGCTCGGGCGAGGTGCGGAGGAAGAACAGAAGGTCCCTAACGCCCGCGATGACGGCTCCAGCCATGGACGAGCAGGCTGGCCCCAACAACAACAACGCGCTGCTCTTGCCGCCACCTCCGGGTGGGAAGCAACCAAGCCTTGCAGACTCGCTTCCCACCGCAGCACAGGGGCCGCACAGGCGTGATTGCTTCCCACCCGGAGGTGGCGGCAAGAGCAGTGCGTTGTTGTTGGTCCATGGCTGGAGCCGGGCAGCGACTGTAAGGACTGCTCGGGCGAGGTGCGGAGGAAGAACGGAAGGTCCCTAACGCCCGCGATGATGGCTCCAACCATGGACGAGCAGGCTGGCCCCAACAACAACAACGCGCTGCTCTTGCCGCCACCTCCGGGTGGGAAGCAACCAAGCCTTGCAGACTCGCTTCCCACCGCAGCACAGGGGCCGCACAGGCGTGATTGCTTCCCACCCGGAGGTGGCGGCAAGAGCAGTGCGTTGTTGTTGTTGGGGCCAGCCTGCTCGTCCATGGCTGGAGCCGGGCAGCGACTGTAAGGACTGCTCAGGCGAGGTGCGGAGGAAGAACAGAAGGTCCCTAACGCCCGCGATGACGGCTCCAGCCATGGACGAGCAGGCTGGCCCCAACAACAACAACGCGCTGCTCTTGCCGCCATCTCCGGGTGGGAAGCAACCAAGCCTTGCAGACTCGCTTCCCACCGCAGCACAGGGGCCGCACAGGCGTGATTGCTTCCCACCCGGAGGTGGCGGCAAGAGCAGTGCGTTGTTGTTGTTGGGGCCAGCCTGCTCGTCCATGGCTGGAGCCGGGCAGCGACTGTAAGGACTGCTCGGGCGAGGTGCGGAGGAAGAACGGAAGGTCCCCAACGCCCGCGATGACGGCTCCAGCCATGGACGAGCAGGCTGGCCCCAACAACAACAACGCGCTGCTCTTGCCGCCACCTCCGGGTGGGAAGCAACCAAGCCTTGCAGACTCGCTTCCCACCGCAGCACAGGGGCCGCACAGGCGTGATTGCTTCCCACCCGGAGGTGGCGGCAAGAGCAATGCGTTGTTGTTGTTGGGGCCAGCCTGCTCGTCCATGGCTGGAGCCGGGCAGCGACTGTAAGGACTGCTCAGGCGAGGTGCGGAGGAAGAACAGAAGGTCCCTAACGCCCGCGATGACGGCTCCAGCCATGGACGAGCAGGCTGGCCCCAACAACAACAACGCGCTGCTCTTGCCGCCACCTCTGGATGGGGTAGATTGATGGGGTATTTTAGAATTCAATCAGCGCAATAACAACTAAACAGGCAGGCATGCCAAGTGGCACAGGACAGGCAAGAATTTACCAGGGGCTTTTTAATTAGGGGTGGAGGGAGATGGACCTCAATTCAGGACCGCGTGAGGGAGTCCTGTTTTTTCAAGCAAGAATTCTCAAAGAGCAGTTGCTGCCGCGAACGAAAAGCAGTTTTTAACCCCAAGCGCGATGCCACGAATGTCACTATTTCCATCCAAGCCGCCACCACAATCCTTGCAAGCCGGCAAGAAAGCGGAAGCAAGAAGAAAAAAATACATGAATAACCACCCTCCCAAGCAGCCGGAGCTTGCAAATGGCGACGTTGCAATGAGGGTCGTACTCCTGACCCTCTAAAACTCTCGGGAAACTCCTTCGCAGCCACGGGGGGGGGGGATCACAGGAGCAGCCCCACTGGCGGGAGAACGATGGGACGGCTGCGAAAAGGCACAAGGGGAGGGGGAGATTGACAGCAAGGGTTCGTCCCGCCGCTCGCCTTAAAGTTCTCGCCTAGCCGAACTCTGGGGTTGCAGCCGCTGCTCGCCATTCCCTCAACTCAGAGTACGGAGCGCGCGCAAAACCCTGCCAGGCGGGACTCCCCGCAAACCTCTCGCATATTCCCCCCCCTGCTTGCTCCGTCTTACCAGATTTTGGGGGGTATCTGTAGAGGAAATTGGACGGGACATCCACCTCTTCCACTCCGGCGTTCTGCCGGCTGGTGAGCGCTCCCATGCTTCAGGCACGGCGGCAGAGGGTATCGGGGTTGCAGAGGGGGGGCAGAGAGGAGGGGGGTGCGTCAGCTTCCCAGTTCGTGGCAGACCTTTTCTAGCCGGCTCAAAGGACTTCCCCGGACTTGCTTTGCTGAGCAGGGGCTTTAGTAGAAAGGAAAGCAACTTCAGAGCTGGTATCGGGCCAGCAAAGGCTTCCCACTGCCGGCATGACTTTGAAGTGCGGCTTTCCTTCCACGCGGGCCGACATGGAAGGCAAGCCAGCCCTTCAAACTCATGCTGGCACTTTAGTGTGCCCCTCGGCTGCCATTCAGCGAAAGATGTTTCGCTGAATGGCGGGCGAGTTCTAAACTGCCGGCATGACTTTGAAAGGGCTGGATTGCCTTCCGCGCGGGCCGAAGTGGAAGGCAAGCGGCAAGCCAACACTTCAAAGTCCTGCCGGCAGGCAGGGCTGGAGCGAGCGTGCTCCGTCCCGGTGGGTGCATGAGCGGGGCAATTTTCCAGCGCTCCTGTGCCTGGAGAGCTCCCTCTGCATATGAGCCCGGGATCCGCCATTTGCGCTCCCTTCCTCTGCCTCGCCACCCGCCTTCCCTATCTAGGGACTCCTCCAGCAGAAATAGCAGAGTCGCGTCGAGCGCCGCTCTGCCTTTCTCTGTGCTCTTCCCGCCCGGACGCCCAGAGCCTCCCAGCCCGCCCGGCCCGGGGTGAGTCAACTGCAGTGCAGCGGGTGGCGATCCCGCCACCCCCCCCTCACTCGCCCCGCCCGTCACTTACTCTGAGTTTGGAGAAGAAGCGGCGGCCCCAGGTGGCACTTTTTGCAGAGGTTTTTCCACAGCTTGTCCGGAAGTGGAGCTGGAAAGGCGAGCTCGCTCCCCGCTCACTCGCTACGCTACCCCGCCCATGCGAGCGGCAACGGATGGGCGGGGGACTCATGCGGCATGCTAAGCGGACTCCAGCCAATCAGTGAGCTGGCTGGGATGGAAAACTTTAAGCATGCCGCGGTTTTCCATCCCAGCCAGCTCACTGATTGGCTGGAGTCCAGGCCAATCCAATCTGTGAGCGGCAGGCTGGGCTGGCTTAAATTTGTAGGTAGGAGGTAGGATAGAGAACAGAACAATGAGCCAGCCCAGCAAGCTAGCAGCTGATGGGCGGGAGCTGCGAGCGCCAAAAAAAGCGTGCTTTTTAAAAAGGCGGGCGGGACGCGGGAAAATGCGTTGGAAGGCGGGTGTGTCCCGCCAAAAGCGGGACGTCTGGTCACCTTACCCAAGTGTGATTGGACACACAAGGAATTTGTCTTTGGTGCATATGCTCTCTGTGTATATAAAAAGACAAGATACATTTGTCAAGAATCATAAGGTACAACATTTAATGATAGTCATAGGGCGCAAATAAGCAATCAGGAAACAATATCAATATAAATCGTAGGGATACAAGCAACAAAGTTACAGTCCTGCAGTCATAAGTGGGAGGAGATGAGTGATAAGAACGATGAGAAGACTAATGGTAATAGTAATGCAGCCTTAGTGAATGGTTTGACAGTGGTGAGCGAATTATTTGTTTAGCAGCGTTCGGGAAATAACTGTTCTTGTGTCTAGTTGTCTTGGTATACAGTCCTCTATAGCGTTATTCTGAGGATAGGAGTTGAAACAATTTATGTCCAGAATGTGAGAGGTCTGTAAATATTTTCACGACCCTCTTTTTGAATTGTGCAGTATACAGGTCCTCAATGGAAGACAAATTGGTAGTAAATGTTTTTTCTGCAGTTCTGATTATCCTCTGAAGTCTGTCTTGTTGAGTTGCAGAACCAAACCAGACAGTTTTAGAGATGCAGATGACAGACTCAATAATTCCTCTGTAGAACTGTAGCAACAGCTCCTTGGACAGTTTGAGCTTCCTGAGTTGGCGCAGAAAGAACATTCTTTGTTGCGCTTTTTTGATGATGTTTTTGATGTTAGGTGTCTATTTTAGGTCTTGAGATATGATAGGACCTAGAAATTTGAAGGTCTCTACTGTTGATACTGTGTTGTCTAGCATTGTAAGTATTTTCACACTTATGACTGATGCAGCATCCCCATGGTCATGTGATTTACATTTTGATTTTACATTTATGATGGTTGCACTGTCCCAGGATTCACTTGAACAGCCAGGTTTACTAATTTAACAACTGCAATGATTCACTTAACAAATATGGCAAGGAAAGTTGTAAAAATGGGGCAAAACTCACAATAAATTTCTCACTTAGCAACATAAATTTTGGGCTCTATTGTGGTTGTAACTTGAGGACTATCTGTAGTTGGAGTTCAGGATTGAACTGTTATTGTTTCTTAAATAGGCTTATGTTTATGGTATCTTATCTGCAAGAAAACAACCAACAAGTCCAGAGAGCATTAAGAAGCCACTATTGTTTGGATTCGTAGAGACACATTTTAAGGCAAACCCTGTTGTTTCCAAGGGTGCTGTTGTATTCAGAAAGGCATTCAAGAGTTAGGGGGCATAGAGATGGTATTTGTATTTATTTGAAGTTTGTACCCAACAGGTGATTGGATGGGAAAAGAGTATGCTTTCATGGGTTGGAAACAGAATAAGGAACTAGAAGCAGGGAGGTCAAATTGAAAGAATGTTTAAAACAATGCGAACAACTTAAATTGTCTAGAAAGGATACGAAGTTATGAGTAGTATTTCTAGTTATCATTCCATGCTTTTCAGCGTTTGAATTTAAGGAATAAGGAATTGCAAAGAGATTTAACAGGATTTTTGTAAATTTAAGGCATAGGACTGAAAATAGAAGATACAATTCACCGTAGTAGCCAAGTAGGAAATGGATCTCAGAATTACAGGATGTCAATTAAAATGTTAAATATCTTTTGTAAAAAGTTAAATGTCATGATTTGATTCATTAGGAAGGGAATTGAAACTCAAACTGCCAGGGTGGTCTAACATAAATCTGTAGTGCTACTGTACTTGGATGTAGCTCTGGTCATCATTTCTGAAATAATACTGTTCAGCTACAAAAAGGCATATAAAGAAAGATTAAAACACCTGGAACCTGTTAACTTGTGGCTAAGATATGTAAGGCAATATATTACAGATATATACAGTCATGCATGGTATTGAAAAAGTGGATTGCTTTTCTTCCTTTTTCACAACTATAGTTTAGGGTTAGCATGTTGTGCAAATAATAGTTGTCTACTGACTGAAGTTTAAAAGGTTACTATATACATTTGATTAATGTGAGATAGGAGTTGACGTGAAAAGGAAGTTTTATACTTTATGAATAGAATGGCCACTTTCAGGATTTGCATGCATGCATAAGTCTATGTATACTGTTGATGAAGATTTTATGTAAATAGAAGAATTTCAGTATTCATTTTTAATTCATGCAAAACGTGCAGATTGCTTCAGAAAACTAAAATGGGCTTGAACCCTCTGTTAAGTGGACAATCCATAGCAAATACTGATTTTACAGTAATGCATTATGGTAGAAGAAAGATAATCCTTAAAATTGAGAGGCAGTTTGGTTTAGTGGTTAAGGCATCATACTAGAAACTGGGAGACCATGAGTTCCAACTCTGCCTTAGGCACAAAACCAGTTAGGTTTAGGTTTAGGTTTAATTTATTTGTATGCCGCCCTTTTCCCTGAAGGGACTCAGGGCGGCTCACAACTCAAAAGGGAGGGGAAATACAAACAGAGTAACAAAAACATAAAAAACCATACATAGTTAAAAGCACAACAATCATACCATTCGAAGTGGGGCAGCGAGTCTTTAGCCCCTGGCCTGTCGGAACAGCCAGGTTTTAAGGGCTATGCGGAAGGCCTGGAGGGTGGTGAGGGTACGAATCTCCACGGGGAGTTCGTTCCACAGGGTCGGAGCAGCCACAGAGAAGGCTCTCTTCTGGGTAGTCGCCAGTCGACACTGGCCGGCTGATGGAATTCAGAGGAGGCCTAGTCTGTGGGATCTAATTGGTCTAGTGGAGGTAATTGGCAGTAGGCGGTCTCTCAAGTACCCAGATCCAATACCATGAAGGGCTTTGTAGGTGACGACTAGCACCTTGAAGCGTACCCGGAGATCAACAGGCAGCCAGTGCAGCTCGCGGAGGATAGGTGTTACGTGGGTGAACCGAGGCGCACCCACGATCGCTCGTGCGGCTACATTCTGGACAAGCTGAAGTCGCCGAATACTCTTCAAGGGCTGCCCCATGTAGAGCACGTTGCAGTAATCCAGTCTGGAGGTAACAAGGGCACGAGTGACTGTTGTGAGAGCCTCCCGGTTCAGGTAGGGACGCAACTGGTGCACCAGGCGAACCTGGGCAAATGCCCCCCTGTTCACAGCTGACAAATGGTGTTCAAAAGTCAGCTGTGGGTCCAGGAGGACTCCCAAGTTGCGGACCCTGTCTGAGGGGCGTACTGTTTGACCCCCCAGCCTGAGAGGTGGAACACTTGGCCAATTAGTAGGGGGGAAGCACAGCAGCCACTCGGTCTTATCTGGATTGAGTACAAGCTTGTTAACCCCCATCCAGTCCCTAACAGCCTCGAGGCCCTGGCACATCATGTCAATCGCTTCATTGAGTTGGCACGGGGCGGACAGATACAGCTACAGATACAGTTGGTAGCCTTGTCATTCAAAATGTATGTAGTATACACATTTACTGTAAACTGAGCTTGGAATAATATTTCATTTTTTTAGATTGACTATTGGAAAAAGAGCAGGAACCAGAGTAGGGAATAGTAGTCAATTTCTCACAGATTTTTACTATGTTTCTGAACTCATCTATAAGTGACACAGAGCAAAATAAGAGTGGGTAGACCAGGTTTGCTGCTACTTAATTATTCAGTAGTTAATTTAAAAAAAAAGATTGTGAAGATTTACAAAAGAATCTCTTTAGTCTGGTTGTAAAGAACCATACTGAAGCAATCAGAAATTTGTTTCCTGTATACATTAATAGGCTTTGACAGAGATTTATGAACTGTGTAGATAGTGCAAATGGTTGTTTAGTATGAACACTGTAGGAAAACTAATTCTATATGTGTAAATATCTGAAAACAAATAGTTAAGGTTTGAAAGCCAAATTAAAATCTGGTTCATCATTTGAAGTGAAATTTGAAGAATAAATGCCAATAAAATGATTCATTGCTAAGCAGTAGAATGTAAAGAGGTTAGACAAATTCATAGAGAAACAGGGCTTCTCTAGACTGTAATTGTTCTCAAAACTAGAAGCTTATACTCTATTTTTAGGATTTTTGCTAAAGTTTCTTAATCTCGTAATCAGAAATCTAAAGGTTCTTCTTGAAAGAGATTTATCAAAAGAGCGTCATGAGTTGCTGAAAGATCAAAGATTGTTTCGTAATCGAGCAAGAAAACATTCTATAGAAACAAATAAAAGAAGGAGGTATGTAAATAACGGGCTTGCTTTTTTTTTAAAACAGTAATGCAGATTAACTGTTCTCTGTGTATGTTGACTTTCCAGTGTGGTATATGACAGAGCAAGTAGCAGCTTCTCACAGTTCAGTTCCTTTATAAGAAAAGAAGTGTTTTGGATCTTTATTAGGTCTTGTTTGAGTGGCTCTATTTTAAATCAATAAAACTTTTACATCGATACTGTAATGAGAGTTACTGAACAGTGATCTTTTGAAATATTTATATCATGACAATGTATTTTGTTATTTAATTTATATTATTTATATAGCCGCCCATTTCACAAAGGTGACATAAGGTGGCATACAATCATTAAAAACACAAAAATTAATTGTTAGTATATTTATTTTTATGATTGCAAGGTGCAACATGCCTTATAGGAGCTTTTTCAGAACTATTTTCTATGGTAATGGCCCTAGTTTATTCAAAATAAATTTGCAGGATAAAAAAAAAATCAGAAGGCATATATCTGTTACTTCTGGAATGTTCATTTTCAACCACTCTAAAGATACTGCTAAACAAATTACTGTGGTGGGACATATCATGCCTTCAGATAATCAGAATTTTCAAGATTTAGAGTCTGTTTTGTAAATAATGTTAATTGTCTTTAGACCTTATATTACTGTCATATTTTTCCCAAAAGATAAATATAAAATTGAAGAAATAAGTTTTTTTAATGAAATGGACTCTAAATGACACACTTAAATGTAGTTATTATTATTAAAAGCTATAGTTTTTAAATAGACAACTTGAAGAAAAATGGAAAGAGAGTGAAGAAAAAGAACAAAAATTTAGAGAACAAATATTGCTGCAGAGGAAACTGAAACATCAGGAAGCAACTGAAAAATTCCAGCGCAGCCATATTTCATCTTCACAGCGCAAAAAAGGTGGGTAAATTAATTGTACAGTTTAAATATTATTTATAATTTAGCTTGATGTTAGTTAATGGAGATATTGTTGTTATTTTGTGCCTTCAAGTCAGTGTTAACTCCTGGTGACTCCTGGGTTAGTGCCTGCAGTTTTGTTGGTAAGATTTTGAAGTTGTTTCCCATTGCCTCCTTCCAAGGGCTGAGAGTACAATTGACTAAAGGTCACATAGCCACCTTCGGGGCCAAGGCAGAACTAGAATTCATGGTCTCCCGTTTCTAGCCTGATGCTTTAATCGCTACATAAAGCTTGTTCTGCCAGATGAATATTAATCAGTCAAATAAATTCCTGGTCTTGGAGAATTCCATAGAATGTGTTTGAGATGTACACAGAGATGAAAAACAGCAGTGAAATTATGCAATATTAGAGGGTAATTATGGTAGCTTGCTGCATAAAAGCTTTTCAGGTTTTCAAAATAAGATCATTTGTTGACCTGAACTGTATCTGTGGTCATTCCAGTTAACTAAAATGAGGGGTTCTTGCTGCTCTCTGAGTTTGCTTGTTTTCTTGCAGACATTTCATTACCCTAACTAGGTAACATCAGCAGTACTAGTAAAGGAGTGTTGTTTGCTGTCAGTTTATAAAGTTCCTGATTTCAGAATGGTTTTCTGGAGTGTGGTTTTTGCATGGTCTGCATTTGGATGTATTTTAATAGGATCTTTGGGCAGCAGAATGTTATAGCTGTTGGGTTTTTTATTGATTGATTGATTGATTGATTGATTTACCTGTTTCCACTTATGAGAACAGGGGATCAGGGGGTGGATGAAAATGGATCAGAGAAGGAAGCTGGCAGCCATCCTGAAGGTGCTGAATGCCAGCCATCAGGATTGATGTTGATGACCAGTGTACTATGACTAAGTAAGGCTTGACTGGGATAAGGCTCCTGACCTAGGAGATGAAATGGCTGAAGTTGGGGTAATTAGTATATTGAGGGGGTCAGGCAAGCAGAAAGATTCCAGTGGTGAGGGACAAGAGGAGATAAGAGGATTTTGGAGAGCAGGCCATTCCTGGGGAATATGATCCAAAATCTGGTACTGAACCTGTATTCAGGCCTTCTGTGGTCATCCCTGGATGAGTTGAGTAGAAACTAACCTGGCATTAAGCAACAGCACCTATAACCCAAGGCTGCATACGGTCCAAAGACTAGTGCATGGAAACACACTATCCATATTGTATTAAGACTCTGATATTTAACCAAATGTTTTGCCTGTTTTTCACTATAGTACAGAGAAAGCCAGAAAATAAATTGGATGAAGCCCAGAAATTTCAGGTTTCAGGATTATCATCATCTAGAGTCATTGGAAGGTAAATTATTTTACTTAATTCAGAAATAAGGTCAATGAGACAGCAAATGATGATGATGAAATAGTAGTTGCACAAAAATATCTGACATAAATTAGCGAATGTTCTGAAACTATAGTACTTTGTGAACAAAGTATAATAAAGAGGATTGTTAATATGATATTTCACTGTGGTTATTCTTATGCTTACAATTAGATTTTGAATCCCTTAGCTTCTTTGCTTTAGGTATTTGTTATGTAGAACTCTGAAATACCACAGATATTGCCAAAATTCATTTCTTTAAAGTTTTAGTTATTATACTGGCTGTACTCACAGATTCTTCTGGGGAACTTGATACTATTTATCAAATTCTCTTAATTTCATAAGAAGGTATTATCTTCAGCTCTGAATAAACCCCTGTATTCTGAATGTTCTTATTTGTCCTGTTTTATTCTTTGATCCTTACTAGTGTTATACATACTAAGTTCTTCATTTCAGATATAACATTGAGTTTATTTATATTTATTTTTAGCTTGTCTCTTCATTTTTTTATAATGTCCATACAAACCACAAGATTCGGTTTCATTAAGATCTAGCTTTGACATGAATAGTCTAGCTCATGTCAAATCACAGGCCATTTAACCAGGGCTGAATACAAAAAAAGGCTCAGAAACTTGAAATTCTGTTCTTCCCATTATATAGCATGTAAACTTGTCAAACGGCTTTGGATTTTAATTTGAAAAAGAATAGAATAAAATGTATTGCTATACCAGAATTTGCTGGGGATAAATCCATCAGGATTTCAGATGCAAAAGTACGAGGATTTTGATATCAAAATTATTAAAAATGTATATAACTCGAGATAGGTAGATAGATAATGGGCACAGTACTTGCAGGCACAGCCCTCCCTTTTGTGGGAGTGAATTTTACAAATAGGTGCAAATGATTGTATGAGATTTTTTAATATATTGATTGGATAAATATAACTAGCTTCTTGGTGATCAATTTATATAAAAATGGCAGTCATTGTAGAGCTATGAAATGTGGATCAATGTGCATGAGTTTTTGAAAGAAGTTAATAAAACCTAGTGATGATAAGGAGTAGTTTATTTCAGCATTCACACACTGGTTTGTGTAGTTATTGTAGAAAATGGCAATGCGTGTAATGAAATCATGAGCTTGCATTAGGTATGATCTTGGCAAACTTCATCAGGCTGATTGAATGGTCATTTACCATCATTTTTCAGTGATAATTGTGGCACAGGAAATAAATATCACTTAGCCTCATATTTTTGTCATTCTGTGTCTTCCATATTGACCATTCCAAGTCTCTGTTTCTTATGTTTCTGAGAAGTTCAGTCTGACTTGTTATGCCATTCTTCCCCATTATCACTTGACTTCTCTGTTCCTGTTAAAATAAATCTTTGCTCTGCAAAAGGGCAGGAAGAAAAAGAAAACCCAGTGATCTCTGTAGGAAATCTCTCCCATGCCTGGCCCATTTCCTACCCAACCCTCCCCAGTGGAAAGATTGGAGAACGAGGTTGTTTGTACATTTCTTTCAATGTATATGCCCTATTGTGTGTCTGCTTACTCTTTTCTAATCACTTTTCTCCAATCTCTTCACTCTACAAGGGGGAGAAAAAACAACAGGTGAGGTATAGGACAATAGAACTATAACGGTGATCATGTGGCGCAGTGGTTAGGGTGCAGTACTGCAGCCCCTTCAGCTGACTGCTAGCTGCAGTTCGGCAGTTCAAATCTCACCGGCTCAAGGTTGACTCAGCCTTCCATCTTTCCGAGGTGGGTGAAATGAGGACCCAGACTGTGGGGGCAATATGCTGACTCTGTAAACCGCTTAGAGAGGGCTGAAAGCCCTATGAAGCGGTATATAAGTCTAATTGCTATTGCTATGTGACTGTGGGACGCTGTGAAGTTCATAAATGTGGGCATTGTAACTTCATCAGAACTTCAAACAGCTATTGAGTGAGGCAATTAGTAAGTGAGGTTTACTTGAGGTCAAATGCGTACTACTATTCTTAATTACAAACGTATATGAAAGAGTTATGTTTCCAGGTACCAGAGCATAAAGAAAATAGAACAAAAAGGAAACTATGTAGAAATGGACATGTAGGGGGAAATGCCACTATATGGATTTAGGAACACAGTGTTGTACTTATTTTCTGTTATAAATTATATATTCAAAAATACATTTCACATTAAAAGAATAAAATAGTTTTTTAAATAGATTTTTAGATGTGTCTGGACAGGGGCTTAATCTATTTTGTTAGGCTGGTGAAGTACCATCCTCAAATTGAGATACAAGTTATGCATTATTACAGAGGAAGAGGAAAAGATAATAACTACTGAAAAGAAAATAACTAGGAAATACAAGGTTTTTTTTTCTATTATTTTATTGTAAGGTGTTTTTCTTTTTTAAAAGAGGGTCAAACTGATATGTTAAAAATACACAACATCAGAAAATAAACCAGTGGTATAAACTGTTTTTTGACATTTAAAATGCTACATTAAATGAGTAAATAGTATTTCAGTTAAGTATCTAAACATTTCAATGCCATGCATTAACAGAAGGCAGAAAAAATAAAGAAATTCATTTTTAAACACGTGTATGCTTAAGAATCATGAAACCATTTCATAACATAGCCGAGCTGCATAGTTTTAGTTCATAGGTTTGGATAATTTATTTTTTTAGTAAGATTTGGGGAAATTATGTACTAGCTGTTGGCTATTAGATGGATTCTGTTTTCTAGAAGTTGCACTTTTAAGTTGTTTTGAAACAACATTTTGTTCATAAACCTAATATATTTATCCAGAAATAACAATAATGTTTCATCCTTCCAAGCTGTATTGGGCCAAATTCCTCAGCTACCAGAAATGGTCCTTTCCAATGGAAACAGAATTCAGCAAAAGCTATTTATGATAGAACACTGCAGGTAAAAAACAGGATAAACCCATGCAATGGCCAGCTTCTCTTCCAACAAAATCTAAATGAAAAGCAGCATCAAGCACAACACTATTCCGGTAACCCTCAGGTATGATTGCTTTTAACTTTTGATTCTTAAAACAAGAATTCTCAAAATATCTAAGCAGGTGTGCTTAATATTCTAATTGCTTTTGATTAATTCAATAGAAATACCCCGACTTCAAACTAGAATTCCTAAGAAAAATTAATATAACCCTTTCTCACATCAATAATAAAATTAGATTGTAGTTTTTAAATACCTACTGCAATATTATCTATCTCACTAATGTAATCATCAAAAAAGAAGAGATTTCATCCATTTTAGCTTTTCTGTCTTACCGGTATTATTTATATTCTACATTTTTGATGGGGTGCTTTTTGGGGGTAGATGATAATAATAGAACCAATTTTGGACCAGACACCCTGTCCTTTCAATACTGTGCCCTTGGCTGTTCAGAGATCATTTGTACATGTTGTTTTTAAACAATCCTGCTTTTTTTAAAAAAAAAGCAGTCTTATGTCTATTTTTGAAACAATTATATTTAATATCATTGATTTGAATTGCTCCAGCTAGTGGCAGAAAGGATTTACTTTCATTATCAATTTTCCTGCTGTGTCAAGTTGTTTAATCGTCTATCCTTTTAATGAAGTAAATATTTTGGGCTAGAAATTATTCTGGCTAGGCAATTGCTATTCTATTGTACTTATTGTTCAGAAGGCATCTGAGCTAAGGCATTAGAAGGGAAAAGGTTTACAGTTGGTTGAATTATAAAACAATATTGTGACCTACCTTCCTTCCTTCCATCCATCACAAATTACTGATTTTTTTGTAATGAACCCTACCTAGTTTGGCAACTATAGATACTTCCTTTTCTGATTATTCTACATATTAAGATATAAACATATATATATAAATGAAAATACAAGATAATAAATATGAAATTGTTTCCCCAAATGATAGTTATCTTATTTTTCAACTATTACATTTTATTAAACAAAGATTTGTTATATAGCTTTCTATCACAGTATGAATACTGGAAGATGTTTGTTTTTTGTTGCCTTCTCTCATGTCAACCAAAATCATTGGATGTAACAATTGACTACATGAAGAAGTGCAAAAACCAGACAGTACATTATATTTATTTGTTGCAGTTTATTTTGTTCTCTCTGACTCCTCTGTTTGCCATTCTATAAGCCCAGAAGAATTATAAATACCCCAAACTCTTTTTTTAAACAGTAAAGAATCAATCTATTCCTACCATTACTATAAATGAATATAGGTAACACTATAAAAATAAATACAGTTTTCATTTTTAAATCTCGGTGCAGTGCAGCCTCACTGTTATTTTTGTACGCTTATGAATGCTTTATATTTGAAAATAACTTTCTTTTCTATTTTTTTCAAGAAAATCCATGTTCTATAATAAACATTTATGGAACTGTTAGCACCTGCTCAACTTGTTTAATTAGTTCCCTTTTGTAAATAAGGAAAGAACAATATAAAAATTCAGATCAGTTGTTATAAAATGATATAAACATTCTTAATTTCTGTTTTATGGAGTTTTCTAGCAATAAATATACCCAAATATTCTTGCTGGGTAACATATTTATTAGCTTTGTCTATCACAACCAATTTCATAGATAATATATCTAAAGTTATAGCATCAGAATAGAAATATTTTCATGGGTAAATAGATGATATGAAAATGGAAGAACTGTAAGCATGAAATTATAAAGACACATATATGCCAATGCTTAATGTTGAAAATCGTGGCACGTTAAAATTGTGGTACCTAAATATGAAGTTTTCTGGTGTCTAAAAGAAATAAGCCAGCGTTGGCACTCAGTCAGTGAACCCATTTTATTGCCCTGAACTGCTGACCTAAATATTTCTTACTGTTTTTCATGGAATTTCTGAGTTGTCTCTGAAACTGTTTTGATGGAATTGTGTTAAATTATCTTTGTATTTTATTTATTTTTCTTGCACAGGATTTTCATCAAGAAGTAAATGAAATAACCTATTCAGGGAGTGTTTGTAGTGATGACAGCCTTGAGGCTAAAGAACAAAATGGAAGTTGCCCAGCACCCGGGAAAGCCTCATCTTTATCTACTCAAGAGGAGTCTTCCCTCCAGCATCCAGAAGGATCAAAGAGCAAAAGTAAACATTGCTCTGCTGAACACGATGATACTTTTTCTAAAAATCAGCATGTGAATAATTGGCTCAGAAATTTAAAAACTTCAAATATTCAGACGGCCTCCCCTTTCCGTGATATTTTAATTAAATACAATGTTGTCCCATCTGATGAAGTCAGATGCAACCCTGACCTGAAATCATCAGTGCCAACTTCATCTGAACAGAGAGAGTCTGAGACAGGTGCTTCTGATGGTAATCTAACTTCTGTACAAAATAAAACAGAAGACAAAAGCGTTCTGTTGATATATCCGTCTTCAAGCGTAATTACCACAGGGGATCCTTTACCTGCTGACAGCCCTGCAGCCAAATTGCATAAAATATGGCCCGTCCCTAATCCTTCTCCTGCAACTTCAGAACAAGAGAACGTTGAACTTTCTGAAAACAACAGAACTTCATCAACAGAAATTTTCATTCCCAATATAGATTTGCCTAATCAACAGTGGAATGTCACTTCCTATTTCAGCAACAGCTTCTTACTTAATTGCATGCAGAAGGGGAAAGATATCCATGCAGCAAGGTGTACTGAAGATACAGATTGTGTAGCTGAAGGTAAAGGTGAAAAGCATTCTGAGCATGTTAACGTTGAAGCGTCTACATGTGAAGAGCCTTCTAAAAGCAGCACTGATCAGCACAAAGACTGTGAAGAAGGGAAAGAGGCGGAAATTATTATACCTGTGCCCCAAGGAGAGGTAGCAACCAATTTATCTGACCCTGAGCAGCAGAACAATAACAATATGTGTGAGAGAAAAGTGATGAAACTGCCAAAAAGCATTTTAAAAAAGGAATCTAAATACGAACTTGGCTGTTTCAAAGCAATGGTGGTAAACAGAGGTATCAAATTTGGACATCCGCAGCCTGTGTCTTCTGTTAGAGACAGTGTTGAATTGGCAAAAATAAAAGGGAAAGATGGAGAAGTTCAAAGGAATTGTAAAAAGCTTAGGTGGTTTGATGAAATTAACAGAGTAGTGGAAATTAATGAAAAAATTCCAGAGTCCTGTGTTAGTGATATAGCTCAGGCACAACCCCAAGCACCTGGGTTTCAAATTAAAACCACTTCTTCTAAAACTAATCTAAGAAGTATTCCCTCCTGTTTGCTCAATTCTGTTTTTCCGGAAAATAATTCAGAGAATTCTCAAATATCTGCCAAACTTGCTAATGTTGGAAACTCAGAAAGAGATAATGCAATACACAATGTCTTGGTGCCCAAAGGATATCATATTGCTAAACAAGCATGGATGGCACCAAGAAGTGAAGAAATGATACCTTTTATTTATAATTGTGAGCCTAAAAATCCAAAAACTAATCCACGGAAAGGTAGAATGAAAATGATCAAAAGACCAAAATCTGCTAAAGTCCCATCATCAACCATAATAACTAAAAATCGGAAGAGTGCCATCCGACCACAGTCTGCTAATGAAGCTACTAAGATTGTAAGAGCTCCAGGCAAAATCATAATACCCCATCCTCCATGTAAGCCTATACAAAGCAAAAAGCCAGATGAAAATCCTACAGATGCCTTATGTCAGACATCGAATGTGTGTAAGCCTTCCACGGATGCCGAAAATAGTCAGAGTGACAAGAATCTTTTGCCTGAATGTCAAACCTTGGCAAGAGGTTATACAGATGACCCTTCAACTTCAGGTAGTGCTTACCATTCTCAAATAACCATGATCAGACCTTCTTACAGTATATACACCTATGAGCCTTTGACAAAGTCAAAGTGCATTATAAATTCAATTCCACCAGTTGTCCACTACAGCAATATTTCAAGGAGAAGTCCCATGTTCTCAGAAAATGGATTATGTTCGGATCGTATACCAACTGATGAAGAAATCACAATTTTGTGGCAAGGAGTACATCGTGCATTGGTTCAAAGGGATGGTGCTGCTGGTAAGATGCATCTCATTTTTTTTAAACATAAGAATCATTTACATTTCTGATTTTAAAAAATGGGCACAGAATCTCTTCATGGAGAATGAATAATTAAGAGTTATAGATATACCAAAAGAGACTAATTTAATTCCAATTCAAAGTAAGCGGTCCTTTTCCTGTTTCTATACTTACTCTACCCATTGTAGGTTACTGTCTAGCATTCTCCTCAGCATGGATACATTTTCCCCTTTGAGTATTAAGACAAACGTGGGGTGTGGAGAGGACTTTCCCTTCAAGCCTAAGCTCTGTTCTGTGGATCGGCAACGGGTGCGGCATGCTTACCATATTATAGTAGCAAAAATAGAATCCAGCAAAGCCCACATTTTTTTTAAAAAAAAGTTAATATCTCAAGTTAAAATAAAATAACAGAGAAGGATATATCAGCTAATAATGTAATGGCTATGTTTTTTAGTAACTGTAGCTTCTAATTTTTTTTATCATAGCATGGTAATACCAAACACTGAATGCAAATAGTCCTTGAAATTATGGAATTATAGAAGAATGGAGGCTGCCCATGATGATCATGACAGCATAAAAAGGGACACCCACATGACTGATCTGATTTTATGACTATTTTGCAGCAATTGTTAAGTGAATGCCAAGGTTATTAAGTGAATCCATTGTTTGGCGGCTGCCATTTTTGCTGAAAATAGGCATTAAATGTCAGTTTTCAGCAAAAATGTAAATCACAGTCATGTAATAGCAGGATTGGAGGTGATGACTGCGCTGAGCTTGGGGGGGGGGGTTCAAATTCATCATCAGTCATCAGCCCCACGTGCCTACAAGAGATCTAAGTCCAGCCCACCTGGAACACCTTCTTAATTCCCGCTCATTTCCCTTGGCTGTTAGTAGCTCAGATTTTTGTAGAGAGCTTAAGCTTACAATAAATCTTTACAACTGCCAGAATCTCCTGATTTCCCTGGAACTTGACAGGGATGCTGCAAATGGCTATAAAAGCAGGCCAGTTGTTGAGTGTCTGAAATACAGGTGTGTGATTGCAAAAATCAATGATCAGTTGTAACTTGGGAACCAGGTTGTAAGTACCTTTGGGGCAGTTTGTCTTAACTTTGGTCACTAAGCGACTGTTGTAAATCAAGGATTACCTACAACTATAATCAGAGGATCTTTCTCTAATATCTATATCTTTATTGTCATAGATAAAACTGTTAGTCTTAAAGCAATTATTGTTAATATTATTAATACTATGAGTAGTGATATTAATAATGGCATTAATAGTTCTCTCTCCCTCAAAGGAAACAGGTACCAGTACCAATATGCTTGTTTGTTTTTAATAAATTAAAATGTCATATTCCTGGTTTAAGAATAATAATTCTATATTCTCAAGCTGAATTAGGCTGATGTAATTGGATTATTTTCTGGTTTCTTTTATTACTTTCAGGTGATTCACAGCATTATGCTTCCTTATGCAATAATTCAAATAATGGTGACTTGCAGCACGCTAGATCTAATGTGTCTCACATCACTATAGATGGTGGCCATCTGATGAGCAATATGAAATCAGGTGTTAGGGTGAATCCTATTATGTCTTCCCAACCAAGTGGTAAGATGTTTGTTGCCAGGTTTTTATGTTGAAAGAATGCCAAAGGATACACTAAGTGCATGTCTTCCAGTCAGTGAGCTCTTTATGCAATTCAGTAAATAAAAACCTTCTTTTAATTAGTGTAATATCTCGAAATCTGCCAATTTTATCAGCGTAAGTTATTTTTTAGTGTGTGAAAAGCTTATGGAAATGTATATTAGGAATAGGTATTTATATTGGAGGAAATGTCAGTGGTACTTTTATTCAATAATTCTTTCTTCCTTTACTTGTATATTACTTGGGATTGTTTCTGTTTCTCTTTTCCAGAACATTCAGACTAAAAATGCTGATCAAGTTTTAAAAAACCTATACCAGAAATGAACTGATTATGATTAACAATTTTCTTTAGCTTTCAACTCTGCTAATTGTTGATGTTTAGAACCTGCCACTACTGATAAACCAGAGTGCTGGTTGATTGGTTGGTTAATCTAACAAAAGCATTCAACCCTATTGGTTGATAACCATGCCTTAACCATTCTCATAACTTTCAGTTTAGGCATATAATTCATTGGATGAACCCATATTTTGGAGGAAACAGCAGATTCTATTTTCAATTTCTTGTGATAAAAACTTATGTTCTAGTAAGACTAAGAAAAGCCCTGCTATACACTTTGGAAAAATTATGCCTTCTTCAAAGTTAAACAAAAATCAATGATTGAATCGTGTTTCATTTTTTAGAAGGAAGGTGCATCTGTTGAGAAAACGAGCACTGGTTTTTAATCCTTTTTCTCTCAGTGTTCTACTAATTTTTGTTTTTCCTTATACTCTCGTTGCAAACTTGACATACAAAAGAAAGTGGGTGTGTGTATATATATATATATATATAATTTAGGAAATCTAGCATTACCAAAATAATTTAAAGATTAAAAAGAGATTATGCAATCTATGCATTACTTTCCCCACTTAATCTAGGTAATCATTGGGTTAATTTGGGTTTATGTAAAATTTGTGTGTGTGTGTATGTGTGTGTATGTATGTATATATAGATATAGTTATAGATATAGATACACAATATTGCCAAAGGTATTCGCTCACCCATCCAAATAATCAGAATCGGTGTTCCAATCACTTCCATGGCCCCAGGTGTATAAAATCAAGTACCTAGGCATGCAGACTGTTTTTACAAACATTTGGGAAAGAATGGGTCGCTTTCAGGAGCTCAGTGAATTCCAGAGTGGAACTGTGATAAGATGCCACCTGTGCAACAAATCCAGTCGTGACATTTCCTCGCTCCTAAATATTCCACAGTCAACTGTCAGCTGTATTCTAAGAACATGGAAGTGTTTGGGAATGACAGCAACTCCACCACGAAGTGGTAGGCCACGTAAACTGACGGAGCGGGGTCAATGGATGCTGAGGTGCATAGTGCGAAGAGATCACCAACTTTCTGCAGTCAATCACTACAGACCTCCAAATGTCATGTGACCTTCCAATTAGCTCCAGAACAGTGTGCAGAGAGTTTCATGGAATGGGTTTCCATGGCTGAGCAGTTGCATCCAAGCCATACATCACCAAGTACAATGCAAAGCGTCGGATGCAGTGGTGTAAAGCACGCCGTCATTGGATTCTAGAGCAGTGAAGACGCGTTTTCTGGATTGACGAATCACGATTCTCCATCTGGCAATCTGATGGATGAGTCTGGGTTTGGCGGGTGCCAGGAGAAAAAACCTGTCTGACTGCATTGTGCCAAGTGTAAAGTTTGGTGGAGGGGGGATTATGGTGTGGGGTTGTTTTCCAGGAGTTGAGCTTGGCTCCTTAGTTCCAGTGAAAGGAACTCTGAATGCTTCAGCATACCAAGACATTTTGGACAATTCCATGCTCCCAACTTTGTGGGAACAGTTTGGAGCTGGCCCCTTCCTCTTCCAACATGACTGTGCATCAGTGCACAAAGCAAGGTCCATAAAGACATGGATGACAGAGTCTGGTGTGGATGAGCTTGACTGGCCTGCACAGAGTTTTGACCTCAACCCGATAGACCACCTTTGGGATGAATTCGAGCGGAGACAGAGAGCCAGGCCTTCTCGTCCAACATCAGTGTGTGACCCACAAATATGCTTCTGGAAGAATTGCCACAAATTCCCATAAACACACTCCTAAACCTTATGGACAGCCTTCCCAGAAGAGTTGAAGCTGTTATAGCTGCAAAGGGTGGACCGATGTCATATTGAACCCTATGGATTAGTAATGGGATATCACAGTAAGTTCATATGCGAGTAAAAGCAGGTGAGCAAATACTTTTGGCAATATAGTGTATATAAATATATATAGATATATGTATAGAAGTTTTCAAAATAGCTTATAACAAAAACATACAGTTAAAAATAGCTTGATAAGACAAATTTAAGATAATCAGTTCTATTTTTTGTGAGGCTTTTGCATTACTTTCAGCCCATTTTGCTTTTGCAAGACGAAAACAAATTAATGAAAACAATGAAAATAAACGCAAGGCTCTTTTAGAACAGAGGAGACAAATGTCAGCCTCTTCGGCAAGAAAATCTACTGGTGTTGGACAGGTAGGTCTAATAAATTATTGGGTCAAAATATCAAAAATAGCTTTTGGCCAAAACATCACATTAAAAAGTCCCATAAGTAAATACAAAATATTTGGAAAAGAATCCAGAGAAAATAGATGTAAAGCAAACTGGATCTAACAATAATAGCAAGTTATGACATTTATATGTATTTTATTTGTACAAGCATTAAAAAACATTGCCGTTGCTTTTATCAATAGTAACACCATCAGTACACTGCCTTTTTTAACCAACATTATTTGTTTTCACCTAATGGTACATATTTTACATGTAATCACTACAGAGAGTAAACTGTTTCATGTAAATTTTACATTAAATTTCGAACAGACTTGTAATTCATTTTGATTACATTTTTAAAAACAGCTTGACAATTTTTTTACATAGAATATATCACAAGCCCCAATGCAAGTGCATTCTCAGTGTATGTTCGAGCCAGTCCGAGTCGCAAGTGGTGTCAATATTTCTGATGAAGGTAATGCAGCATATTTCAATCTGATTTGGGATCTAAATAATTAGATCATCATTAATTCCTGTAGGTGTCATTCTCGATCTTTATTAATTGTCAGGGTTTCAACCAATGCTTAAATAAAACCAGGAGCCTCAAGCCATTGTGCAAGAAAAATCCAGTTGTTTATTAGGAGAGCCATATCGGCACAACCTAGATGAAGCCAGCTCTGACTTCACCCAGCTCATGCCTTGCCTCTGACCCTGTTGCCCCCTCCCCCCAGGGTGTGTCATCAGTCACATTCCCCAGTGAAGCAATTTCACATGTTTCAGAAGTCACTTCCTTCCGACTGTTGCAGGTCTCCATGGAAATGGCCTTGACTTTGGCTGCCTAGGATGTGTTTTGTTTTGACTGAGGTGTGAATTCCTCAGTGCAGCTGCAAGGTGCGATTTCCCATCCCTCTGCCTATGGCAACTCAGGAGCAGGTCAGGAAAGCTTCGCCAATTGACATTAATACTGATTGGGACTGGCCTCGGAGGACGAAGGTGAACCAACACAAAACTGTGCCACCTACCCCCAACTCCCAAAGTCAGTCCAAAACGATATTATGGTCAATGGTACTGAAAACTGCTGAGAGTTCAAGAAGAGCAAGGATGGATGCACAACTTCCATCAGATTCCCACCATAAATTGTATATAAGGACGACCAGTACTATTTCTGTCTCATATCCTGACCTGAGACCTGACTGAAAAGGGCCCAGATAATCCATTTCCTCCAGGATCCCACCAGGGAAGGTGGGAGAACTAGACAAAATGTGTTCAGAATAATGGGATCCAGTGATGCTTCTTAAGTCAGGGCACACTAGCGTCTTGTTAAAAAGAGCTGGAAACACCACTTCTAACAAGGATGAATTTACTATTGCTGGGTTCCATCCGAGAACTTCCTGGTTGGCCTTAACCAGCCAGGAGAGGCATAAATCTAATTCATCGGTGGTAGTGTTTGCATTCCATAGGACCCTATCCACTTCTTCGTGTCCAGCTGAATGAAGCCATTCCCAGATAACTGAGTAAATCCATCCCCTGGGCATTTCCACAGGACTTGCACCACGCTTGCAGTCAACTAGAAGCGAAGCCGAACAATTTTATCCTCCCGATGCCCAGAGAATTTCTCCACACAGCCTTGCAAGTGAATCTCCTGGCCACCATTTCCAAGGATAAGAGCAGAGAAGTTTTGACCCTTTGCTGTGCTTACTGCTACGAGTTTAATCTTAATAGCAGCTTTAACTCGTGTTTGGTCAAATTCGTTTTTGTTCTTCCCAATTGTGTACTGTGAATGTCTTGTATTGATAAATTAAAATAAACATTACACTGGAATTCCGAAAAGATGAAGGTATGCATTTGATGTACACTGACTCAGATATATAGATACGCTACTGTCAAAGAAACAGAAACAGCCCTGAACTGAGATGATTTATAGCAGTAGATAGCAATAGCAGTAGACTTATATACTGCTTCATAGGCCTTTCAGGCCTCTCTAAGCGGTTTACAGAGAGTCAGCATATTGCCCCCAACAATCTGGGTCCTCATTTTACCCACCTCGGAAGGATGGAAGGCTGAGTCAACCCTGAGCCGGTGAGATTTGAACCGCTGACCTGCTGATCTAGCAGTAGCCTGCAGTGCTGCATTTAACCACTGCGCCACCTTGGCTTTAAACAGTCAATATGATGTGCTTTGAGGGGAGAAAAACTATTCATTGTCTATTTATGTTTCATGCATTCTGTTTCAGCAGCCCTCCAATATGATACTAATAGTGCCACAATGGAACTTTTCTTAGCTGTGTATAAGCAATTGTTTAAAAACCTATTGCAATAGTTTCAAAACTTTGAAAGGTACATTAAAAAAAAAACATTAAATGCAATTGCCAACCCAGATATTTCTAATGCACCTTTCTTAAAAGCTTTTCACAGTATATATTTTTGTTCTAAAATTCAGATGGTACTACCCAGTACTAATACCAGAAAACCTTGTGAATTTGTCAGCTGCAGAAGGTGAAATTTTGACTGGTTTGGATACACCGCAACCATATAGGCAGATTGCAGTGCGAAATAGACCACCACGGCAAGGAATGAGCGCTCTGTCATTTGAAGAGCACAAAGTTCTTCAGTCCCTTGACCGCATCAACCACCGGCTACAGAGTAGGTATTCTGAAAATTATGCACTCAATGACACCAAGGTGATTTGACAAGTCACGTAAAAGTAAACAAGTATGATTCTCTTTTTTTTTTTTTTGCCTTATGTTCATTGCCAAGCAGGCATTTCAGGTCCAAAAGTCACTCTTGATGTGAAACGCAGGTAGGATGTTTCACTTGAGTAATTAAAATTAGTCATAACATATTACTTTGAGTAGGTTTTTTTTAAAAAACTGTGACGCCAAAGGAGCAGTCTCTAAGTCAGTGGAATTGAATGACTGTTAAGATGTACTATTTTCCACTCTTGGAAAATTAAAATCTGTAGTACTATTTGCTCAGGTATTATTACGATAATATATTAGCATTTTAAGGCAAAACATACTTTTCTCCTATTTTAGAAATTTACCACCAATCAGTATAATATTCTTTGGGGATCAGCTGATAGCCCTCTGTGCTCCACAAATATTGTTTAGGAGATCTGAAATTAAGCAGAAAATATTAATGGAGAGGAAAAGAGGAAGAAAATTTTTAAAAATGAATAAGCCATTGCCATTTTTCCTTAAACCCATTTCTATCGAGTTATCTCATTATATATTTGGAAGACAGAAATAAATACATGTTTTGATCTGCAACTGATCTGTAGTAATCCTGTTCAAACAAGAGGACGGGAGAACCAAAATGTAATAAATGTATGATTTCATTAACATGTAGATTTTATTAAATATAAATACAATTAAATCTGATTAATATTATTTATCCCCTCCATTTAGCAATTCTTCCCTTCTATAACATTTTTAATTGTAATTTGATGGTAGCGTTGAAGTCTTAAAGGTTTATCAGGCTATTTACCACGACAGTAGTATAAAGCCCTATAAAGAAGAAGATGATGATGATATGGAGCTTCAGTTCTAAGTCATGTGAAGGATGATAGATTAGTGGAAGCTGATTATAAATCAGTATCACCTAAAAGTTGAAAAATAAAAATATACAATTATGTTGGTTGTTAGATCTGCATTGTATCAGCAGGTGGCGGTACTCGA
This sequence comes from Thamnophis sirtalis, assembly GCF_051295495.1. NCBI lineage: Eukaryota > Metazoa > Chordata > Lepidosauria > Squamata > Natricidae > Thamnophis > Thamnophis sirtalis. The sequence continues at coordinate 15,428,877 of NW_028261388.1, forward strand.
CAACCTCGTCAAGGCTCAGCAGTTCAGCAGGCCCTGGACTCAGTATTACTGGGATGGGAGACTTCCAGGAGTGCAGGCTAGAATGGGAAGCCCAGAAATGGGTAATGTCAGTCCATTTTCATATGGCTGTCAAGAAGGCTGCACAAGCAAGTGTGACTCTAAAGAGATTTAATAAGTTATTAAATAACGATTGATAAACAAACATTCTCCTTAATTAAAATTTAGTTATTTCAAAATTAAAATGAAGTTTGATTCCAAAATAAAATGCTTTACACACATGCACCAATTTAAATACAATACTCTAGATCACATAATATTCAAGGGAAAGACTATACAGGCCACAAGTTGTTTCTTACCATACAATTGAAGTTTTGTAATTATTTTATACTCTCTTAGATGTTCATGAAACAATTAACAAAAACCCATCTTCTACAAGTGTTTTGCAGACTATTTCCCCTTTGGTAAGCATATTCGTTTAACGTAACATTAACTAACATTATAATATTATAAGCTAACTATATTAAAACTTAAGAGTTTCCAGATACATAAAGCTTGCCACTGTTAGAATGAGAATGACAGATTTGGAATTTTGTTCTCAATCTAATCCACCACAATTTATTTCCTCTATTGCCTAGTCATATTTATAACAGCAAGTGTGATGCTGAAAAGGAATTGATGACTGCTGCTACGTGAGAGCCTCAAATCTTATTTATCAAGTGGGAGCTCCATACATACCAAATATGTGCTCCTGTATTATTGCTTTTTGTCCATTTCTTTCACTGACCCTTAACTCCCTAAGTTTTCAATATTCAGATTCCAGTTAAAAGGAACAGTAGAGAAGAGACCAGTTGTACTCATGAAGTATGTGTGTTCCATGTGCTATGTGTCTACTTCTAGAGTCACTTTATATGGAGAGGAATTAGGCTATAAAAGAGAAAAAACAACAGTCCTTATGAAATTAGGCTGTCTGTACACACTGTCTGGGGGAGAGAGGGGTAATTACTATTTCAAGCCAGAGACCAGTACAAAGTACATAATTTATTACTCTAAAGTAAGGGAAGTGTAATACAAACAGAACTTTAATGGGAAGATCAGCAATTTAGCCAGCAATTGAAATAAGGTCTGCATAGAAGGAAGGAAGAGGGGGAGAATGAAATTGCTTCCTAATAAGAAAAAAAAACCTATATTTTTATAGTTTACTTCCATTATATGAGGGAAGGGAAAAACAAGTGAGAAAATCAGAAGAGCAAATCACAAATATTACCTGCTCTAATATGGACGCTGGTAGATTTTCAGTCAACTTCCTGCTTGGGAATAGAAGGTCAGATTTGAGAGCAGGCAGTCTGGATCCTTCTTGAGTTATTTGCAATAAAAGAGAGAACACTTGAGCCTTGCAGGTTTATTCATGCGATATCAGCATTTCAGCCGAAATACTCTAAGGGAGAACATATATTTTGCCAAACTATATATTACTGGAGCCCTAACTAAATACAACATTAAATAGTAAAGATGTGGGTGACAGCTAAGGGGGGAAAGTGGGGGAGAAAGTTGAAGAAAAACTGAATCAGACTTCTATTTTAGAATTCCCTTTAAACATCGTTTCCCCTAAATTAAAGAATAGAGATAGCCATAAAAAATTAGAAAGGTTGGCCCATAGGTTTACTTAATGTACCTTATCTAGAAAAAAATTCTACCCTATTAAAATGGACTAACATCCAAGTAAAATTGTCATCTGGGAATAGAAAATAAGAAAGAATAAAACTATATTGATATTATAATAAGGCAAATTTCAGTCTTTATATTACAAATAGATATTCAACATTTCAAATAAATTAATATTGAACTTGCAGCTGAACTGCAGATTTCCTATATTTTCTTTATTTCCATGCAAATATTAGTAGGTAGTTTGCTTTATTAAGTGGGACTCTGGCTCAGTGGGATTTCTGATTCTCTACTTAGCTCATAAGGGATGTGGTGGGTCAATGGCTAAGATGCTGAGCTTGTCGATCAGAAAGGTTGGCAGTTCAGCGGTTTGAATCCCTAGCGCCGTATAACGAAGTGAGCTCCTGTTACTTGTCCCAGCTTCTGCCAACCTAGCAGTTCAAAAGCATGTAAAAATGCAAATAGAAAAATAGGGACCACCTTTGGTGGGAAGGTAACAGCATTCTGTGCGCCTTTGGCATTTAGTCATGCTGGCCACATGACCACAGAAATGTCTTCGGACAGCGCTGGCTCTTCGGCTGAAATGGAGAGGAGCACCACCCTCTAGAGTTGGAAACAAAAAGCATACATGTGCGAGGGGAACCTTTACCTTTTAGCTTTATTAATTTGGGTTATAATCTGTTTATTTATTTGGAATAAATTCAACATGACTCAAACATATATAAAATTATATGATACATCACTTTCCAATTTCTGTTCATCATTATTTTTCCCTAGGATTGTCTTTTGCTGGCTTTGGTGTATTTTATTTTTTCTACTACCATACTAGCAAATATGTTATCCATGTTAACTTGGATTTAAACTCATATTTGCAAATGGCTTATATAATTCTGTGGGTGTTTTAATGTATATTTTTTAATGTTTGCTTTTTATTCTTACAGGTCACATCTCCCTCATATATGGATATAATGCCTCACATGCAAAGGTATAGGAGCATATTGGATGCCACCCATAGCTTAAAGCAAAGAAGATACTGACTTGGCCCTAATAAAGTTTGCTGAACTGAGATTTATATAATATATTCTCAGTTGCTATATTTGTAACATAATTATTTGCAACGTGCCTTAAATGCTATTTTTTCTAAAAAAAATCTTCAAAATAAAGATGTAACACAAGTATTGACTGCTTGTTACCTAGTTTACATTTAGGGCAAAATTATTTTACATATGCACTTTACTGTAAAATGTATTGTATTTTTTTAAGAATGGAAATACCTCAATTTTAAATGAGTGGCAGTTTGTAAATTTACTGTAAATTTTAATTAAAAGAAAAAGAAATTATTTTGCTACTGATTAAAATTATGTATGAGTTCATCTCCTAACTTTATGGTTTTCATTAAACTCTAATAAATGTCTGCTACATTTTCAAAACACGTGTTGTAGAAAATGAAACTCTTATCATCTAAAAATACTCACCAATTTAATAATTTCTTTCCCATTTGACTGCTCCAGTTCTAACTACAGAAGTGATGATAGTCAGAACAATAGTGATAACACTTTAAAAACTCAGTGTAGTACTAATATATACCAGTAGCTAGCTCAATTCTTTGAACATATCTTTAAATTGAAATTATGTGGAAACATACCATAATCTCATTTTTTGCAACACAGGAATATTTCAAAAATTGACAAGACATCTGTGAAATCCATCTTTGGCATAAAAAATATGATTCCACTTAATACTTACATCTTTAACAATAGTTTCCCCCAAAGTTGTAGCAACATATAATAAGTTGAAGCCAAATTGTTTTTTAAATATTCTTTGGGGAGTTCAATAAACAGAAATGAAATGTTGTAGGGTTTCCTGCCTAAGCAGGGGGTTGGACTAGAAGACCTTCAAGGTCCCTTCCAACTCTGTTATTCTATTCTAAATAAGTTTTTTTGCTGAATATAGTTAATATTTTAGTCATTGTTCAAGATTTAAGAGTTCCCTTCCATGTGCTTTCTTGATATAGTATTGTATCATAATATTTCAAGCATTATATCGAAAACTGCTGCCCACAAAATGAAAACTTAGTAATCTTTTCAATCTTTATGAAATATTCAGGATTAAGGATCAGCTAATGTATATGGAATGAAATATGCCATCATGCTCACAAATGATTTTGGATTTATCCTTGGAGTATTCTTCATGGAAATCCAGCCATAATTTGAGCTCTTACAGGTTAAACTCCAAGATTAGTTCAACTGATTGGAGTAGAGTCAGCTACTGAGGAAAAGGAAACTTTCCAATTATTATTTTTTACTATATTTCAAAATTTAATAAACATATTGAGGAGGGGTTCAAAAATCAATCTTCTTCCAGGTACTTCAGATCCTTGATGAATATCGTGACCGTAATGCCTTATTCCTTTTTAAAAACTATCAATTCCAAAATGTCATTGTATAAATAATAGATCCAAATGTTGTATCTTTCTATATTTTATAGGTTTCATTAAAAAAAAGTGCAATTCAGAAGTTAATCCTTCTAGGCAATATTTATTTACTTGCTTAAAACACATACCCGGTAGTTGCCCATGTTGTAACCAATCAAAAGTTAAAACAGAATAAAAGCATGCTGTCTGATTTTCACCGATCAGCAGTGTACACCCTGTGATACCTTCCATCCTGATTTGGAAGCTCACAACTCAATGAAGCATGTTTTCAAGGTGCTGAAACTGGTCAGGAATCAAATCGCTTTCTCCTTTCTTACAATTAACAGTGCTATGTCAGACGGATGCTGATTGTGGGAACTCTGGATCCAAGCCAATGCTTTCTGTAGCAAAATGCAGGAAATGTGGAATTAGCAGGAAGCACAAGTACAGTACTCCCTGGATTCAGACTATTTATGAGATATGAATGTGCTCGCAACTTCATCATATTTCTGGGTTGGTGGCTTTCAGATTAATTAGCTTGTCTTCATTTGGCTTGCTATGAATCTTGTTCTATCGCTGTTTACTTTTGTCACCTTCAGACAAGATTAATTCAATATCCCATAAGTGGGACAGGGTTGGGTAGCTGCCAGCGTTGCTGCCGGTTCGCTTCATGTGCGCTTTGCTCTGTGTGTGTGTGCAGTTGACTCAGTGATGGGTTCTGGATCCAGGTGCAATGGGGCCAGGTGTCCACCACATGCACGTGTGCAGCACGCACATGCATATTTACTGCCCGTAACGCTCTGTGACACTCCAGTTCTCAGTGGAGCGTCGCACAAGCGCCATACGATCCGTGCACATAATCCCCGATTGGCTCAAATACAGGTAAGGAGGGAGGGCGGGCGGGTGGCCCCTCTGGAACACCATACCAGAATGGTACCTGGTGCTCCCAGCAGGCACCGGTATGCCCGTACCAGGGCGTACTGGCCGCATCCCACTACTGAGTTGACTATAAATTGTTCTGCACATGCACAGAAAATTAAAAAATTACTAAAAAAGATGCCAGCAACAGCAACCGGGGAACCAATTTGGGGGCGTGGCCAGCCTGAGTTGCTGCCAGTTCAGGCGACCAAGGCTAAAATACCACTAGCGGGTCGCCCGAACCAGTGCAAACTTGTAGCAACCCACCACTAAAGTGGAACTATCAGCAGGGGACATTGTTCCATCTGCTAATTAGTTTTAAAATATTGTTATATTCCAGGTCATGTAAATTGCTGCCAGTTTGGTACAACTTTGGTTAAATCTTAATTTTATAGGCTTGAAAATTTGAGGATTTATCCTGGGGAAATCTGAGTCAACTAGCTAAAGACATATGTCACTATTGTACCTGTCTTCGATTATGTTCACTTCAAAATAAAAGTTTTTCAAAAGGAGGCATGGCCAATGTATTTAAATAGAATGATTTATTCAATAGAACATTAGAATATTTCAAGTAATTTTCTTTCTGTATTGTCAAAAACGGGCTGGATTTTCTTTTGTTAAGTCTTTAAGCAGAGGCTGGATAGTCCAATAGCAGAAGATGCTGTAAAAATAATTATCCCACATTGGGAGAGGGCTGGATTGAATTATCTTTCCAATTCTGTGAGTCTGTTAATATTTAGGCATGTTGAAAAGATGGGCCTTCATATTTTTGCTACAGTAAAATATTTTGGAACTCTACTTGTTTTGCTTTCAGAACAAGCACAGCAATTTTTTTTTAAAAAAAGCTTAAGATTTCCTGGCACAGTATGCATAGTTTTGGGCACCTTGTTTTGTAGCACATCATAAATTGTATTTGCACCAATGTAAACAGGTGAGAAAGAAAAGATAAATTTGCAGTTTAGTTATTTATGTAAAGGCAAAAAAAACCTTTAAAGAAAAGATGGCGCAGAAACTTTTATACAGTCAGCCTTTTTCTTCTGTACTATACAGGAGTTGGAACGTTAAAAAGAGGTCCATGCTTAATCAAATATACATAAAATGTTCATGACAATATGAGCTGATGCCGTATTTAAAACTTAACTTGATAATTAATTTTTAATGTTTTTCTTTTTCTTTTGAGAGCGGGCATCAGAATTTCATTTTTTACAGCGTGCCAGCATGTTCACAGAACAAAGTGACAATAAATTACCTTTATCTTAACCATTTCTTAGCGTTCCTTAGGTTATTTTTGTAAACAATCTGACACCTCTGGCAATATTGAAATGTATGTTTTGTGGACATGGTGGCTCAACGGCTAAGATGCTGAGCTTGTCGATCAGGAAGGTCAGCAGTTCAGTGGTTTGAATCCTTAGCGCTGCGTAACGGAGTAAGCTCCCGTTACTTGTCCCAGCTTCTGCCAACCTAACGGTTTGAAAGCATGCAAAATGCAAGTAGAAAAATAGGGACCACCTTTGGTGGGAAGGTAACAGCGTTCCGTGCGCCTTCAGTGTTTAGTCATGCCAGCAACATGACCATGGAGATGTCTTCGGACAGCACTGGCTCGTCGGCTGAAATGGAGATGAGCACCGCCCACTAAAGTTGGAATGACTAGCACATATGTGCAAGGGGAACCTTCACCTTATGTAATAAAATGCTTTAAAATGTATTTAATTATTTATAAAATCTATAGACGCTCCCTCTTACCTCAAGGTAACTCTAGGCAGTTTACAATTATAAAAGATTAAAAGAAACCCATATAAACTAAAAACATAAATAAGTTAAATGCATGATAGCAAGAGTCTATCTTCAATGGGTGAATTGTAGTAAGTCAAGAGTGGGCACGTTTTACCTGGCTAGCAATTACTTTAATCTCCTTCTCTCCCTCTTTCTCTACAATGCCAGACTGTTCGAAGTATCCCACCTTATTATGTTCCAAATATTTTCTGGATTTTGGCTAGGCTTCTATTAACTGTACAGTCCACTTGATCCACAGTCCTCTATCCTAATGGCAAGCACCAAAGTTGTAATGCAGGGGGGTAAAGCTTGTGGACGTAGGCCGGATGCATCACGTGCTGGCCCCGGCCACCCCATGCCCACACATTATGTGACCACAACAAATGTAATGAATTTTGCCTGCAAACATTAAGTGAATCCACATGCAGTCATTAAGCAAGACTTGTTATTGCAATCTGCAATTTTATTGCTGTGTGCTCCGTTGATTCTGCTTGCTATAAGTCAGCTGTGAAGTGCATAAATGGCAGTCACATACCTGGGATGCTGCTGTTGTTGTTAGTTGCAAAGTCATGTACGACCTATTGCGACCCCATGGACAATGTTTCTCCAGGCCTTCCTGTTCTCTACCATCCTCTGGAGTCCATTTAAACTCACGCCGACTGTTTAAGTGACTCCATCCAGCCACTTCATTCTCTGTCGTCTCCTTCTTCTTTTGTCCTCCATCTTTCCCAGCATTAGGCTCTTCTCCAGTGAGTCCTTCCTTCTCATTAGATGGCCAAAGTATTTGAGTTTCATCTTCAGGATCTGGCCTTCTAAAGAGCAATCAGGGTTGATCTCCTCTACGACCAACTGGTTTGATCGCCTTGCAGTCCAAGGGACTCGCAGGAGTCTTCTCCAGCACCATAGTTCAAAAGCCTCAATTCTTTGGCGCTCAGCCTTTCTTATGGCCCAACTTAACAGTTGTAAACTCTTCTCCCATTGTATAGCACCTGAATCTTAATCACATGATTTCACAGGAACACTGCAATAGTTGTAATTGTGAGGTCTGATTGTAAAGTTACTTTTCGTTGCCGTTATAATTGTGATGGTTGCTAAACAGGGCGGTTGTTAAGCAAGGATTACGTGCTTGTCCTAACAGTGGTCAAGAAAGGTGTTGTGTTTAGTTTTCCTCTTACAAGTTCTCTACTTATGGTCTAAAATCAGCTTCTATAACACTTGAAACATCCTTTGGATGTTATCCTTGGATACCATCAACAATCTTGCATGCCTGCTTCAGTCAAACTCCAGCTACCTTTGATGTGCCTTCAATCCATTGTTTTCACATCTAATGCCCTGAGGAATAAGGTCAGTAGAGCATTTCCTCTTTCTCAGGGTTTCTGGAACAACTACTTTGCCAGATCTGAAAATGGTACCTTCCTTTCTATAAGTTATTTGAACAGGGGTGAAAACACCCTCTGACTTGAGTGGTAAGCTGCAGCTAGTTCTTCTGCCCAATTATGGTCATTTCCTTGCACCCCGTTTGAAGTTAAGGACTATGTAAATTCTCCCTTGCAATAACAGGTGTGGATTCACCTGCACTTCCTGCCAACACCCTCTAAGTGCTTTTCCTTGCCCTTTCCTCTCCTAAAGAACGAGAACAACCAGTCAGAGAAGTGAACACACCCTCAAAGTCTTCCTTACTCAGTGGTTGAGCTGGCAGCATTGCAGGGTCTGAGTGGGTGGATCTCATGCAGAGTACATGATCCATGCTTAGTCATTTATTTATTTAATTTTACTTTGTAGGCTTCCCATTCTCTAAAATGATCAGGATGTCTAACAGTATTAACTTGGAACAAAGCAACAAGCCCTAAGTACACCTTTAAAAACACATTTTTCAAATGCACACATATTACACCATATTAATGGGAACAATTATTACACCACTATACTTGCTAGTGTTGCACTAAAAACTGCATTTAAAAAAATGCTTTCACAGATTTTGGTTAAATTGTTATGGATGGCATGTACAGTTCTGGCCCATAGAAAACAACGATCTTTCCATAGGCTACAGGTTAGCATGCTTATTTAAATCTCATGCAGACACATTATGACACAGTTCTTTCAATAGGGCCTTTTTAAATCAGGAATTATCATTGGTTGCAAAATGAAGGCATTGCCTAATCAAAGTGTATAAAAAAAAAAACCCAAAGCAGTGCTTATCTCAGCATATAACAGAATACAATAAACTCACAAGTACCACCATTAAAGAAAATTTAAGGTAACCGAGAAAGACACAAAAACAGGAAACTTTTACTTTGAAAGGAACACTTGGAGGAAACGAGTTTTGACAGACAACCCCTTAAAATCATTTCTATAGTATATAGAATATAATGTTTCATTGACAGCTAAAGAATAAGGAGCATTCCTATCAGGAGTGCAACTTCATCCAAAACAGGCTGAATCACTAATCTCCAAGTTGAGTTTTCTATTTACCAATAATGTCTTCATCTTTGTTTCATTTTCTTTGGATTTAATTCCAGCATGGCCTCCCTTGTATAGTTAATTATTGAACACAAATATCATTTAAGTGTGCTGTGGATTCCTTGGAATTGAATATAAACAAGAATGGAGCTGAGTCATATCAGATCCATTAACAAAACGTCAGGCAACCTCCTGTAGGGGTTTCATGTAGATAGAATAGAACAACAGAGTTGGAAGGGACCTTGGAGGTCTTCTAGTCCAAACCTTGGAAGGAAATCTTATACCATTTCAGACAAATGGTTATCCAACATCTTCTTAAAAATGTCCAGTGTTGGAGCATTCACAACTTCTGGAGGCAAGTTGTCCCACTGATTAATTGTTCTAACTGCCAAGAAATTTCTCCTTAGTTCCAAGTTGCTTCTCTCCTTGATCAGTTTCTTGTACTACCAACTTGTGCTTTTTTGTACTACCAACAGGTGCTTTGGAGAATAGTTTGACTGCCTCTTCTTTGTGGCAACCCTTGAGATATTGGAACACTGCTATCATGTCTCCCCATGTCCATTCTTTTCATTAAATTAGACATACCCAGTTCCTGCAACCGTTCTTCATGTGTTTTAGTCCCCAGTCCCCTAATCTTTGTTGCTCTTCTCTGCACTCTTTCTAGAGTCTCAGCATCCTTTTTACATTGTGGCGATCAAACAGTTTCAATACTGAATCAGTTTGAGGACAAGACAAAAACCCAGGCACCAGTGCCTTCTAGATAGCTGACAGATAAGCTTGAACCACAGGTGTCCAGTACAAACTGCAGTGACACAAAAACAGCTAAGTATGTAGTCACAACTGAACCCCAGTCTTTTCCCCTTGCACTGTAACATGCAAATATTGTGATCTGCATCATAATGATGCCACACATCATTTGTCATGTTTCCCCTTGCCCCTGTGCAGAGGTCAATGATTAAAACCTTTGTAATAAAGTACCTCCAAGACCCAATTCCACAAGGCAGTTCAAAAATAACAGAATAAGCAAGTTGGAAGGGATCTTGGAGGTCTTATAGTCCAACCACCTACACAAGCAGAAGACCCTATACCATTCCTGACAAATGGCTGTCCAATCTCTTCCTAAGAGCCTCCAGTGATGGATCACCCACAGGTAAGGATACTGGAACACTGTTTATCATGTTAATCCTTTTCACTAGAGTAGGCATACCCAGTTGCTGCAAACATTCTTCATATGTTTTAGCCTCCATTTCTCTAATCATCTTTGTTACCCTTTTCTGAACTCTTTCCAAAGCCCCAAAATCTGTTTTACATTGTGGTGACCAAAACTGGATGCACTATTCTAAGTATGATTGTACTAAGGCTTTATAAAATGGTAATAATAACAGTTCATGTGGTCTTGATTCTCTCCCTCTGTTAATGCAGCCTAGGACTGTGTTGGCTTTTTTTGGCAGCTGCAGCACATTGCTGGCTCATATTTAAGTGTTTGTCTACTAGAACTCAAAGATCCCTCTCACAGTTACTGCTATTGAGCCAGGTTCCATGTATTCTGTACTTGTACATTTCATTTTTCTTGCCTAAGTGTAAAACCTTACTTTTCTCTACACTGAATTTCATTTTGTTAGCTAGGACCCGGTATTCAAGCCTATAGAGATCCATCTGGATCTTAAGCCTATCTTCTGGAGTGTTTCCTACTCCTAATAGTTTAGTCTTGTGTGTAAATTTGAAGAGTTCTCCTTCTATTCCCTCATTGAAATTGTTTATGAAGACACTGAAGTTATTGGGCCTAAAATGGAAACTTGGGGTTCCCCACTACTTCCTTTCATGTGGATGTAGTTCCATTGAGGACCACATTTTGAATCAAATCCATCTGATTGTATTGTTACCTATGCCACATTTTTTTAGCTTATCAAGAAGTAGGTTATGGTCTACCTTGTCAAATGCCTTACTGAAATCCAAGTATATTATGTATACTATGTAAATCCAAGTGTACTATAGAACTCACAATAATTCCATTGGCCCATGGCATCAAAAGTCATGCCAGATGAATTAGCAGTGTGCTCTCCTCATTTAGTTTCCTGCATTGGCTGTCTATCAAGGCAACATTTTGTTGTCATGAATCCAACTGCAAAACTTATGCTAGTCTAAATAAAGATAGATAAAATAAAGATAGAAGTAATACTTGGATGGAATACATTTAATGCATTTATTTTTAATTTTTTGAAAGTTAGGAAAGATAAGTCCCAAATATATTCAACTCTTTATAAATATTTGGGGAAAACTGTGTGACCTCTAGTGGCACCAGGATAGGCATCTACCAGTTCTATTTGTTCTTTTGGCAAGTTTCAATGCCATCTATTATGATATCTAGATGTACTTTGTTGGTTGTTAAGGGCATTATGTTATAGAAGTTTTCTTCCTTCCAGTTTGTGTTGGTAGAGGGGAAAGAGACTGAGTCCTTGGTCTGTAGGGTTTCTCATGGCCTGTCAAACTCCCTATTTTTACTTAATAACTATATGAGGTTGCTATGTGAGGTCATCTATTGTTATGAGGTAGATATTACTAAGTAGTTGATGATGCCAGTTTTATAACTTGACCTTGGGCCAAACAAGCAATACAGATGAGGCCCTGTCCCTGGGGAGTATCAGAATCTGGATAGGAGAAATACACTTAGGTTGAACTCTCTGAATGGCTATTAGTTCAAGGACTTTCTGATTCCAGGAATTTTCCAGCTTTAGTTCTTGATGAGGTTTGTATTTGGCCAGTCTTGTATATTATTTGTCGCTGGTCTTGGACTGTTAGTAATTGGACTGCTCAGTGGGCCTGTAGATAGATTCGTCTTTCATGCCAATTATAACTTTTCCTGGACTGGAGTTGGCACTGTCTGAGGCATTTTTTGTAAGCTACTTCTTTGACCTGGGCATAGGTCTCATTTATCTGATTGCTGCTTTGGTGGTGGGTCTTCCCTCTGTCATCCAAGGCCATCCTTTTTACTCACTATGAACAATTATTTTCCTGGGTTGGAAGGCTCTTTTCCTGATCAATCTCCCCTTTGTCAACCTCCCATTCAGACTATCATTATAGACCCAGTCTTTAAAAACCACTTGGAAGCTACAATGGCTGCATAATGTTTATAATTTTGCCCATGTCACATTATGTCAGCCCTAGAAGGTAGACCAAACTGTTTGCGAAATGTGTTCTGGCGGCCCTAGGATATCCACAAGACCAGAGGTGGTATTCAGCAGATTCTGATCAGTTCTGGAGAACCGGTAGCGGAAATTTTGAGTAGTTCGGAGAATCGGTAAATACCACCTCTGATTCGCCCCGCCCAGTGATGCGGTCAATCTTTTTTATTACTGGTTTGGGCGTGCTTGTGCGCACAACACTTCTGCACATGCACAGAAACGTCCAAGCAGGTGGGTGGAGCCTCCCACTGCCGCTACTACCGGTCACCCGATTCATGTCGAACCAGGAGCAACCCACCTCTGGCCCCGCCCCATCTATTTTCTGTCTCCTGAGTCCCAGTTGATTGGGAGGAAATTGGGATTTTGCAGTAACCTTCCCCTGGAGTGGGGAGGGAATGGAGATTTTACAGTATCCTTCCCTTGTCATGCCCACCAAGCCATGCCATGCCCACCAAGCCACGCCCACAGAACCAGTAGTAAAAAAATTGAATTCTACCACTGCACAAGACGCTTTCGGGGCTCTGCAAAGTCAAATAAATAAATACTTTAAAATATCTCCATTTTAATTTCGAGCATTGATAGATGTAACCATTACAAATCAAAGGCCTTTGGGGGTCTTCCATCACTTTTAAGAATGCAGGGGGCTCTTGAACCCAAAATCTTTGAGACCACTGGTCTATATCAAGTCGAGTTCTAGCATTCTGGTCTGGTCTACCATAGGGTTGATTTCTATGACCTCCCTCCCCATGTACATTGTATGCAATTGTTTGTTTTGCCAAGGGGAACGCTAGTAGTCTTTCAGTTATTGGTTAGGATTCGTTTCCCCACCCCCCTTTCCAGGTTTTAGCTTTAATTCTGCCTAATATGTTCACTGCTTAGAAATATTGTGATGGAGGCCACCTATATTGATCAAATGTGAAGTCTTTTCTCATCTTTAGAATGCTTTTCATGTTATTTTTGTGTCCTTGGTGAATTCTTTATTTCTGAACTGAATTTATTACGATTTTAAGAACTTCCCACTGCGAAAAGTGATGTAAGAGGCAGAACATAAATGCTTAATAGAAACAAGATACAATTGCAGCCCTAAGAAGAAGAAAGTTCCATTGCATCTAATGCATCTTATCCCAAAGCAGGAGAGGAAAAGCCCTTTTTCTCCGACCTAGAGCTTTCCTCGAGGGTTGAGCCATCCCTTCTCTTACTCCGAGACCGCTTGGTGTAGAGCGGGGCAGGGGGGGGGGATGTAACCCACCCTCGGCGAGGACAAGGCTGGTGGTTTTCAAAGCGTTTTCACCCTTCGCCTCTGTCTCCCTATCGAAGGGACGCAAACGGAACCTTTGTCTCGGGAACGCTTGTTCCGGACGGCCCCCCAAATACTGGGCGCCGAGGAGGTTAAAAAAAAACTTGTTTCCATGGTAACCGCTGGCGCGTCTAAGCGCAAAGGAGCAACTATGTCGGCTTTCGGGGACCAAAACTCAGAGTCCCCCTATACTTTCCATTATCTCCGCCAGAAAAGCTTTGCAGCCCTGGAGAGCAAAGGCACACGGGAGCGCCTACTCAAATGGTGGGGAGGGCCTACTACCGTCTGTCCCTTTCTCGGCAGGACTGGGAGAGGGGGTGGGGGAGCAAGAAATGGGGATGTTTATAGAGAAATGTAGGGAGGTTTGGACTTCGGTGAGCGGGCAAATCGTCCCCTTCGAACCTACTAAGATGGAAAAGAGCTTGGATTTTTTAAAAAAAAAGAACTTACACAAATCCATCTTTTTAAACAGATTAACGGAGTTGGAAGGGACCTTAGTCCAACTCCCCCCCCCCAAAGCAGAAGACCCTACACCATTTCTGACAGATGGCAGTCCAGTGTCTTCTTGAAAGCTTCCAGGGTTCCCCCCCTTTTTATTTTTCAAGTTTTACAGGTTTTATTGTAAGTTCTTTCATCGTTCTGAGCTGTGGTTGAGTTGGGAGGCGTGCAAGTTGATTGCACAGTCAGCCAGATATAAAACTGGATTTGGCATTTTTTTTTAATTTTAATTTTATTTAGTTTGTCAAGCATGTGTAAGATAACAGATATAAGTATAAACATGATTATGAATACAGGGAATGGATACGAATAAGTGGGGACAGTAGGACAGTGATGGTAGGCAGATTGGGGCGCTTATGCATGCCCCTTACAGACCTCTTAGGAATGGGGTGAGGTCAACAGTAGACAGTCTAAGGTTAAAGTTATGAGGGTTTGGGGATGAAACCACAGAGATGCATAGGGCATACCAGGCATTGACCACTCTGTTGCTGAAGTTGTATTTTCTGCAATCAAGTTTGGAACGGTTTACTTTTAAGTGTGTATCTATTGTGTGCTTATGTATTGAGGTTGAAGCTGAAGTAGTCATTGACAGGTAGGACACTGTAGCAGATAATTTTGTGTACTATGCTCAGGTCAGACCAAAGACGGCGTAGTTTTAAGTTATCTAAGCCCCAAATTTTAAGCCTGGGGGTATAAGGTATTCGTGACCCGACAAATGTGCGCACAACAAAAGTGCGCCGACAAAACCACGGTGCAAAAACCGCGACGTCATCAATGCGCCGACAACAGCACGCCAACAGAAGTGCGATTTAAGTTAAGGTAAGGGTTAGGGTCAGGGCTAGGGTTAGGTTTAGGGTTAAGGTTAGGTTTAGAGCGCGCTTCTGTTGGCGCGCTGTTGTCGGCGCGCTTCAGCGCTCATTCATCGGCGCAATTTAGAACTCGCGGTTTTGTCACCGCGGTTTCGTTGGGCACGCTTTTGTCGGGCGCCCTTTTGTCGGTGAACCATAAGGTATTCTGTTGTGAGCAGAGGAGTGGAGGACTCTTCTCATGAAATATCTCTGGACTCTGTATTTTTGTCCATCTATCGGGTCTTTCCTAAGGACCTGGGATAGGCAGATACTGTTGTCTGATGGTGGTGCCGGAAGTATCACGGCAGGATGCAAGCTGTTCTAAGTAAACTGCCTTTCACAATTGACTGATGGTAATTTTGTCAATGTTGATAGTGTTCAAGTAATGTTTTGGGTTTACAACCAAGGCACATATTACTATTGATACTATTGCTTTGGGGGGTGGTCACGGTTGTTCTGTTTGCAGATCTTTGTATTTTCTGATCTCCAAGTACTATAATGCCTGGATAATAAATTATCTGGATAATTTATAATAATAATTATTATAATTATGATTATTATCATTTTAAACTAACAGTTCAAGGCATGGGCATCAGGAGATGAGTCTATCTTCTGTTTGTCTGTCTGCCTGTCTCTCTCTCTCTCTCTCTCTCTCTCTCTCTCTCTCTCTGGAAAATTGCTATAAGATTCTAGTTAGGCTTGCAGTCAGAACATCAGGTTTGGAAATGGCTACACTGCAATCAGAATTTGGATGTGGAATCAGAATAGCAGATTCTGATTGGTACTTACTGCCTGCTTTTCCAAAACTATAGAGATATATACATTAATATAATAATTACAGTACAATTCACATAGAGCAGGAATCAAATAATTTGAAATCAATAAGAGTTTGATGTTCTCATTTTCTCTTTCTGAAAACATCCCAAAATCTTTTATCAAGAATTATATTATTCAGCTTGCATGTCTTTCAAATTGGGGATTTATGGTGATCAATCTCTAATTTTACAAACATCGTTTATGTCTTTTGGGTTAACTAGATATTCTTTGTCCTTGTTTTTGTTTGCATTAGCTCAAGTTCTCTTTGCTTGTTCACTTTTGAACTGCATTGATATTTGTACACAATCCCATCTGTTTTACAAATGCAGACAATTACGTTTTTAAATAACATTTTTTTTATTTTAAAAGAAAATTCATACTCTAATACTTATATATATATATATAAAATTATGTTAGACTTCAGAATAAGACATTCCAAATTTAACGTATACACACACACACAAACATAGACACACACACATACATATACATAAATACATACAGTATGTGTGTGTGTGTATGTATGTACATACATACAACGTATGTATATCTGTCTATATTGAATAGAGTGAGAATTGAATAGACTCGGACTGTGAGAATAACCTTTTTGCTCCTATATAATGTATGTTATGTGACAATATAAGTAGCTGTTTCATGCACTAAATTCAGAAACCTGTTCTATACGAATAGTTCCAAAATTGGAATGCTGTAATTTAGCCTGTTCCAATCATTTATAGAAATAATACAAAGCACATTGCACCCCAGGAATAATTATATTAATATTTTGTTTGCAATGCTAATACTTTTCTTCTTCCTAGGCAGCTTTTGCTGCATACTCAAACTCCTTCCTTTTTAATAACTACAGTGTTAACTATCTGTTTACTGCCTTATTAGACATCATTTATAAATTAACATTAGCATTTCTCTGCAGGTCCATGGATGGCAGAATCACAGCACAGGCCTTCAGTTTTGATCAGAATCTCAAAGGCTATCAACGGGATGATTTCCTAATGGTAGATACACAGATTTTATTTAGTATTTGAAGAATTATTCATTTATTTATATTATTCAGTGGAAACATAAGCTGGCACGTAACGGGGCGTTCCCTCATTTTATCCTCAGAATAATATTCCTTTAAGTTATAAAATGACTCAAAAGTAATCCAATGAACACCATGAAGGGGTGACTTGAAGCTGGATCTCTTGCAGTTACTTCATTACTTTTCAATATTAAATTCAATGCAGTTTAATTCAGCTTAATTACTTTTCAATTCAAGAATCATTCAATGCAGAATGTCATAAATATGAAAATTAAAGCACGAATATAATCAACTGCCATACTCCTGTAGGCAGTTAAAAACTATAGTATGTACTAGATATACCTCTGTAAACTGTTATGTAATAGCAGGGCAAAACATTTGCCTTTGAAGAAAGGGACATACCCTCATAGATCTGTTTTCAGCTATTGTAGAAACCTGCATGGCTTTTACAGTTAGCTGTAACATCAAAACTATGAGTATTTTGTAGGTGGGGAGAAGAATTCGCTGCATGCCATCAATGGCCAACAAATGTATGTCCCGAGGCTGGCATAGATTAACATCCTCAAAGGAATTAAGAAAATACTCATAGAAGGACCATAGAAGGTAAAAGGTAACAAGAGGACACTAACAACAAGATAGATGGACTTGATTACAGCAGAAATGAATGCAAATTTGGAAGCCCTGAAGGTTATTAGAAAGAGGTCATCCTGGAGAAAATCTATTTATGGGATACTGATTTGAAGGCACATAATCAATAGTGAATAATGTGTAGGATTATGTTGATCTGGGGTGGGAAGCAGCTTCAAAATAATGGGTTGTGAGTTCGAGCTTAGAAAAGAACATAAATGTTATATGCTGCTTTTAAATAATGTCTGTATTTTTATTACTGTACTCTGTATTGTATCAAATATTAATATACTTGGTTATTTCATAATTGTAATACAGATTTTTCATTCATAGAAAAATTATGTTTTTGCCTTGACAAGATTTTGAAGCAAATGGACAGATTCTGATTTATAAAGAGACATGGATATATATCTTCACTTTATAGATTTCATCAATTGAGTGATTGCAAGTCTATTCACATGAATAAAATCCAATTTGGAAGGCAATCCCAAATTCCAGACACAGCATCTGATAGCTGTCACCTAATTTATCATGTCTTTCAGATATTATTTTATAACAGAATCTAATAAAAATGGCTTGTCATTGCCTCTATACTTCTAGGCTTTTTTAAATCACCCAGAGGTTAACAGCAATTTGAAATTGCTTTCATCATCTGGACAGTGGACTACATTAAGTAAGTAGAGCATACTTAAAATAGGTTTTTCTTGTCTTTTAAAGCTTCTTTCAGTGTAATTATATTTTTCCCTTGCCAACCACTAGATTTGTAATTGATGTTATCTTGATAACATAATTACAAAGATGAAAATGTTACTCTTAAATTGACATGGGACTATACTGGATATTTTCTCCCTTCAGAACGCTTTATTATATGCTTTAACGTTTTGGGTTAATGATTTGTGATGTTGATTTTGACTTACTGTAAGATACTAATTCTGTTTTCTTTTTAAAAAAACTGATACCAATCAAATGTGAGTGTAGTAATTCCTTAAACATTAGAACGTTTTGAGGCAGATTCTAGAAATCCATAAGGAGCTTAGTGTGTGACAAGTGAGTGGTAGGTCCTCAGCCCTTGTTTGTAGATTTCTTGATATTAGAGTTGATTGAGGATTTTCTGTTCTGTTCTTCTTACCATTCACCTATAAGTCATCTGCTAAAGGTCTGTTGAAGAGTCCTTAATATATCTTAATTTCTTTCTTCAGGGTAGTAGCTCCCTAAAACATATTGTATATTTTATATTTATTCCAGGCTATGCTCAAAAAAGTAAATGTAACTTTTTAGTTTGAAAGGTTTCCAGAAGTAATTTAACAATTTTGGGAAAAAGTATTCTGATATTCCGTTAAGCTTCTAATGACATGGTCATGTGCAGGAATCAGCAGATTAAACTTTTCATTGCAATTACTTGCACTTACCTACAAGAATCAGGTTTGCATTGTGACCGTGATCTGTGATCCAATTTTGTCACCAGAAGATCAAAAAAGGTGTTGCAGGGAACAATGAAATTCAAAAATAAAATCCTTCGTATTGTCGACAGTTGGGAATTAGTCAAGCTAAAACTGGTTAATTTGAATGATAATGGGTTACCCAAGGCAATCTATTGAAGACATAACCATTCTTAGGGCAAACACAATGGATTGTGTATGGATGATCACAATGAAACAGTAATCCTATCCTGAAAATATGATATATGAAAAACCTTCATGTATCTTCCTCTCCTCTCCTCGAAAAGAGCTAGGCTAAGGCATGAATTAAAAGCTAGTTTGGGGTAGTGGTTAAGGTGCTGGCCTAGAAACCAGGAGACTGTGATTTTTTTTTCTGTCTAAGCCTCGAAAGCCAGCTGGGTGACCGTGGCCCAATCACTCTCTCCAGGGCTAGGATTGAAAAATGTTAGCAACTGGTTCTCTGCCTGGTTGCTAGATGGGCATGGCCTATTTGGCCTCCTGAACCACGTTGTGTGTGTGTGTTAGCCCTCCCCAGGCTCTGGAGACTTTTCTCAAGCCTCTGGGAGGAAGAAAATGGCCTCTCCTGAGCTCCGGAGGCCGGAAATAGGCCCGTATCCTGGCTTCTGGAACTTCCAGGAGGCCCATTTTTTGCCCTCCCAGAGCCTCCGCGTGGGCTGTGCATGATGAACGGGTCACATGGAGACTCCTGGGAGGGGTGGGGCAGGGTGGGTGAGGCCAGCCAGTCTTTGCAACTACTAGTTCGGCAAACTGGATGTAAAATTAACATCCTGGTCACCCGAACCGGTCCGAACAGGCTGAATCCCATCCCTGGTCTCAGGCCAACCTATTATGGGGAAAATAGGAGGGATGAGTATTATTGGCTACCTTATTTGTAAAAATAATAAAGGTAGAATAAAAGCCATGATATTTTGCTCATTTAAGATGCTTATAATGATACTGTTAAAGTTAATTATTGCTATTTTCATATATGGAAATATAATCTCGCAGACCTGCAAGTGAAAGCTACCATGCAGATGCTTCTTATCTTTCAGATACTAAAGTGAAAAAAGTTGACGCCAAAAATATTTTGTGTACACAAGTCTCGATGTCATTTTTTGACCGATTATACTGCAAAGGGCTTGTTCGAGAAAATGGGACTATTGTAAAGTGTTTTGATGAATACCATGATGAAATTCTTATTGCAGATGAGTTGAGAAAGGTTAGTAAGTGTATTTTTAATCTCCTGCCAATGTGGACATGTTGAACCTTGTGAGTAATTTTTTTATTATCCATCTATATTTTCTTAAAGTTGTTTTCTTAGAGTAGAAGTAGGAATTATCAACTTTAGGGGGAAAAGGAAATAAATCAAAAATTGGTTCAACCGCAGTTCATCAGTAGGAGGTTTTACAAATAGCACTGAGTTTACTTTTAGTATGATTATATAAGTAGCTCTTTTTGTTTCGGTGGAAGGTTGTTAGTAATTAAGTCCCCTGAAATATTGCAGAACAATTCTTTAGATTTTAGGTATTTATTTTGCAAACCACATTCAGCTGTCATGTACCTGTGCTAGAGCCAAGGCATAGCTCAAAAGAATATGGGCCAAAAAGTCATTTTCCTCCAAGGCTCTTAATTGCAAAATTTTCTAAATGGAATAGCCAGGCTGTTGCAATTGTAAACTTTCTCACTCCATTATCTTCATGCAAGCAGAGACTTTGGCAGGAAGGGGACTATTTTAACTGATCTCCAAGAATCAAGGCTAAGAGAAGATATTAATCTTTTGTGCATGTGTACCTGTATAGAATAGAACCGTAATGGCTAACCTGTGGCACATGTGCCATGTTGGCTGGCACACGTGGCATCGCCCATTCCTCTTCCGGGTTTCTGGCGTGCATGCGCGTGCGATGATCAGCTGTTTTTTGTGCATGCAGCAGTCCCAGAAACCGGAAGAGCTGGTCTTTCGGTTTCCATTGGGTGCATGCATGCCAGGCAGCTGATCATCGTGCATGCATGCACGCCAGTAACAGGAAGACAGTTGCCGGTGCGCAGGCACGCGCTGGAAACAAGAACTTCATTTCCCGGCAGGCATATGCTCACTTGGCAGCTTCCCTTCTGGGGCACATCACTGACGGGCGCGCTTTTCGGCTGATTCATTAGACAATGGTGACAAGAAAGGACGTGAAATGGGGCAAAACTCAATTAACACATCTCACTTAACAACAGAAATTTTGGGCTCTCCTATATTTTTCTTTTGTCTGCTTACTGGGATATTAATCATGTTTTAGGTTGTAGCAGAAAGTTACATTAAAACCAATTCTACTCCAATAGCACATGGAGCCAAAGTTGCTCTTTCCAGAAATGAAGTGTGGACTTTTTCTTTTCTATCGAAGATATAAACAGTATAATTAATATGAGCAAGCAGAAAGGGAAACAATGACACAATTGTTTTTCATCCTACCCTGTGAAGTTTTTTGGATATGTGACAATGAAAGGAATTCTGTGCTGGATCACACCAAGCTGCATTTATCCTAGTCCTGCAGTTTAGCTTCCTTGGGAAGCTTATGCCCAGAAGCTGAAGGTGATTATCTGCTACCTCTTAAAATTTTTGATCACAGAATGCTCTTATTCTTAGACTGATCAGCTATGTTACAAGGGCCTTGCACACATACATCTAGTACGTATTAAAATAAAATCCCAAAACCCTTTGCTATTTGACAATGATGTGAGTATTTTGTTTCATACAACTGTACTTGGCAATCATATTATGACATATTGTAAGGACTACATTGAACTGATGATTGAAGCATCATGTTTTTATATTTGTTCCATTAAGAAAAGTTTCAGCAACTGTTGTTTCAGCAGGGGAGGGAGCCAGAAACTCAGACAGAATGATTTTTTAAAAATACTTCTACAAAATCAATATTTCTGCTCTCTTCAGTGAGTTTTTCCTGGACTTCTTGCTGCCCTCGTTGATATTTAATTGCTCCAGTTCTTTGATAACCCAGCTTTGCAGAATGGAACAATAGGTCCTTTTGTAAATTTTTCTTCCACCATGATGCAGGCAACCTCCTCTGATTCAAGGGTGGATTGTGGGTCTCCTATGTTTATACATGTACAATTATAAGAACCAAGGGAATATATCTGTTTCAATACGTCCAATCCAAGTGTCAATGGTCATATTTCTAGGAAAGGTTGTGGCCTGCCAGCGATCAGTGGAGCTGGCAGCAGATTCGGACAGTGAGGAGGTTGGGGAGGAACATGGATCAGTCCTGGAATCTGGGGAAGGCTCTGATGAGAGCTCTGTGTCAGAGGCAGAGAGGGGGCCAGAGCCATATGCCAGTTATCAGAGTCAGACATCAGTGAGGCAGACGAACAGCTGGAGCCTGTTCCCAGTTTGCGCATGCGCAGAGTTGCCAGATGACGGGAACAGCTAAAGAACAGGGGTTGACTTGGGAGTAAGGCCACAGGGGACAATGAGTGGCCCTCCCAGAGGAAATAAAAGAGAACCAAAAGGGGAGTAGAGTTTGCAGGAGTCAATTAGTTCGCTTAATTGGTTCGTGACTCTCCAAGACTCCTTGCCAAGTTTTGCAGATATCGCCCTGTCAGCTCTTCCAAGCCAGATAAGATCTGTGACTGTAAATCCTCCCTTGAAAGACTTTGCTGGATATGAATGAGCAGAATTTACAGTAAATTGATAAAAGGGTTTTTTGTCGAAACAAGGAGTTTGCTTCATGCTCTTGGGAAGCCTCGGTCAGAACAAAGGCATAGTTCAGAATTGCTTAGCAGATAAGAAGTATGACTTGTTTCCATCTTAACAAGTAGGTTGTTTTTCAAACATATGTACATATCTATCATGTCATTCCCTTTCAGAGTAAGCAATATTATGCAAGCACAAAAAGATGGTAAGAAATAGGTCAGAGAAATTAAAGACTGATGAGGGGAGGGGAGGAAAAAGTAGGTAAATCTAGTTTATATCAACAACATTCAGTATCCAGCTCTGTATTTTTCTCTGGATTCTTATAAATTGCCTGTACTTCCACCATGACCATTCTTTGTCTATTGCCTTGCCATATCCCCTCCTAGTACTGAACCATTAGTTAAGCATTTGATTTATTCTTACAAATGATGTGCTTGCATCATGCAGACAACCAACCTTCCATCCATCATGTAAGTGCTCAATAATTGAACCTTATTCAGTTTACCACATAGTTTGTCTGAATCAACAACCTGTAGTACTTCTCATATTCATGCCTTTTCACAATGATCTGTTGAACAGAAGTTTGGTCTGCACAGTTTCCTGTCATAAAGCCACACACTGCACTTCTCTGATTTTCGGCATCAATATCTCTCATAATTTTTCAATCAAAATTACAAGAAATACTTTTCCAGATGCACTTAATGACCTCTTTCCCTATTAGTTTTTATTTACTTCTCGGCAAGAGAGGAAAAAGAGCATGTTGATCTTCTGGCTCTTAGATGTCAGGATAATTGAAATAACAATGTCAGTTACACTTAAATTTATATAGGAGCTGCTGATACAGTTCTACAGAGGAATTATTGAATCTGTCACTTATACTTCCATAACTGTTTGTCACAGCAACCGAACCGGACAGGTACAGATTTCAGTGAATAATTTGGATTGCAGAAAAAAAAAATGCAACCAGTCTGCCTTCCATTGAGGGCCTGTATATTGCACAAGCCAGAAAAAGGGCTGATAAGATATCTACAGACCCATCACATCCTGAACATAAATTATTTCAAGTTTTCCCCTCAGGACACCACTATAGGGCACTGCATGCCCAAACAACTACACATAAAGATGAGTCCCCCACTCCATGCCATCACTCTGCTAAACATCAAATTCCCACAGCACTGTCTTATCTCTAAGGATACTTACCCATGTAGCAGGACTGTATTACTATTACCTTTCTCATCTTTCCTATTACCTTGCTCCTACTGGTAACTTACGACTACCACTTTGTTGATTATATCTTATGTGTGTATCTTATAATTTATGACATCACTTTTTTGATTGTATACATACTAAGAGCTAATGCACCAGAGTCAAATTCCTTGTGTGTCAAATCACACTTGGCCAATAAAGAACTATCCTATTCTATTCTATTCTATTCACTCTACTCTACTCTACTCTACTCTACTCTACTCTACTCTACTCTACTCTACTCTACTCTACTCTACTCTACTCTACTCTACACTCAACTCTACTCTACTGTACTCCACTCCACTCCACTCCACTCCACGTCTAGTGTAGTCTAGTCCTAGTCTCGTCTCGTCTCGTCTAGTCTTCATAGTGCTCTCTCTAAGCAGTTTACAGAATGCCATAATTGCATGCCTCTTTGAAAGATTGAACATCTATCAAGAATCATTTCTATTTCTTTTAATCTGTTTCTTGTTCTCTTTGGCCAGATGCTTTCTAAATATCTTTTTCATATACACTATATATTTCTTTCATCCTCATTTTTGTAGCAGCTACTTTCATATGTATGTTTTCCTCCATCTACAGTTTTCCCCCCAGTTTATTATTCTCTCAGGCATTTTATATACTTCCCATTAGCACATTTCCATGACACCCTATAATGTTCTTTGCATCAAGCACCTTAATATATTCTTTTCCCATGTCTACTTTGCATTTCATCTGCTATCATTCTTTTTCAGTCTTTAATGGCCCAATCACTTTTTCTGAATTTTCTCATCTTATTCCAACACATCCATCCATGTCCTTATACTGCATGCTGGATTTATTATTTCCATTCTACTCTAATTCTATTTTCACTTTAACTTATTTCCTTTCTTCTAAGTCCATTTCCCCCTAGGATGATACTGTTGATCATACCAAGAATTTGTTTCCTATTCAGGGCCTTCTATTACCCTAATATCTTTCATTGATTATTGAAGATTTTATTACAGAAACAAAAAAATATCATGTTTGTGTGTGTGCCTGGTGTGTGTGTGCCTGGTGTGTGTGTTTGTTTGTGTGTGTGTATTTTTTTCATTCATTTGCCATGTATAGTATGAAACGTTTTAACTTAAACCACATAGTTGAAATACATCTTTTTCTAAGCAGCTATTCATCCATCCCCATTCTCATTTTCTAGTTCTTCAAAAGCCCCAATCTGTTTTATGTTGTCTCCCATATCTACTCATCATTCAGGTCAACAAAGGAATAGTTTATCCTCAGATTATATTCATTCAGAATATGGTCCAGTTTTCCTAAAATTCATTTCTGATTCTTCCATGGTCATTGTTGACGGGAAGATATTTACCAGTTCCTTAATGTACAACTCCACTATTCTGTTTGCCTCCCAAAATAAGACAGGATCTTATTTTGTTTTGACCCCCGAAATAAGTACTTGGCCTTATTTTCAGGGAGGTCTTATTATTTTTGAAATGCAGGAGGCGGCAAGTGTGGTCACCTCACGGCTGCTGCTGTGTTGCAATATTTTCAGGGAAGGGCTTATTTTAGCGCATGCGTTCAAAAGCCCAATTGGGCTTATTATCTGGGGAGGTTTTATTTTCAGGGAAACAGGGTATATAGAAAACATTGTGGGAATCCAGGTGAATTTATATTTGTATATCTGAGGTAATTAAAATATTTCCCACCTGACTATGCCTTTCATTTTTTGTTTCACCCAAGGTACTTCTTCTGGATGATTCAGACCACTATGATTTATTTAATCATTTAGACCGTGAAGAGTTTCTTTTTTGCATCTTTAAACACCTTTGCCTTGGAGGAGCTTTCTGTCAATATGAAGATGATCTCGGTCCATACTTAGAAACCACAAAATCTTTATATAAGGATCTAGTGAGGTTTGTTCCTTATATGTAACCAATTTCCCCATTTATTTTTCAACTGTTCCCCCAGATCTTCAGGTAAAAACTCAACATTTAAAATAAAACAATAATGTAACAATTGTATCAAAAAAGATAAAAAAGTAAATTGGTACTATATAGAATTCAGCATTTAAAGTGTCTATCAGAAGAAAATGCTTTCCTATTGTTTTCCTACAGAATTTGCGCCAGGCAAGTGTCCTTAGAAATTCAAGGTCAAGATACAACAATATAAAATGCCCTAATCTCATTGCCGGTGGAAAAAGTGCTCAAATGTTTTGGTGTCAGTGGCAGGTTCGGTAACCTACTTTAGTGCCAGGTTCGGTACCTAAATCAACCTTACTGCAGTTGATTTAAGGCTAACTTGTTGGAGAAGACTCTAGGGATCCCTTGGACTGCAAGAAGATCAAATCTGTCAATCCTACAGGAAGTCAACCCTGACTGTCGTTTGGAAGGACACCGAGGTGGTATTCAGCAGGTTCTGACCAGCTCTGGAGAACTGATAATGGAAAGTTTGAGTATTTCGGAGAACCGGTAAATACCACCTCTGACTGGCCTTGCCCAGTGGTGGTATTCAAATTTTTTTACTACCTGTTTTGTAGGCGTGGCTTAGTGGGCGTGGTTTGCTGAGCGTGGCAGGGCAAGGTTACTGCAGAAAATAGATGGGGGTGGGGCCAGTCAGAGGTGATATTTACCGGTTCTCCGCACTACTCAAAATTTCTGCTACCGGTTCTCTAGGGCTGGTCAGAACCTGCTGTATACCACCTCTGAGTGGCCCCGCCCCCATTTATTCTCTGCCTTTTAAGTCCCAGCTGATTGGGAGGAAATGGGGATTTTGCAGTAACCTTCCCCTGGAGTGGGGAGGGAATGGAGATTTTACAGTATCCTTCCCCTGCCACGCCCACCAAGTCATGCCATGCCCACCAAGCCATGCCCACAGAACCAGTTGCAAAAAAAATTGAATCCCACCACTGGAAGGAAAAATACTGAAGCTGAAGCTCAAATATTTTGGCCACCAAATGAGAAAACGGAGCTCATTGAAAAAGGTCCTGTTGTTGACTGAAGCTCAAATACTTTGGTCACCAAATGGGAAGAGAGGACTCATTGGGGAAAAAAACCCCTGATGTTGGGAAGGCAAAAGGAGAAGGAGATGGCAGAAGATGATTTGATTAGATAGTGTCATGAACACACTAAGGGATGAATTTAGGCAGACTCAAGCAGATAGTTAAGTTCGGGGGGGGGGCATGCTATAGGGTCACGAAGAGTCATACACAACTTAGTGACTGAACAACAATAAAATGCTAGCTACACTCCCATCCTAGTTCACTTAGTTGTTGAATTTTGAACAAACTGGCATTTCTAAATAAAGCTTATGAGTAGTGTCATGCACAACATATATCATCTTGTAAGGAATCAGTTTAACTTAAGAGTTCGTTTTATTTTTTTGGACCTTGGATAAATATGTCAAAGTGTAAAATGTAAGTTTTAAGTAGCCTAGCTGACTTTATTAAAAGCTGTTTTGTATTTTTTATGAATTTCAGTGTACAAAAGGATCCCGAAACCAAGGATATTAACATAGTATCTACTGTCTTTAAAGTCTGTGCATATGTAAGTATCTTGTTAGTGTAGTATGAAATATAGAACATTTTTCAATATAATTTGAAATAAGATTACATATAAGAGTAATCCAAACAAGCATCATTGTTTATTTTTAAACTGAATCAATCTTTGGTAACACATTTAGCAGATTGGTGTATAATATATACCAATACCCAAACACAGCCACACACATTTATTCACATCTATGGAGGTTCTCAATCTTCCAGTCATAGTTGTCCCAAAGATGCTTTTCCAAAAGAAAACTGAAAGCTTCTTCAGTTCTAATTGACTGGTGAGAAGGAGTTATATTCTTTGCAGCTGTCTGGTTGTTATCTTTCTGAGAGTCATTGAGACAACTTTGAAGTTTACCTGTATCCCCAAAGTCACCTGAATCAGAGGGCAAATGGGTGTGGAACTTCTTGGGATGGCTGAAAGGACTGTGTTGTAAATAGGAGATAGGTAGTGTCATATCCCTCCCCTCTGTTGAGAGAGGGCTGTTCAATTTTAACATAGAATGATGGAAATGGTATCACTTAAAAATAAATTGTATTATGCATTTAATTTTTGGATATTACATAGAATACAATAACAGAGTTGGGAGGGACCTTGGAGGTCTTCTAGTCCAACCCCCTGATTAGGCAGGAAACCCTACACCACTTCAGACAAATGACTATCCAACATCTTCTTAAAAACTTCCAGTGTTGGAGCATTCACAGCTTCTGGAGCCAATTGTTCCACTGATTAATTGTTCTAACTGTCAGGAAATTTCTCCTCAGTTCTAAGTTGCTTCTCTCCTTGATTAGTTTCTACCCATTGCTTCTTGTCCTACCCTCAGGTGCTTTGGAAAATCGGCTGACCCCCTCTTCTTTGTGGCAGCCCCTAAGATATTGGAACACTGTTATCATGTCTCCCCTAGTCCTTCTTTTCATTAAACTAGCCATATCCATTTCCTGCAACTGTTCTTGACATGTTTTAGCCTCCAGTCCCCTAATCATCTTTGTTGCTCTTCTCTGCACTCTTTCTAGAGTCTCAACATCTTTTTTACATCATGGCGGCCAAAACTGAATGCAGTATTCCAAGTGTAGCCTTACCAAGACATTATGATGATATACTTTTATATTTTTCTTTAGTTAATGATACAAAGTAGATTTCTGGATTGATATGGAACAGATATGAGAATTATACTCTGCTTATGATTTAAATATTGAAACATCTTGCAGTTCTTAAGCTATTTTAATATATGAAATGAAAACTATTCCCATTTTACCAATTAGAGAGTTAACTGTGATACCGGGTTACAAATTCTGTCAAGTTTCATTTGGAAAATTTCTGTAATTTATGCAGAACGTTTTTGTGTGAGGCAAATATTCTGATTTGTGTTGAGTCAGGGTTCATCCTCATGTTGCAATAACTGCAGCACAAACATGTCTTACTAATCATTCTTAAATGACATGTTTTTTGATACTGCTTTTGGCTCATTCCCAGTCTGCTGTGTAGACAGTTTAAAATTGTCTCAAGCTGTACTATTTTCTCTCTTCTCAGTGTTTACAATGAATATAATACAGGATGCTTCATTAACAATGTACCTGAGATTGGGGGGTGATTATATGTTGTTGCGGGAAAGTTCTTTCCCGTTTCATCTCACAGCTACCCTGTGCCTTTCAGCCAACTTAAAAACTCCATTTGAGTGATGAAAGATACTTCAACTGATGGAGAATGGTCATTGCAAAAGTTAAGCCATCTGAGCACGTATCCTGACATGATTGCATTCCCATCATCATTGTGATTTTTTTCTGTTTTTGAACTGTAGAGATGGATGTATTTACAAAGAAATAAGAAAGAATGCTTAGTTTAGAAAAACTCACTTGATAGGCAGGATATGAAACGGAAACATAGAAAAAGGTGAAGTTTTATGAATTCAAAACGTATTCACACGACTCTTTGAGGTCTTTAATGATGATAATTTCTCTTAAGATTCAAGCTGCTTGCCGTCTATTCTAAAACAAAGGAAGGTATCCCATAATAGACCAGTTCTAAGCCAACATTTATTTATTTATTTATTTATTTATTATTTAGTTTGTCGCTCATGTATAAGATAACAGGAATAAGAATAAACATGAATAAGAACACAGAAAATGGGTACAAATAAATGGGGAGAGTAGGACAGGGATGTTAGGCATGCTGGTGCACTATTGTATGCCTTCTTTATGGACCTCTTAGGAATGGAGTGAGGTGAACAGTAGACAGTTTAAGGTTAAAGTTTCGGGGGTTTGGGGATGTAACACAGAGTCAGGTAGTGCATTCCAGGCATTGACCACTCTGTTGCTGAAGTCATATTATCTGCAATCGAGTTTAGAGCAGTTTACCTTGAGTTTGTATCTATTCTATGCTCGTGTATTATTGCGGTTAAAGCTGAAGTAGTCATTGACAAGTAGGACATTGTAGCAGATAATTTTGTGTGCTACGCTTAGGTCAGACCATAGGCAGCGTAGTTCTAGGTTGTCCAAGCCCAAAATTTCAAGCCTGGTGGCATAAGGTATTCTGTTGCGAGCAGAGGAGTGGAGTACTCTTCTTGTGAAATACCTCTGGACTCGCTCAATTGTGTTAATGTCTGATATAAAGTGCGGATTCCAAACAGACGAGCTGTATTCGAGAATTGGTCTAGCAAAGGTTTTGTACGCCCTAGTTTGCAGTACAATATTAACAGTGGCAATTAACATTCACTTAGTGGACTTTGGGATGCTCATAAACAGCGCTTAAGCAATGTAACACCTTTCTATTCCCTGCAATCTGATCAGTGGGGGAGAACTGATTTAAGCAGAAAATGACAATTGCCCAGTGAAGCAGGAGAGCATCTTCTTTTTATCAAGCAGCCACCACCTATTCCACAGATCAGTCGTGTTGGGATCATGTTTTGACAGATGGCTAAACCAAGCGGTGTGTCCCTCTGTCAAAATAGACCACCTTCTTCAGTTCCACTTCATAATTACAAATTGTAACTTGTTGATTACTTTTCCTATATGAACATGATTTTCATTTCATTTTCATTCATTTATTATATTTATATGCTGCCCTTTTCCCCCGAAGGGGACTCAGGGCGGCTAACAAATCAAATCAGGGAGGGGGGGGGTACAGACAAAAAATAAAAAATAAAAATGATACATAACAATATATAATTTAAAAACACACAACAGTCATACCATTCAAGACGGGGGCAACAGCTCTTTAGCCCCAGGCCTGTCGGAACAGCCAGGTTTTAACGGCTTTGCGGAAGGCCTGGAGGGTGGTGAGGGTTCGAATCTCCACGGGGAGTTCGTTCCAAAGGGTCGGAGCAGCCACAGAGAAGGCTCTCCTCCGGGTAGTCACCAGTCGACACTGGCTGGCGGATGGAATTCGGAGGAGGCCTAATCTGTGGGATCTAATCGGTCTAGTGGAGGTGATTGGCAGCAGGCGGTCTCTGATCTTGATGAGTGGGGAAATTGTGAATTGGGAATTTCCCAACCAACCTTTCCCATGCATTAAGGATAGTAGCATTATGAAGGCAAACTTAAGACTCAGCAGTCAGGACAATACAATTGATGCCAGCATACTTGTTTACAGATTTAGGGATCAAAGTTTATCGGTAACACATTTCACGCAGTCGTGAGAAATTTGTAAATGAAATTAGTTGACTGAAACACTTATAACTTAGCATAGAACTACAGATGGGTAGATGGATGAATTGATGGATATTTATAACAAGCACTGTATCTGTGTGTCTGAAGGAGTCTGCTAGGAATATTTTATTCTTCATTTATGAAGCTCACAGCGCAGCCTTTAAAATATAAGTTCATAGTTAAATTTGTGAACTGACTGTATCATATTTCAGAGGAAAAGGAGAGAGATCATCCAGATTACAGAGTTTGCTTTTCCAAAAGAGCGAGTTGATGTTTTCTTAATGGAGTTTTGATGCCTTTGTAAGAAACACTTATTGTGATATGCAGTTTTAAATCTTTCAGGCCAAGTTATTTTCCTATTTAATTTGCAACTCAATCCCTGCACAGGGACCACACAGAGAAAATTCTCTCATCCAACACAAACATAATCCCAGATCCAGGGGTGGAGGTGGGAGGGGGACCACATTCTCTGCCATATCCTCTTCTTCCCTCCACCAGACAAAAATAAGCCTCTGGAGATCTGTTTTACCTGCATGCATAGGCCTATAACCGTGTGTCTGTGTGTTAAAGACCTGGGCAGTTGTTTGGCTGCAATGTGATGCACATGTATGCAGTGTTGCCAATTTCAGAATTAGAAAATAAGTCTAACTGAAGTTTGCTTTTGTTTTGTGTGCCTTTGAGTCACTTTTTGACACCTGGCAATTGCCTTAATAAGTCTCTGCAGTTTTCATGGCAAGGCTTTTCAGACGTGACCCGACAAAAGCGCAAACGTCATAAGCGCGCTGACAACACCGCGGCGCTAAAACCGCAATGTCAAAAGCGCGCCGACAACAGTGCGCCGACAGAAGCGCGATTTATTTTAAGGTAAGGTTTACGATTAGGTTTAGGGTTAGGTTTAGGTTTAGGGTTAGGGTTAGGGTTAGGGTTAGGTTTAGGGTTAGGTTTAGGGTTAGGGTTAGGGTTAGGTTTAGGGTTAGGGTTAGGTTTAGGGTTAGGTTTAGGGTTAGGGTTAGGTTTAGGGTTAGGTTTAGGGTTTCGTTACAGCGCGCTTCTGTCGGCGCGCTTTTGTCGGCGCGCTTTAGGGCTAATTCGTTGCTCATTCGTCGCGCGGTTTTGTCACCGCGCTTTAGTCACCGCGGTTTAGTCAGGCGCGCTTTTGTTGTGCGCACATTTGTGGTGGAACCCTTTTCAGAAACATCCCTGCCTCCTTATTCCTAGAACTGAAAGAAAGAGACTGACCCAAGGTCACCCAGCTGGCTTCATGACTAAGGTGGGACTATTAGAACTAATGGTCCCACTGCCTGCTGCCTTAACCACTGCCCCAAGTTGTCTCTTGAATTGAAATTAGTGGGGCTTATAAAGTAGTAAACGTTTGTCACATTTTAAAACTGCCCATCTCGTTCACATACAAAAGTGATGCTCAGTTTTCACTTTGAAAGCACTAAATTAACAACTTTGCTAACCCCCACCCCCCTCAAAAAGAAAGGCACTAAACCATAGGTGGTATTCAGCAGGTTCTGATCAATTCTGAAGAACCAGTAGCAGACATTTTGAGTAGTTTGGAGAACCGGTGAATACCACTTCTGACTGCTCTCCCCCCACTATCTATTCTCTGCCTCCCAAGTCCCAGCTGATTGGGAGGAAATGGGGATTTTGCAGTAACCTTCCTCTGGAGTGGGGAGGGAATGTGTATTTTACAGTATCCTTCCCCTGCCACACCTTCCAAGCAATGCCCACCAAACCATGCCACACCCACAGAACCGGTAGTAAAACATTTTGAATCCCACCACTGCACTAAACATGTTTAATACTATGAGTATTATTAGTATTAGCTAAAGAATTTGCAAAGCGTCTTCCACATAAAAAATGAACTCCCACTTTCTGGCATTAAAATAAATGTACTTAAGAACTAGCGAAAGAGGTAATGTAGTGTCTTAATAGTTTAGTAATAGCAACAAAACCATAACTCCCATTTTCAGGAGAGTACCAATTCATTCATCTATATACTATTAAAACTTTCATTCCCATAATCTTTAACTGGGCACCATAGGGACAACAGCTTTTGGACCAAGGTGCCTCAAATGGGCTAACTTACAGAATGTGTCCAAAATCTTGAACCCATGACTCCTATTGAATTGAAATTTGGCAAACTTTATTAAATATTTTATGACATAAAAGGATCATAAAACAGTTTGTAATAGAAAAGGTAAAACTTTTTCTACACTGATGTTTGATTGTAGACTATATAGTGATGTAAGTACTTACAGTTCTGCTGTATCAGTGGCTCTCAACCTTTTTGGCACCAGGGACTCAAGGCTTTATAGGAGCCTGGGGAGGGCAAAAACAGCTTCCCTGAAGCCTCCAGAGCGCAAAAACCTGCCCTACGGATAAACCAGAAGTTTGGGAACGGACTTCCAGTTTGCTCGTAGGGCCAGTTTAAGCCCTCTGGACCCTTCAGGGACCTTCAGGAGGCTTCCCTGAGGGCTCCGGAGGATGAAAAATAGCCCTACGAGCAAACCAGACTCCAGTTTGCTTGTTGGGTTGTTTTTAGTCCTCCGGAGCCTTCAGGGAAGCCTCCTGAAGGTCCCTGGAAGCCCCAGAGGGCTTTAACCGGCCCTACGAGCAAACTGCAAATCCGTTGCTGAACTTCCGGTTTGCCCATAGGGCCGGTTTTTTTGCACTCTGGAGGTTTCACGGAAGCTCCTGAAGTCTCCAAAGGGCCTCCCGGGGGGGGGGGGGAGCCTCTGGAACCTGGGGAGGGTGAAAAAAGCATTCTAAAATGGGGGAGGTCATACCTGTAATGCGTGCATGCACGCTGGGTGGCTATCACACATTGCATTATGGGTGTGGCCTGCCTGCGCACGACCCCCCTGTGTTCCCCCCGCTTATGGCACGCGAGCCAAAAAAGGTTCGCCATCTCTGCCCTAGAGTCAGGAAGGACTAGCACATATGTGTGCGGGGAACCTTTACCTTTAATTCTTCTAAAGAGGAGCCAAACCTTTTACATTTATATTTTTTCTTATCTTTTTATATTTGTGGTTGATCCGATAATTTTGACTGAGTTTTTAAACAAGTTTTGGGATCTTTAATTGACCATAATACACTTTTAGGTAGATAAGAGTTCTAACTCATGGAAAATGTTGTGTCTGATAGATAGTAGAATTGAATGTAGTTGAGCTTGGGGTACTGTTCCAGGAATCCGTTGGAGTCATTCTCCCAGCTTAGGAATCATAGTCCCAAGTGCTCCTATCACAACTTTTGGCCTTTCCTTTCCACATCATCTCTATTGTTTCCTTCAGGCCCTGATACTTTTCCAGCTTCTCCTTCTCCTTCTTCCTGATGTTGCTTTACTTGGAACTGCTACGTCTATCATCATCTATGTCTTCTGGTCCTCCTGTACTATTATAAAGTCTGGTTTATGTTTCCTACATAACTTCTGGCAGGGAATGGGACAACTTGCCACAGCCAACGTGCTGCAGCCAATTCATCAGGGTCAACTTGCCAACAGCCAACTCCTCATGGCCAATTCACTGCAGGACAATTAACAATTCTATTTAATTATTTAAACTAAATAAAAATTATTTTAATGTTTGCCATTCACATTTAATCCTGTCTCTCCTTTTGCATCCTTCCTTTAATAATTCTATTCCACCATTTCTTCGATATTAGTATAACTCTCGTCCCGCAGTTGGTTGTCCTGAGGCAAGATGATCGTGGCAGGGAATGGCGAGTTAGCAGTAGTGAGTTGGCTGTGGCAACTCCATGGACAAGTCCCTGCATTTTTCTTAACAAGATTTCAGAAATGGTTTGCCATTGCCTCTTTTTGAAGGCTGAAATAAACTGACTAGCCTAAGTAACTCAGCGGGTATTTTTTTACCTAGGGTGGGACCAGAACTCATGATTCTAACCTTAACAATCCTACCAAACTGGCACTTGTCTTAGATTAACTTCATAGAAGTGGGTTTGCAATTCCTCTGAACTTAAAGAATAAATGTAATGAAAAGGAATGTTGCTTTACTATTGATTTACATTTTTAGAGGATTTTTTGTTTAAAAATACTTTGCCAAGTATTTAAAACATACTGGTAAAACATTCGGAAAGTGTTAAAGGAAGGTCACACCATTAGGTTTTCTTTATCGAACTTTCAATTTTCATATTGAAAACATGAATTTTCATTTTCCTAATACAACTGGGTACGTATTTTTGTCTCCCATTTCATCATGAAATTTAAGTGATTATTTCAGAATTAGAATTAGAAAGTTATTATTTTGCCATCTTAATATATTCGCTGCGTTATATTAACAATAAATATTTCGTCCTTTAGGATGCTGATGGCCTTTGTTATCCCGCATCCAACAGCCATGAACAAAATTTTGCCTATTTGATTGTGAACCCTTTGAATCGTCATATCTATGTTTTGTACCATGTTTTTGGAGTACCTTCATTCTGTGAGTGACTGCTTGTGTTATTCAATTAATTCTGATAGAGGAATTAAGTATTGATTGTTGGAATTCCAATATTGTTAGAGCATTAGAAATTACTTGCAAACTGAATGTAATTGATTTTGTTGGAATGTTGTTAAATTAATGTTACCGATGCCTGCATATAGTATTTGAAATGGGCTATTGCTAAATTAACTTACATCCTGTCCTTAGACTTTATTTTTAAAATGTATTGTACTTACAAAAATAATAAATCATTGAGCAGAAAACCTACCAGAAACATACCTGTAAAAGACAGAGTAGAAATAAAAATTAAAATAAGAAAATGGTAAGAGAACACTTGTCAGACCTCAATGAATATATATCACCTGACCTAATGGATTACATCCCAGAGTTCTGAAGGAGCTGGCAGATGTTATCTCAGATCCATTGTATCACATCTTTAAAAAAATCTTGGAGCACTAGGGAACTACCAGAGGATTGGAAAGGAGCTGATGTGGTTCCCATCTTCAAAAAAGGGGAAAGAAACAAACCCAGAAAACTACAGACCAATCAGCCTAACATCAATATCTGGGATGATACTGGTGGGGATGGACGGACCAGATCTGTGAAAATGTAGAAACAAATAAGTTATAACTAGTAGCCAGCATGGGTTTGTTAAAAACAGATCATACCAAACCAACCTTATTTCATTCTTTGACAAAGTGACAAAGCAATTATGTGAATATACAGTATGTCCTCATTATATAATTTTATGTTATTTCTGGATATATTTTTTGATCCTGGAAGGATGGCTAGGTGAGTTATAATTTAAAACTTTAAAACAACAAGTTTAGAAGATAACAAACATCAAAATTAAAAGGAAGAAAAATAGTTAGAAGTGGAACAGCAATATTAACAGCTCTCTTAAAAGTTAAAGAACCTGACCAAATTTTCTAGGACGGAAATATAGGCTGTTGATAGAGAAAAACTCTCCCAGCATCTGTATTTTTCCTAATAAACTGAAAGAGATACGAAAATGTTTGAAATACGGCATGTGGGGCAGATGTGCGGAATAAATCCTTTGTTTTGAGATGATTCGGTTCGAAGAGAATATACATTAGTAATTCTTACAGAAGACTTCTATGAACAAATTTACTCAACATTTAGATTACTAATGAGAAAATGATCACTGCTTAACAATATTATTGCAAACACCCTCAAGGGGCTGCCCTTTCAAAGTATTCAAAAACTTCAGTTGGTTCAAATGCAGCATCCCACGTGATTTTTTTTGCAGGCCTAGAGGTGCATTTGTCATCTTTCCTCCTGGAATTGCGCATGGCTGTCTGATTTTATGGGTTTTTTTGCAGTAGTTGAGGAAATCACAGTAGTTGATAAGTGAATTCACTGTTGTTAAGCGAATGATGTGGTTGTTAAGCAAAGCAAAAACTGAAAGTGCAGAGTTTTGACAAAACTGGAACAAAGCATGGTCATGTGACTGGTGAACCCTGCAAAAGGCTATAAATGCAACTGAAGTTTGGAAGGGGGTCTGTTGGCTTTTTGAATCTGTGTCGTAAGTCCTGTTTTTCAGGTTGGTTGTAACTTTGATTCCTAAGTAAGCAGTTGCAAATCAAGGACAACCCCCCACAATTCTTTCACTTTTTATTTATTTATCAAATTTATATGTCCAAACATCAAATATATATAAAAAAAACAATCATAAAATCACAGTCGTCGTTAAGGATTAAAATATTAAACATTAAGTAAATGTTCTTTTGTCTCAAATATCAGTACAAGTGTATACATGTTAGGAACATGATGTTCATTTTTATACATTTTATTTCACATTCAGTCTTACAAAGTTTAATTTTAATTAAAATGAATTTTTTTAGAAAACATGTAGGGAAGTGAATCCATATTCACTATATGTCTATAGTAGCTTTAAATAGAAGTAGAACCATCAATCACGTGCAATCATGATTTCAACAATTAAATCCAAGAATAGGTTTTAGAGAGATAAAGACACTGGAAGATAACATTCTGGAGTGGTTGACAGGATTAGAGAGGACAAGAAGTTTGTCTCTTAATTTGTTCTTGTATTTATGCACCTTTTTATTTAAAAAACAGTCATAAATCTTAAGTGGTTAGTGATGTGCATCCTAATTATGTGTTGTCCGGTATAATACACTTTTTTTTGAGCAAGTGTCTTTATAATTTGTGTACTGTTGGCAAAAATTGGTAAGGTTATGTCCATTTTAATCACCAGGAATCGGGATCAACTTTTTAAAAAACGTTTTTATTTTATTTTAATATAAACAATCCATCTTCCATTAAACAGTGTGTCTGAATCGGGATCAACTTGGGGATCTATTTACCACATTTATACAGTTGCCCTTTACACACACACAGACACACACACACACACACACACACTGCAAGGCTAACAATGAAAAATATTAAAACCCAAAAGAACAATATAATGTCAGAAAGAAGAAAAAAAGCATTAAAAAAACTCATGAAAAGCTGAAATAATCACATCTAAAACAATAACAGTCATACAAGCACAGTGCCATCTCTACCACATTCCGATGTGGTGGTGTTTTGTTTTGTTTTAACTTTACGTCAGTTACTTGTACTTTTATTTACACCTACGTGTTTTGTACCCGTGTTTTCCCCCCCGACGAGCATTTATTTATCTCCTGCAAAACGAGTCCTGCGCGGTGATTTTGCCTGGGCGGCAGGCATAGCTAATTTCAGGTTTACAATCAAAGAGTTTTGCGCTGGTCAGGACTTGCATCCAGCCCGTTGGACTACAACTCCCGGCACTGCCCTTGTGCGGTTGTGAGAATTCCAAGCGCAGAAATCTGGACAACAGCAAGTGGGGGTGGTGGCACAGTGTGTGCATTTGTGTGTGTGTATGTGTATTGGGGGGCGGGGGGTGACAAAGGAAAAGTGCTTCTCTTCCCCCCTTCTAAGCCTGATGGGTCGGGGTCTAGTTGCTATTTCCCCTTTTCTTCCAGTGTGGGGGAGGAAGAGAAAATAGTCCCAACTGTCCCTCCTCCTCTTCCTCCTCCCCTCTTTGGGAGGGTTGGAAAACTTTTTGGGAAAGGGGTGGGGGGAGAGGGAGGGAAGAGAGCCAAAACTATAAACCCCATGTTTCCTGTCCACATCGGCGACGGTGAATCCTGCCCGGGCGGCTCCACAGGAATTTAGAAAACAAGTTAATCTGGAAGCGTCGAAGAAGCAGCCGCACCAGTTAGGAATAGAAGGAAGTGGGAGGGGAAAAAAATAAAAAAAAACCACTACAGCGTGGAAAAGAAGCTCGGGAGGGGTGGGTGGGTGGGGGACAAAAGTTCGGCGCCGTTCAATTTTAGCGCGGCCGGGCGCGGGGAAAAAAAAAGAAGAGGTGGCGTCCGCGTCGGGCTCCCTAAACCCGACTGAGTTGGAATTAAAAGCTGCTTGTCGGGAGTCGGGGCGGGCGGGCGCGCGCTGGGCGGAGCAGGCTCGGGCGGGCGTCTTTCCGAACTTTTGTTTGGAAGGGGTTGGTGCGCGAAAGAGGCGGATTTTTATGCCCCTGGCTCCGCGTTCGGCGGTGCGAGAGCGCGGGAGGTCCCAAGTGCCCCCCTCCCGCGTGTCGGGCCCCCGGAGCCCCCCTCCCGCGTGTCGGGCCCCCGGAGCCCCCCTCCCGCGGGAGACGGGCGAGGGAGCGAACGACCCCGGCGCCTGGGCATGCGGGGCGGCCAGCCCGGCGCTGTTGCTTAAGCCGAGCGAGCGAGAGACACCGCCGGAGAGGGAGACAAGACGGCCATGGACGTCGGCGGGCAGCCCCAACAGGCGCCGTCGGCGGCGCAGCCCCAGCCGTCGCAGGGGCAGCCTACGGGGCAAGCCTCGCCGCCGGCGCCTCAGCCCGGCGGGGGAGCCGTATCGGGGCCTCCCCCGGCCGGCCATCAAGTCGTCCACGTCCGGGGCGATTCGGAGACGGACTTGGAGGCCCTCTTCAACGCCGTCATGAACCCCAAGGGCGCCAACGTCCCCCACACGCTCCCGATGCGGCTCCGCAAACTGCCGGACTCCTTCTTCAAGCCTCCGGAGCCCAAGGCCCACTCCCGCCAGGTGAGGGGGAGAAGCGGGTGGGAGGGAGGGAGGGTTGGGGTGGGGGTCTCCGGGAACTCTCTCTCACACATACACATACATAAACTTACCACACGCAGATACACATACACACACACACACAAACACACACCTCCCCCCCTCCCCGCCAATAGTGGCTTTGGAAAACTTTCCCGGGGAAAGGCGAGAGAGGGAGCGCGTCTGCCTTCCTCCCCCCTCCCCCTCCTACCACCGCCTTCTCCAGATTGTGCAGGCTGGGAATTGTAGTCCGGAGACATCTTGGAGAAGAGGCCGAGCCTCTGGAGCGAAGGGGCTTTTTAAGACGGAGGAGGTCGCAAGTAGCAGCCAAGGCTCTTTTCCCCCTCCAAGCGCCGCCGCCGCCGGAGGAGTTTGCCTGGCGGTGGGAGGAAGATGGGGATCGGGCAGAGAGGCCAGGCTTTTTCTGGAGGCTGTCCCGACTCTCGCCGTGGCAGTGCCCGAGGGGATTTTGAGCCCGGCACCCTCTTCTTTTAGCCCCGGGAGGAGAAAGGGTGGGAAACGGGAGGAAGCAGGCGCTGAGAGGATGTCCTTTTCAGCTGCTGGAGTGGGGGGAAAGCGGGATCTAAATCTGTTTTTAGCTGCAGGAGGAAAAAAGTGGGATTTAAATCTGTTTTGAGCTTCAGAAGAAAAAAAGCGGGATCTAAATCCGTTTCCAGCTGCAGGAGAAAAAAAGTGAGATCTAAATCTGTTTTCAGTGCAGGAGAAAAAAGCAGCATCTAAATCTAAACCAGCAAAGGAACATTTCTGTAGCAAATATGACAGATGAATGAAGCAGCCCTTTCCAGTCTGAATGGGACAACTCCTGGAACAATATTGTTACAACACTCCAGCCAACAAGGTCTTTGTGTTGACTGGTGCACTCTTGCCCTGCTGGCTGTGCCTGATGGGGATTGTATTCCAACCCAGCCCGAGAGGGACCAGGTTGAGGAAGGCTGGAGAAATACTTAAATACAGTTTTTTGGAGGTTCATTTTATTCAGACATTTGCAGTTACTGGAACACTAATGAGATAAATCTGGGATTAGGGCATCAGACTTTATTTTTATTTATTGATTATGATGCTGGTTAATATCATCCCAGACTGGGATAGCAGCTTTTTGTGGGGAGGGCTATTTTATCTCACAAATCTTTTGGGGACCAGATGATGGACATAAAAACAGTGGGTAGGAATAGTGATAAAAATGGATAGCCCCACTCATTATTTTCCTGAAATTCTGTCTCCCCCCCCCCTTTAGTCTGAAGTTCCCCTATGTTTTTTTCCAAGCAGCAGGCTGCAAGGGGATACTTATATCAAGGGTCTGAAATTTTGCAGATGGGTTTTAAAAGTAGGTCAAGGATTTTGTGAAATCAGCCTGAAGGCTGCAGGTTTCTCATCCCAGACTAGCGTGTATTTGATATTTGCAAAGTTGCTTTGGTTTAAAAAAATAACTAGGACTCCTCATCCAATCTAAATATAAATAGAGAGAGAGAGGTGGAAATTCAGAGAAACCCCCCAAAAATACATGCCAGAAGGAGGTCCAAATATGGATGAACCACCTCATCCAAGTTCTGACAGACTTGGTGGGAGGGAACAATTTCTCCCCTTTCTTACAGTATTTTAGTTTCCCCCCTCCCCCTTTCTAAATGTTTTGCATGTTATTGAAAACAAAAGTACAATTTATATATGTAAACTCCCAGAGTGGCATACTCTGCCTATGTGGAGGGGGTTTTTTTTGTGAGTGTAAACTTAGATTTATGTAGGTCTTCAACAGAATTGGAGTGTTATCACTGTGGCCCTTCTTCTAACCCTAACCCATAATAGGATCATGACCACATCAGCTCATGAGCCCGCTGTCTTAATATACAAATTGGATGCTAGTGGGGTAGGGGGAATTTTAAGTACCTGGGTACTAAACCCATCTTAATTTTCTATTCCTTCAGAGATGAGATTCAAATTGGCTACTTAGCTGACAACCTCTCAAAAATTGTGATCTTAATTCTCATTCAGTAAAAACTAATGTGATTCTGCTTGCCTCCTTTCTTGCAGTCCTGTGGCTGAAATGGGCCATCACATGCCATATCATATTGTACCCTGTGCATTATATGAGTAAAACGTGCATATGGTAGTTGGTATTGCTAATGATGTAATGGCTAAATAAATATGCCTTTGTAGCAAAGTGAAGTTTGGATTTCTTACGATGATAGCATGCATGTATGTATATATTTATGCCAATATAACTGTGTGCAAAAATAGGTAAAACTGATTTTTCTTGGAAGAAAACTCTTTATCAAGTCAGAGGGCATGGCCTCTATGCAGCTTGATACTGCATCTTTATAATTATAAAATAATAAATTATATTAATATATCATATGATATTATTTTATAATAATATATTTTAATAACTTAAATCTGTATAGATTTCCTATACAGTAATTGCACTGAGTTGGAGATTTCCCTTTAAAAGGAAAAAAAAGTGTAGAAAGCACTTTCTGTTTTCCATTTCTTTATACCCCAGAGTATTCTTTTGTTTCCCAATTTCACAGAGAGGACAATTGTTTTATGTCATCAAATGTTAAAATCATTATTCAGCATATTTTAAAGTAGTGGAAGTGATGGCTGTTGTTTCCATCTTATCCTGACTTTAGCTCTGTGAAGTTGATTAGGATGTGCAGGAACAAGTGGATTCATGAATGGAAATGGGAAAATTTCACTCTTTTCTTGAACGTATCTCTCTGGGAAGCAGACTCTTCCTTCATTTGCATCTTCTCTGTGGTACTGGTAAATTTTGTAGAGTGCCATTTTGGCAGTCTTAATATTTGAAATAGGAAGAAACCAGTCCCAGAAATATGAGTTTTAAAAAAAGCTTTTCTTGCTGTGATAAAATTCTGACCATCATTACATTTCTTATCCAAATTTTCCTCATCAAAGGATAAAAGAGGTACTGCTCTTTCTTCATCTTAGGAGGAATAATTGTTGCATTGGGGGGGGGGGGGTTATGCCCTTTTCATGTCTTAAAGGTAAGATTCACCAAACCTTCCCTAATTCCACGTACAGATTTATCCAATTCATGTTATCTCTATTTCTTTCAGAACTCATCTTTAGGAAAAGCTACTTCTTTCTTTGCCTGTTTTTTATATTTTGGTTGTTGCTTCAGTTTTCTTCATTTACATATTTGTTATAAAAAAGTGGGTTTTTTTGCTCTTGCTTCATTTTTTCTCCTGAAAAGTGCCTTGAATTAACTTGTTCATGCCCCTTCTTTCATAGTTTGTTTTCCTTAGCTCTCTCTGTGTGTGGGCTAATAGGAGTGGTTGTAATAGTAACCATAATATATTTTACACCCTTTGCGGACTCTATTCTGACAGTGGGGAGTATACTTTGGCCCTTCCGTCTTTCTCAGCTGCTTGTGATAATCCCTGTTCTTTTTCTATCTTTAAGGAGGCTAATGACAGGGTGGGAGGTGGAGAAGAAGTGAACATGTTGAATTAAGTGATGTGTTTACCAAAGGTCACCTACATTCATCTTGTTTCAAATTTGTTAAACCTGGAACAGGACTTTGAAATAGAGGACATCTATGACGAGCTCCCATTCTTGCCCCAGCTCCAGACCAACTATTAATTTGAAAGCATGAAAATGCAAGCAGATAAATAGGTACCACTTTGGTGGTAAGGTAACAGCCTTCCGTGTTTCACCAAACGCTCTGCACTGCAGCATGATGTCATGCTGGCCATATGACTATGGAAACATCTTCAGACATTGGCTGGCTCCCTCAGCTAAGAAACGAGATAAGCACTGTCCTCTAGAGTCAAACGCAGCTGGATAGAGGACACCTTTACCTTTAAAAAAAAATGCTATTCTACTCTTCAAATTTGCTGCAATGGCAGTCTTCACTGTCTTTTGACAAGGTTCTTGGTGTCTCTTAATAAAGAGATGCTTAAAATCTATAAAGTTAGATTTGGAATGATATTGAAGACCCAAGAACTTTGATAGCATCATTCATCTCAGTTGAAGTTACAGCAGGTTGGGTGGGCAAGAGTCCCCCCCCCCAACTCCAGGTGATTTATTTATATCCCTCCTTTATTATTATTACAAATAACTCAAGATGTTGAACATATATAACACACTTTTGTCCTGTTTTTAACCACCACAGCAACCCTGTGAGGTGAGTTGTGTCAAGAGAAAGTGACTGGCCCAAGATCACCCAGCTGGTTTCATGACTAAGGTGGGATTAAAACTCACAGTGTCCTATTTTCTAGCCTGACTAAGGGTCCCCAACCTCTAGGCTTCAGCCCACTACCCGGCTGCAACCCATTCAGTACTGGGCCGCATGAACACAGGTGCGCGCAACTTAATTCATGAGAATGGCAGGCGTTGAGCTGTGTGCGCATGCGTGTGCATGCCAGCCTGATGCTCGCGTGAATCAAGCTGTGTGTGCGTGTGCCAATCAACACTGAGGCAGTCCAGTTCCCCACCTCCCCATCCGGACCGCCAAGTCACAAAGGCTGGGGACCGCTGCTCTACACCAAGCTGGCTGTCCAAATTTATTTATGTAGAGCTTCCTCCAGACCATCCCTTTTGCCTGATACTGGAATGCCACAACGAGAAAGGCAAACGATAAACTAAGATGCTTGATATGAAAGTAGATTTTCTTTATTTTCCTGTGGTCATCAAGTCATGAGTTCATGCTTGAGTTTATATGGATATAATATAGGCAAAATTGGGAAAAAATCAAGCTTATTTGAAAAGCTTTTACATTCCATTTATCTTTTAAAATGTATATTTAAGTTATATTCTGTAAAATCATTTAATTATTAGCTATTGTTTACATAGCAAAAAGGAGTGAGTGCTCTTCAGTAACTCTGTCAAATATATCTGTGACTAGTTATGTCTTTTTAAGAGTCTTTTGACGGCACAAGTATTTTAAAAAGAAAGATTTTATTTGTTTAGTTATTAGATTTATTGGCCTCCCATCTCATTTCAAAGTGACACTGGCTGGCTTACAGCCTTAAGATGCTCAAATCAT
Source organism: Thamnophis sirtalis (assembly GCF_051295495.1). Classification (NCBI taxonomy): domain Eukaryota; kingdom Metazoa; phylum Chordata; class Lepidosauria; order Squamata; family Natricidae; genus Thamnophis; species Thamnophis sirtalis. The sequence goes on from NW_028261388.1 coordinate 15,473,519, forward strand.
ACTTCAAAAAAAAAAAAAAGCTTTGGCTTAAGTGTTAATTCGCTTGTCAGTTACAAAATGGAAAAAACCTAGACTTTTAAGTCATGGAATTGTAAGTGGAGACTCTTGCTTGATCACCTTTGAACTTTAGCCTAATAAAAGCCTGACACATGCTTTCCATGTGGGCTGACTTCCTCAGTATCTGCTGTGACAACTATGAAAAAGAAGTTATTCCTTATATAGAAGCAAAAATACTCCCAACAAAAGTATTCTGCTTTTTCCCAAATAATTCACGTTTGAAATATGAGGGCCGTTCAGTTTGCCGAGAATATAGGAAGGGGAGCAAATTGTTTGGTTTGGGTGAGAAATTGCTTGAAATTAAAAGAAAGTAAACAGATAAAAATTGTCACTTGAATGGTATTAGTTTTGTATATATTACTGAATGGATAATTTAATTATGTGTTACACACCTTAACATTTTAAGAAATGTATGTGTGTAAAGTATTATGTTGCACAGGGGTGGCAACATTTTCAAGTGGCAGGCGCACTATTGCACAATTTCATTTAAATACAGTTTTCAAAATTGAGCACTCTGCTATGAAGGCAGAGCCAAATCCTATATAAGAACTCAGTTTAAAAAGTCAAATCCTTGAGCACCATCTAGTGGTTTTATAAATGCAGTAGTGCCTATAGGTGCTGTATTGTTGACCCCTTTTCCTAGGTGATCTAAGTGGGGAGGAACTTACAGTATTACCACACTAACACTGGTCGAAGGTTATCTGCTGAAATGCAGACTGGTTTCTGGATTAATTAAATCTGGTAGAAGTCATTAAAGTTTGGTTTGATTAGAGCAGGAATCTCTACATCTCTGCAGTCAAGCTTTCTAATCTGTACACACATCAATTGTAAAGACGTTCAGTTGTGCAGGTAGTCCTTGACTTAACCATTTGTTTAGCCACTGGTTTGAAGTTACAACGGCATTGAAAAAAGTGACTTATGACCATTTTTCACACTTGCAACTATTGCAGCTTCCCCATGATCACGAGATCAAAATTTGAACGCTTGGCAACTGGCATGTATTTATGATGGTTGCAGTGCCCCCGGGTCATGTGATCACCTTTTGCGATCTTCTGACAAGCAAAGTCAATGAGTTAGTTACTGTGTTAGTTACTTAACAACTGCAATGATTCACTTATCAACTATGGCAAAAAAAAAATGGGGCAAAGCTCACTTAATGTCTTGCTTAGTAATGGAAATTTTGGGCTCAATTGTGGTTGTAAATTGAGGATTACCTGTATATCAACTTTAGGCTTATATCCAAATTCAATTCCCTCTTAAAGCTTGTTTGGTTTTGAAATGATCTTTGAGAACTCCTTGGTTGGCCAATTCACTTTTGAAGAGGTTTCTACAAAGTCAACTATGTTTTGAATAAATAGATGTACTGTATTTATAAATTTGAATAACACCAAGAAGAGATAATTTCTTGTCTGTAAAGTCAGTCAATAATGGATTAGTAGCAGTGAATGTGTTGCTTAGCATTTAAGATTTCCTCAATTCATCATACAATAGCAAGTTATTTCCATGGTGGAGGTATACTTCTGTGGATTACGATATAAATACTGACAAGCTAGTAAACATGTGTTCTATTTGAATGATTTAACATGACTTGCTGGGAGCAGCTGTCATCCTTAACAATTCCAGTGCAATTTTTTCCGTAAGTATGCATATTGTTAATGCGGTTTAAGAGGCAGTTTCATCTTCTTTATCTTAGTGCCTAAGTATAAAAACAAATACGTTGTAATACATTTGTCTAATATGTATTATTCCAATGTTTTAGACTAATACTTTTCTCAGACAACTCTGTTGCTGTCAAATGATGATGGGAGTTTTAATCTAATAAAACATAAATGCTAGACTTATGATCTGATAATTCTTTTGGAAGGAAAAAAAAGAGATAAAGTTAGCTAATTTTCCCTAACTCTTCTTTGGAACAAATATACATGTTTTGTTTTTTTTAAAAAAAGGACATTTTTTTTAAATTTTGTACTCAGTCCCAGAATTCCTTAGGTAAAGGTAAGGGTTCCTTCCCCTCGCACATATGTGCTAATCGTTCTTGACTCTAGGGGGGAGTGCTCATCTCCGTTTCATGTGGCCGGCATGACTAAACGCCGAAGGCGTACAGAACGCTGTTACCTTCCCACCAAAATGGTCCTTATTTTTTATACTTGCATTTTTTACGTGCTTTCGAATTGCTAAGTTGGCAGAAGCTGGGACAAGTAACGGGAGCTCACTCTGTTTACGCGGCACTAGAGATTTGGACCGCCGAACTGCCGACCTTTCTGATCGACAAGCTCAGCGTCTTAGCCACTGAGCCACCGGGTCCCTTAGAATTCCTTAGGTCATTATTAATTTTAATAGTTACAGGTTTTTTTTTTAATTTTAAGGAAAAATTGAGCCCTGTTGCTGACAGTAAGAATAGTGTACAGTTTACAAATGTGGCTTAGTATCATTTGAGCTAATATATAGGAACATAATATTTATGTTAATTTAATGGTTTGAATGTGTTTGCTTCCTTGGCTGAAGAGTTCTTGATCCTGCGAAAGCCCCCTCCCTCCCCCCCCCCCTTGTCTGGAGAAAGTTGACTCTGTTCTCACCAATTTCCTCTGCAGCCCTCCAAAATCAGCTTAGGGGGACTGGGAGTCTCTCCAGAACAGTATGGAATGTGGCACAGAGAAAAGGGTAATTGATGAAAATTGCTTCCCTATCTCTTCTGCTAGCTGAGTTCTCCATTGATTCAAAGAGTTGTCTGCAAACAGAAGGATTCCTTCTGTTCCTGGAAGGGATTTTTGGTTATAGTTCACAGCTGTGACTTAATCCCTCCCTCCCGAGATTTAAGGGAGGTGAGGGTCCTTCCAAGACCTTTTGTGCAGATGCGAAAAAGGTTTTCCTAAACAGTCTTCAGGACATCTGTTGAAAAGTGGCAGAGGAATGGAGGTGCTTCATTAGATATTTTTTAGAGCTATTTGTTTTATTTATGTTAGGTTAGAGGCATTTTTTTTCCAGGAGAGTATCTGATATGCAGATGGCTACTGTGAAGATTTCTTTAACACATTTTCTATGTCATAAGTGTTCATAACCCATAGAAAATGGCACGCTATCCTAGACAAAAAAAAATATATTCCTCTGTCGGACTTTTATCATATGTTGATAAAAGCCTATGCCCTAATATATTTATTCATCGCCGTAACTAACGTTCTGTTGTTGTTCCTGCTCCTCTTCCTGTCTCTTTCATTAACAGTGTACAGGGGAAAAGCTTTTGTGATGTGAAAAAGTTGTGTGGATTATTTTCCAAATAGTTTTTTTTTAAAGACAACTTTTGTCATTTTAATTCAAAATGCATAGTAAAAGGAGGAAAGTCTGAAGAACAGAATGATTCGCTCTGCCCTGCTTTAAATCATGCTTTGCTTTCTTTTCCTCCCCCTTTTAAATCTTTTGTCATCTGGAATACATTTTAGGAAAAACCAGACATGTATTACTGTTTGCAATGTGGACCTCGCTTGTCCTATTCTGTAATACTATTTAAATAGCTTTCACAGCTGTCTCTGAAGTCCTTGATAAAGATGTGGGACAAAGAAGGGAAAGCAGTGGGAAAGGAAAGAAAAAAAGAGATGGACTCAGGTATTCTGAGTAAAAAAATGAGTGCTTCAACATTCTAAAAAGCAGTTATAACTATGTGGGTCCATGGGGAGAAACCCAAAATCTAAAGCTGCATGATCCCTTTATTAAGAGCAACCAGATTTTATTTCTGTTCCCTTCTTGTGCCTGACAGAATGCAGAAATAAAGAAACATTAGTGTTTTTTATCCACAAGTCCGGGGAATAATTTGGCTTGTCTCAAAAATATACAGTATAAATTTTCAGAATCCATTTTTCTAGTCTATTCAAAGCATCCTCCCAGGTTCCATAAGCAGCAACCAAATCAACACAAAACACATAAAAGTTCTATATAACTCAATAGTATTGTTTTTGTAAAGCATTATACAATTATTATACAATTATTTCCATTCTGCTCTATTGGTTACTTTGTCTTGCACATATTTCATGATTAGTGTGCAGTGCTGGGATGAGTATTCATTGGTCTTTAAAATATTAAGTCTAGACATTCATTGGACTTTAAGTATAAGTCTAGTTGCAAAATATTTCAATTTAGAGAGGAGTGGTTCTTTAGCATGTTGTTAATGTATTGGGTATCTATAGATTAAAGAACTGTTTAACTCTGTTTAACAGGCCAGCACGGATGCAGGAACGGCGGGCGCCCTCACTCCTCAACATGTTCGCGCTCACTCTTCTCCAGCTCTGTTGGGAACAGTTTCTCCAGGTGCACTTACTCCATCTGGCGTAGTTCCTGGAGGTGCACCCTCTCAGCATCTCCGTCAATCATCTTTTGAAATCCCCGACGATGTGCCCCTACCACCAGGTTGGGAGATGGCAAAGACACCTTCTGGCCAGAGATATTTTCTGAAGTAAGTAAAAGTAGGAAAGATGGGGAGAGGAAAACGATGGTGCTGGCAGTTTTTGGAACAGCATTTGATTTAATTCTTATTTTTTGCTAAATCTATTCATCCAAGACATAGAAAATTACACTATCTGAAAAATTTGGGCTGAAGTAACATGCTTAAATGAGTTATATTTAAAAGCCTAGATCAGGGTGTCAAACTCAAGGCCAGCCCATGGGGGGGCTTAGATCTGGCTCATGGGGCCGCCCTGGAAACAGTGAAGGACTGGCCCGTGGTGCCTCTGCCGTTGAAAATGGAGCTTGGGAAGGCCACAGGCAGCCCTTCCAAGCTCTGTTTTCGCTGGCAGAGTGTTGCAGGAGGCTGTCACAGGCGAAAACATAGCTCTGGAGCCTGTTTTCTCTGGCAGAGTGCTTGGGCCACCACAGGTGCCCCCACATGAGTGAGGTTGAGCTGTTTGCACCCACCCCAGCCCCCCGAGGTCAAACACAGCCCTGATGCGGCCCTCAATTAAATCAAGTTTGACACCCCTGGCCTAGAAAGTTTGTCGTCTGGGTTTTTGAAGGAACCATCTTTCTGTTCAACTTTTGGTTTGCTTGTGTGGTCCCTGAGAGAAATGCCACCATTAATATAGTTTTATTTATAAGCTTAAGTACGAATGAAAAGATTGAAACGCATCTTAGAGAGTATGAATTGGTTGTGGTGCGTATATATGAAAATAGGAATCTATAGGTAGGAATCCATTGTCATTAGATTATACTTGCATGTTATCCTGATGGTAAATCGTGAATGAAAGAATCAGAAGTGAGTTTGGAACTTTCTGAGTGAATGTGATCCAGGAGAGAGAAAAATACTCTGCAAGGTGACAGACTATCTTGCAAAAACATATTGGACTTTTTGAAGTGATTCCTGAGAAAATTGACAGATATCTATGATGGATGAGCTCCAGAATTAGATATTTCTCTCTCTTGAATGATGTGAGGCCAGAGAAATTACTGTGGCATAAGTGGGGGTGAATATATTATTGGCAGAGGTGATGATGCGTCTTGATTGAATAATAGTGTGCTCCTTCAAAAGACAGCCATTTCTTGACCTCCGTCTGGATATACCAGCCACTCTCCAAAATTAGCATACCTTATTAAGGTGATTGAGAAGGATCCTAGATGAGATGGATTTTCCTGTCTAGCCTTTCCAAGTTGGGCTTGGGATGGAAACAACATTGTCATTATGGCAGAAGGTGGAGAAGTGGTAGCTTTTTACTCCTTGTCTTAGTCAACCTCAGTGTTTTTCATCATTGTGTCCCTTTGTATTATCTGCAGAGGGTGGGGATTAGAGACATTGTTCTGGGCAAGAGCCTTGCCAGAGATTGGCAGGGTTGCACCTGGAGAATTATATTTTCGGTGGCAGCTTTCCATTTGAGGATAGTATGCTCTCTGGGATCATACAGCTCTCCTCATTATTTTGAGCAGGGTGGAGTTTGGTGTGAAAGTGATGAAGCTATCCCTTTCTGTTGGGAAAATTGGACCATAATTTGCAGAAAATTCTGAATTGCTTCAATGATTTTTTAGATTTTTTTGTATATTGTAAGCTATCTAGTTAAGGGACGCGGTAGCTCAGTGACTAAGACCCTGAGCTTGTCGATCAGAACGGTCTGCAGTTCGGCGGTTCAAATCCTTAGCGCTGCATAACGGAGTGAGCTCCCATTACTTGTCTCAGCTTCTGCCAACCTAGCAGCTCAAAAGCATGTAAAAATGCAAGTAGAAAAAATAGACCACCTTTGGTGGGAAGGTAACAGCATTCCATGCACCTTCGGCATTTAGTCATGCTGGCCACATGACCACGGAGATTTCCTCGGAAAGCGCTGGCTCTTCGGCTTTGAAACGGAGATGAGCACCGCCCCCTAGAGTACGGAATGATTAGCACGTATGTGCGAGGGGAACCTTTACCTTTACCTCATCTCTTTCACTTTCCAGTTCAGAGACAGTGACTGAGCCAGGATCTTCCATAGTGAACTTCCTAGCTGACTGGTGACTTGAGACTTGTTCTCCCTACTCCTCATTCAATTCTATCCAATGCATTCTTTGTAGGTTTGTATTGGTTTGGTTCCCTAGGCCCAACACTTCACTTAAAAAAAAAACCTGGTCTCTTGTAAATACATTTAAAAGAGAAAAGTATTGCATTCTTATACTGAACTTTTGAGAACATTTTCTGCTGGTTTAAACTGGATCAACTTCTAATATGCTAGTTACAAATCAACTCTTCAGCCTGAACTACAAACAATTTTGGGCTGTAAGAAAGTTTAGTGGAAATAAACAATACAGGCCTGTTCAATTTATTGTACTTGGTGATAGTTCACACAGTTGAACAGGACATGCTTTACTTCCAGAAGAATCAGGGCATTGGCACCTCCAGTTAATAAGATTAGGTAATAGGTAATGGAAAATAGCTTTACTTAAATCCTGGGTAAAGAATAAAGGAGCAGATAAAGATGCTTTATAATACACCAGCCATTATATAGTTAAATAACAGGTCGAACCCAAACAATACGGCAACCATTAAAAATCCATGGTTCTAAACCCGCGTTGTCATGGCATCGTCATGTGATGTATTGGGACTTTTTCCCCCTTCGCTAAAGCGGGCCGTAGTGGGCCAGCACATGATGCAGCTGGCCCGCAGGCTGCAAATTTGACACTTGTGGATATGAAGGCCAGCTTAGGCAAAATTGGGAAATAAATTTCTGAGTGAATTATAAACAATTGTGAACAAAATAAAAAGAAATTCTGAAAGTCTTTTCTTTAGGTGGAGACTTCTACCTTTGAGAGCAGTTGAGTCTTAGGAGTTTGCCATATATATTACCTATGCTTTATCCATCTTTCTCAGATACAGTTATGTTGGCGAATTCCTGGAATCTTATCACAAAAAGTTTAAAATTTCTGAATTATCTAGACTACACACTGTTTTGTCTAAAAATATATTCTTGGGAAGATCCAGGAAGGGAATGGAATACCAATCATAATATTGGTAGTAATATCATATTGTTCAGTGCTTACAAACATATATGACTCCTAATCCAAAAGCTACCGTCTTTATCGGACTATAAGATGCACTTCCCTTGACCCCCCCAAAAGTGGGTGGAAATATCTCTGCGTCTTATAGACCAAATATGGTCCTGTTCTTGACCTCCCGAACCCTCTCTGCATCCCGTTTTCGACCTCCCTGGTGACAAAAGCACTCTGCAGACCAAAAATGGGATGCACAGAGAGTTCGGGAGGCCAAAAAGAGGCCCATTTTTGGCAAAAACGGGACATACAGGAGGATGGAAGGCTGAATCAACTTTGAGCCCGGTGGGATTTTAGCTGCCAAATTGCAAGTAGCTGACAGTCAGCAGAAGTAGCCTGCAGTATTGTACCCTAACCACTGCACCACCGAGGCACTATGCACCCCAATAAGAATTTTTCTTGTGGATCAGATTTTTATAATATGAAATTAAATATCTGTCATTTCTCCTTCTATGTAGGGCTGTAATATGCATAGAATTATTCCAAACATTTTACTAATATATGAAATTAAGGGTTTTGTAATAGTTTTCACTTTATGATAATTGTCCTTTTTGTGATAATGATCTCTTCCAGTCTGTTGAGGGCAGATTGGGTCATTTTCCCATTTTCCTTAACTAATTTGATTAGAACCTTTACTGAAATCCCTTTTTCTGGGATTTGCCATATTTCTATAGATTCAATCAATTAATGTTAATTTTAGTGAATATTAATTTTAATTCAATTTTAGTGTTACTATTTACTGTTTTAAATGTTTTACGTTTTAATTGATTATAGGTGAGAGAGATTTGTGTAGCTTTCCAACTTGGGTTTGACGAAAGTGCTTACCTACCTTCATTTTCCAGTACTAGAAATTCTTATAAATACATAATGTTTTTTTTTAGATATCTTGGATGCTGACACTACAGAATTTTAGTGTACTCTTTCCATCCTCCTTTGATATTTTTTTGAATCAGTTACTATGTGTCCCTTGTGATCTTTAATATTTTCTGAGTTTGAACATCTTTTGGCAGATATCCTTTATTTCTTGTCTGTTTCTATTTTCAGATGTTGTAGTATAGCTCATTGTCTCTTCTACCAGCTGTCTGAAATAGCACATTTCAGAGAATTGTTTCCTGAGATCTTTGCCTTTTTCAGCTTTGATTTGTTTTTTCTTCTTGGACATTTATTTATTAATTTGTATCCCATATTTATTAGATTTATATCTTGAAATCCACTTTGATTTGTACTATTTCTTTGTCTCTGGCAGTCTCTTTTTACATTCATCAGAAGTTTCATCTGGACTAGAATGCAGTAGTATGTGCAGTATCCATGTAATATCATTGCTACACAGGGTGGATAAAAATCAATGCTTTTTTTTAAAATCAGATTTTTAAAAATTTAAATCGGACTTTTTATTTAAATTGGATTTTTTAATCAAATTTATTTTAATAAAATGCTTTTGGAGTAAAAATCTATTTAAAGATAGTTTTCTATTTAAAGTACATTAATATTTTAGTTTATTCTGCATGAAATGGAGCTTAGTTATATTACATAAGGCTGTATATTCTGCAATATTGGAACTATCGGTGAGTTAACAACAGGTCAGATTAGGAGCCGCTGCCAGATAGAGATGACAGTTGCTCTTTAAAAATTGTCATTTAAATCTGTAAAATAATTTAAATCTATAAAAATGGGGACTCTTCAGTGTATCTTTTGCATGCAGTTTGTTCCAGGATCAATGCCTGGCATTTCTTGATAAGGCAAACTTCCACCTAAATCCTTCTAAAGCAGTGGTTCCCAAACTTTTTCAGTCCACCGCTCCCTTGATGCTATAAACTAATCCTCAGTGCCCCACATCCAGTGGTGGAATGCAAATTTTTTTTACTACTCGTTCTGTGGGCATGGCTTTGTGGGCGTGGCTGGGGGGGTCATGTGACTGGGCGGTTTGCACGATGGAAGGAAGATAATAACAGTAAAATTCAAAACTGTAACAATTAATTGCACATTTATTCAAAATCCAATTTTAAAACCTTTTTAGTTAATGTTAATTCAACAAAATTGTTGAACATGATCCAGTGATACCAGGTTTTCAAGTCTGATAGTCATTTGTCGAAAACCTTAGTGACTAGTAACTTAGTAAACTCAGTGAAATTTAGTAACTACTTCGCTGTTCAGTAAATTCTTAATGTGAGAAGAGATACCAGAAAAAAATGTCTTTTCAAAGGAAGTGGCAATCAGCTATTTCCCAAACTGTAGGCAGAACTCCAGGATTTGGTACCTGGACGATCCCCGTTTTTAAAAACCTGGTTACAGGCAGAGGAAGAGCTCAAGACTCTGATCTTCTCTTTGTCTGCACAAAGACAAAGGGGGAACTTGTGGTACCCAAAACTAGAACCTCTGATTTCTAGATTTAAACCTTAAATATTGAAATGGCCCATTTCTTCCCGACTTCCAATGAAACCATTCCATTTACTGTCATGCAAATCCCCCTTGCGGGTACGACAGATTCCTTCCCCCCACGTATTTCCCACCCGCCTCCTCAACTTCCCTGCTGTATTTATGATTGGCAGGTCACTCTTCTCTCTGGGGCCAGGGAGCAGCCGAGCACCGGAGGCAGGAAGGGCAGCGGCAGAAAAATCTGGGCCAGAGGTTGGGGGAGGCGAGGCGGAGGGAGGGAAGACGTGGTTTTGGAGGAGAATAAAGCTCTGTCGCCATGCAGGAAGGCCTCTGCCATTGCATCACTAGGTCTTCCTGCAGCCCCCTTTGCATCCTCGCCTACCTTAAAACCTGCTCCGCCTCACCTTTGGCCTGCTCCGTGCTTAATGAAACCGGCGGAGCCTGGGCCAAAGCAGCCGGGGGGCGCTGCAGGCTTGACATGCGGTGGGCCGAGGTGGGTGGGTGGCTGGGAGAGAAACAAAGGCTCTAATGGCAGGATGGGCGGTGCCCTCCTTCCATGCTGCTGGCTGGCAAGGGCTGCTCAATCAGTGCAGGCCAGCAGAGAAAGAGAGGCAGCCCGTCCTCCGCCTCCTCTTGGAACCTGCCTGTCCGCTCTCCCACTTCCGGGCTGCAAAGCAGACGGGAGGCTGATATGCTCAGGCTTTGGTGCCTCAACTCGCCAAAGGAAGCTACGGCAACCCTGGATTGCTTTTTTCAATCTGGGTTTTTTAAAAATAAATAAATCAGGGAGGAGGGGCACAAAACGGAATAGCCAGGTAAAGCCCTTGCTTTGTGGGTAAGGATTTCAAGAGGAACCCCCAAGTGGGGAGAAGGAGCCTTGGGAAAGAAACGAATTGGCTTCTCTGCTTTGCTTTTAAACGCACCCATCGGTGTGTGTTTCTCCGTTTTCTTCCCTATCGCTGGTATGAGGCTCTTGCTGGAGGCTGGATGGCCTTTCTGGGGCTTGTTATTTACACACAACACAGTATATCCCCTTCTATGGTCCTGTCATTCCAAGTAGAGTCCTGCGCCCTGCAAGGGGGCCACCTCCAGCACTCTGCCATCTTCCTTGCCTCTTAGCACCCCCCTGCCGCCCCCTTGCCCCTTAGTGCCCCCCTAAGTCATCCCACCGGGGCGGGCTAATGGCGACCACCCCTAGCCCCACCAGGCTTTCTGTGAGTCTCCAGATACTTACTCAGGCAGTTGATGGTAGTATTTGTGCTTTTTTTTAAAAAAGTCTCTAGTTTTTTCCTTAGGATTCTCAGGAGTTCCAGGATGGCATAACCGCCAAGTTGAGGGCTGAGTCGATAACTGGGTAGTACCTGGTGACCAGGGCGTGGTCCAAAGAGCTTATCTGACTCAGCCCAATCAATGAGAGGACAAGGTCAACCCATCCTGGATACTCCTCCCCTCACTATGGAAAAGTGATACCACCTTAATTTCTTATGTTGGATTTTCCCCCTTACCAGAGGAAGCCCCCTTGTGGAGTACTGTGAAGCCATTACCATGGTGACTCTACTCTGCTGCACAGTAGAAGCCATTTTACGGCAGTACAGTAGAAGCCATCATAAGGCACAACATCTTAGCAGAACACCCCCTCCCCCAAGGAGTGTTACGGTATCTTACCCCCAGTATTTGTTTCCAGAGGGTAAGTCATCTGTGTACCAGGTTTGGTTGAAATTGCTCTGTGTATGTTCCAGAGTTATGCTGGAACATACACAGACACATACAGCCGTGTTTTTATACACACACACACACACACAGAATAAGAATAGTAGAATAGAATAGAATGATATAAGATAGATATAAAGGTTGACGTTAATGTTTTTAATTTTGATCTAATATCTATGTTTTATCAGCCACATATTAGACTTTTTGGGCAGGACAATTGCCTCCTTTTAAACAATATTAATTTTTTGCAGGAAGGAAGGAATGCAAGGTTTTTTAAACAGATTTTTTTTGGAAATTGTGGTCCTGCTGGTGAAATCAAAACACATTTTATTATGACTAGATTTTTTTTTTATTGCTACTGAAAAGATTGCTCTCCACCCTCAAGGGAGGTGAGTTTGGTTTTTACCCTTCCCTCTCTCTCTCAGTCTGTCCCTCTTTATTTATTTTTTCTTGATATCTACTTCAAAGGCTCATGTTTCAGCAAGAACAATAAAGAGAGGGAGCCTGGAAAGTACACACAAGTCTGGCAAACTCATCTGCATGATCATTTGTTCCCAAGCAGACATCCAAAGTCAATGATTGAAAGAGCTGCTAGCTATGAAGGATGTGTCTTGAAGGGAGGTGGAGCTGGGGGTGTAGAAACAAACCAGGTTGTTAGGAAGAAAAATAAAGACTCTACTTTTTTAAAAAAAATCTCTCCCTGCTGGGTCACATGCTATTATAAGCTGGGTTCCTCTGTCCCGTCCCCTCCCCCCCCCCGCCTTTGCTTGGGGGCTGCTGGGCTTTGAGAGAATGTGAAAACAACTGTAAAAGTTTTACTAAGGCTTAAAGAACAGCACTCATAAATCTGTATAAACTATAAGTGATTTCTGGCTTGCTTTGAAATAAGAGCTAGATATTTTAAACAAATGATTAGTTTTATAAGGTCTGGGGTTTTTTTTTTGAAAATGTTTATTAGTAGTACATGTGTATTGTACGAGATACCGAATTCTCATTTTGTAAATTATGTTTTTCCTTGTATAATTTTTAAAATTAATATTTTTTCATTAAATGACATCAAGTCTTTACAGCTTGAAGACATTAACTAAATCAGTAAATTCTGTTTTTGTCTTTCTACCACATCTCCCCCCCCCCCCAATTACCAATTGTGGTTCCCATTGACTGCATCAATTTGGATCTATACAGGATTTATTCTGCTATCATTTCACTACCATTGCTAAATAACAGCGATGCTTAAAATTTTGTGAACCCTTTTAAATTTTCAATATTTCTGCAAAAATGAAACCCTAAAAAAATAAACTCTTCTCCACACAAGTCCTAAAACACAAGACGGAGAACCCAATTTAACAGATGAATCAAAACAATGTTATTATACCTGTTCATTGATTTATTTCAAACCTACATATTTGTGTCTGGCAAACGTAGGGGAACCTCTATGATTATCAAGTTCATTTGAAGGGGAAAGTTCAGGTATTTTATTGAAAGGGATGGTAATCAGGTATAACCGGTCCTGCCTTATTTAAAGATCAGAATTCTGGGTAGTCACCATCAAAGTCTAATCTTCACAACATAGATATGTGGAAGTGTGTCATGGCTTGAACCAAGGGGATTTCTGAAAACCTCTGAATAAAATTCCATACTCACCATCAAGTTGGAAAAGATTACAAACTGTCCATAGTTGGGCAGATCACGTACAAGTGTGGCAATTCAACATCACTGTTGCCCTCTGGAGGAATGGTTAACCAATCAAGATTGCACCAAGAACAAGGTGTATAGCACTGTCTACAGTTTGGGAAAGATTAACAGAATAACAGAACTGGAAGGGACCTTGGAGGTCTTCTAGCCCCAACCCTCTACTTAAGCAGGCGATCCTGTACCATTTTAGACAAATGGTTGTCCAATCTCTTAAAAGCCTTCGGTGTTGGAAAACCCACTACTTCTGAAGGCAAGTTATTCCACTGGTTGATTGTTCTTACTGTCAGGAAGTTTCTCCTTAGTTCTCCTTAGCTTGGTTCTCCCTGTGTTCAGTTCCTATTCATTGCTTCTTATCTTGACAAGAAGTAACTGAACACAGGTGCTTTGCAGAATAGCTTGACTCCCTCTTCTTTGTGGCAGCCCCTCAAATATTGGAACATTGCTATCATGTCATCCCTGGTCATTCTTTTCACTAAACTAGACCTACCCAATTCCTGCAAACATTCCTCATATGTTTTAGCCTTCAATTCCCCAATCATTTTGTCGCTCCTTTCTGCACTCTTTCCAGAGTGTCAACATCTTTTTTTTATATTATAGTGACCAAAATTAGATACAGTATTCCAAGTATGGTTTTACCAAGGCATTATAAAGCGGTAGTATTACTTCTTGTGTTCTTGATTCTAGCCCTCTATAATACAGCCTAGAGTTGTGTTGGCTTTTTTTGGCAGCTGCAGCACATTGCTGGCTCATATTTAAATAATTGTCCACTAGGACTCCAAGATCCCTCTCACAGTTACTGCCAGAAGGCTATTGGAGGAATATTCAATTTTTTTAAAATAAAATGAGACAGACAGACACACACACACACACACACACACACACATATTGCTTGAATAAAAGGTGTAAATGTTTGGCGAAAGGTAACTACTGCACACCAGCATAAGAATTTATGCCACCTAGGAAATGTGGCAGTATCATGGTTTCGGCCTACATTGCTGTCTCTGGACTAGGATTATTATTAATGGAAGTGTGAATTCTGAATTGCATCAGCAAATTCTGCAGGAGATTGTCGTGGTATCTTCTGTGAACTGAAGCTCAAGAGAAAGTGGCTCATGCAGTAGGATAGTGTCCCCAAGAATGGTTGAAGGAGAAAGTTAATATTTTGGAATGACCAGGTCAAAGTCCTGACTAGAACCTGAAGCAGGCAGTGAGGAAGTCCATTAACATCCCTGAGTTGAAATTGTTTTGTAAGGAGAAATGGACTAAAATTTTTCCAAGCTAATAGGCAACAATTATTGGAATCGTTTAGTTTGTGATTATTGCTGTCCAAGAAGGATATAACTGTTACTGAAAGCAAAAGTTAATATATTTTTGCTAGACATAAATAGCTTTGGATCATTTTTTCTCAATAAATCAATGAACAAGTGTCATGTTTTCAATTCATTTGTTTCTTTATTTTTGTGCCTTTGAGTCAGTATTGAATACATATCCCTGCATTTGTTTATTTTATTTATTTAACAAATTTGCCACCCATCTCACAGTTCAGGTGACTAGTTATCTTGGCAAGATTTCAGGAGTGGTTTTACAGTGTCTACTTCCTAGGACTGAGAGAAGTAACTGGCCCAAGGTCACCTAGCTGGCTTCATATCTAAGGTTGGACTAGAACTCACAATCTCCCAGTTTCTAGTCTGATACCTTAAACATTATACCAAACTGGCTTTCTTATTTTAAATTAGGTTCTCTCTCTATAAATTTAGGACATGTGGAGAACAGGTCATATGTAAGTAACAAACATTGAAAATTCAAAAGGGCTCACCAAATTGTAAGCATCACAGTGATAATCTAACACAGTAGCAGGTCTGTGCATAGTTATGCTTCTCATTTCATTTTGCAAAATTGTGCAGATACAGCGCTGTTTCATGGTAGATCCCTTTATTTAGTTTAGTTTAGTTTATTGTCATTGAACCTCATACAACGAAATTAAATGCCAAATAAAACACAAACACACATCCTTCACATTCTATGCAATTGAATTGGAAACCCGATATTGCATTAATATTGCACAATACAGTAGAATTCAATATAGTTACTGCCCTGGGATAAAGCTGTTTTTCAGCCTATTTGTCCTTGTTTTTATTATCCGGTACCATCTGCCAGATGGTAATAGTTCAAAAAAAGGGTGCCCAGGGTGATATGGATCTTTAAGAATGTTTTGAACTTTCTTAAGGTAGTGGGAGCTATAAAGCTCTTCCAAAGAGAGGAGAGGGAAACCAATGATCCTCTGGATAATGACGTTAACCCTCTGGAGCACTGTCCTATCTGCCACTGTGCAATTGGCAAACCATAGATAGGTGCAATAAGTTAAAATACTCTCTATGGTGCAACAGTAGAAGGTCCCCCAGAGTTGAGTCCCACCATTTCATATCATCTGCAAATTTAGTAATATATATTACTAGCATAAGCGGGAATACAGTCATGCACATAAAGGGTATAGAGTAAGGGACTCAACATGCAACCTGTGGTATACCAGTGTTAAAATAATAATAATAATAATATGAGATTTTCATGCTCTATATCCTTGACTGTTAAAAATGATTCTTTGGCTATAGCAAGCAGATAAAAGTAGTACTTTGTATTAGTCCTGAATTTGGACTTGATCTGTTTTGTTCAATTTGAATTCCGGATGCAGTTTAGTTCATTAAATAAATCACAGCTTTATTCACTTTTGATCAGTCATCTGCAGCTACATTATAACTGGGGGGGGGGGGGGAATGTAGCAGTAATTCACTGCTTGTTCCTGTAAATTCTTTTCAAGGGTGTGCCAAAAATTCATGTATAAATGTTTGTGTATTTTTGTTCTATTTGGGAAGAGAGTTGGAAAGAAAACATTTGATGAAAGTAATGTTTCCTGGAATAGATTAGTGCAAAATAGGCCCCAATCTTGAGTTTTGATGAAGACTTTTTCATCAAAAAGATAACCAATGTTTGAAATACCTAGGCAGTTTTCTTTTTCTTTTCAATTCATTCATTTCAAAATAGAACCTACTTTATGACTGAACAGAAAAAAAACCACAACCTACATTTAAACAGAATGGAAAATTAAAAGAACCTGCTTGGAGACTTCCTCAATAGGATTTGTCTTAGCTGTTGTTGAACATTATCTAATAATACCTATAAATCCTGGACATAACACAGAATAAAACATTTTAATTTATTTCTCATTTGTTGAGGTTGTAGAAAATGTACAGAAATAAAGTCCATTACTGGTTCTGTGGGAAAAGAGAGACATTAATACATCTTTGAATGGTGCAATACCAGTAGATGATTTGGTACGTGTACTGTGTGAGACAGGTATCATTTCTATTGTCATTTGGAATTTAGTCTTACATTATCACTCCATCATGGTTTTGATCCAAGGTATGATTTTAAAGGGGAGGTGGTGGCTCAGTGGCTAAGACATTGAGCTTCTCGATCAGCGAGGTTGGGAGTTCAGCGGTTCAAATCCCTAGTGCCGCATAACTTGTCCTAGCTTCTGCCAACTAGCAATTTGAAAGAATGTAAAAATGCAAGTAAAAAAATAGGAACCACCTTTAGTGGGAAGGTAACAGCGTTCCATGTGCCTTCGGCATTTAGTCATGCCGGACACAAGACCACGGAGATGTCTTCAGAAAGCGCTGGCTCTTCAACTTTGAAACGGAGATGAGCACCGCCCCCTAGAGTCGGGAATGACTAACACATAAGTGCAAGGGGAACCTTTACCTTTATCTATAATTTTAAAAATACATGAATCAGCCTTATTTAAGACACGGAGATCCAGTTTAAGTCTGTTTGGTACCTGAGTAGGCGACTTCCTGTACAATCCGTGTTTCTTGTCTTGAAGTTAGCATAAAGAACAACTATGTAATTAAACACAGTAAACAACAGACAAATGGCAATTTGCTATTTCCCTTTTTATTTATTGCAAACAGCAATTGTCTCTATATTCAAAATCAATTTATGATGTCCATCCCTTGTCCTCCCTTTCATAGAAATTATACTGTGATTTTCTAAGTACAGCATTTAATTTTATCTAAGAAGCTGGATAAAGTTAATTTTAGAATTCCAATTCCACTTGAAACATTCTAAGGATGCAAATTATTATTTACTTCTGCAACTTCTGACATCTTTGTTCATGAGTAAGTACTGCCAGATACACAGCTTTTGTTTTTGAGAGCTATTTCCTGTTTTTCCATAGCACACTCGTTTTGCATATTTCTCTTATGCTGATGTGAGATAGTTGGCTATTGCACAGATGGGAGCTTTGTGAGAATTTTATATTTGGGATCATAGTATGACAGGAAGAGCAAGACATAAAGCTTGTTAGCAAAGTCTCTTCCTGTTATGACTGCTTACATAGCCTAACCTAATTTTAATTTCATGATTGAGGCTTGCAAATGAAGCTATAAGTTTGGGATCTCAAATGAGATTCATCAAATGATTATTGAACTTTTATTCCTTTTTGGAATACAGAGCATAGTGCATGTTAATTTGGGTCATTGACCTTTATTAGGAAATTAGTTTTTTAAAAAAATCTAGAGGTCTACACCAGGTGTACGATGACTTTGAACACAGACATATATACTACTTTCAAAATTCTTCCTGCTGGCCAGCTGTGGGTTGACACTGCAGTGAACTATGAAGTGCAGTTTTGGCTTCATCCTGCACGGTAAAAAGCAGGCTTTAATTATCAACAGATGATTTTTCAGAACTGTGTCTTCAAAAGAAGGTTTTTTCCCCCCTTTGGGTGAATTTATGTGTATTTTTTAAAGCAACCAAAATTGAATGATTTGATTTCATATTTTCATAAATTGAATTGCACATTCTTTAAATGCTTGCTTAATCCTATGTTATGATGAGGAAACGGTTACTTATTATGCCTGCTGTTCTTAGTTTTCTCTGCAGGAAACTGTTCTTCCAAAGAGTTTGTCAACAACTTCCTTTTTTCTTTTTCATCTGGTGTATAGCTTCCTAAATGAATATCTGATCTGTCTTCAGTTGATGTCTGGGTTCTCTTAAATAGGTTGAAGATGTCTGAAATGGTATAGGGCCGTGATGACGAACCTATGGCACATGTGCCCGAAGTAACGCGTGGAACCATGTCGCCTGGCATCCCTTCCTCTTCCAGGTTTATGACGCCCATGCGCACATGCCGATCAGCTGGCCTTTGTGCGTGCAGCAGTGCCAGAAACGGGAAGAGTTGGTCTTCCGCTTTCCAGCATGAGCATGTATGCCGGCCAGCTGATCAGCATTTGCGCATGTGTGCCAGAAACTGGAAAACTTGTTGGAAGTTCATTTTCTGGCCCATGCATGCCCCCCTGGGCAGCTCCTCTTCCTGGTCACAGCCAGATGAGTGCGAAGTGCGGTGCCGAGTGCAGTTCCGAAAAGGTTCACCATCACTGGTTTCCTGCCTAAGCAGGGGGTTGGACTAGAACAGTGGGTCTCAACCTCCTAATGCCGCGACCCTTTAATACAGTTCCTCATGTTGTGGTGACCCGCAACCATAAATTTATTTTCGGTTTTCCGTATTTTTTTGAAAATATGTGTTTTCCCATGGTCTTAGGTGACCCCTGTGAAAGGGTCGTTCGACCCCCAAAGGGGTCCCGACCCACAGGTTGAGAACCACTGGACTAGAAGAACCTCCAAGGTCCCTTTCAACTCTGTTATTCTATTCTATTTCTACTTCTATTATAAATGTTGATACACCTCTAGGTAAGCACTAATATAGTGACAAATTGTTCTACCTTTAGCGAATCAGTGTTGGATTGAATGTAAAGCATTCAGATAGTCTCTTTAAAAAAGTAATCTATTTAGTAGAACAATATAAATAGTCTGGAAAGGACAATGATTCCATATCAGAATTTTGTAGCAAACTGATTTATGACTTTTTGTAGCAAACTGATTTATGATGTATAAAAAATTGACATCCCTGGCTGAAAGCTGTAGCCTCTTTAAGATGTTCAAAGAGTAATTAGGAGAGGAGAGTCCATAATGCATTCTGTTGTCCCATCCACTTCTTTCCAGGTCTTGTAATAACCAAAAAGATCCTCATTCATATTGTTATTTCAGTTGATTTCCAGAATTTTTTAATAGTTCGAAAAGCTGTGCAAACACTGATCTCCCATTAAACCTGCGTAAGAAACTATTTGGATGATTGATTGTATGCCAGGTATCCTCATTGTGTGTGTGAGATATTTAATTCTGTATCTCAACCCTGGGCCAAATACAGGTAGTCATGGACCTAGGACCATTTGTTTGGCAGCTGTTTGAAATTAAAATGGCACTGAGAGGTGACAATCAACCCTCGTACTATTGACTGTTGCAGTGTCCCCATGATCATGGGATAAGACTCAGGCTCTTGGCAACATTTGCACATTTAGGATGGTCACAGCATCCCATGGTCCTAATTCCTAAAGGCTTTTAGGGAAACCTTAACCTAGGTTAGACTTAAATCTAAATAACTGGGATCCCAATGGCTATGAATCTGAAAGCTTTCTGATGCCAGATATACTCCATATTTGGTTCTGGATGAGGTTAGGGTTAAATTCAGCCGAGTCAAAAGAGGTTTGTAAATCGGGTTCTCTTGGATTCTTGAGTTTCTGCAGAAGAACAAATGATATATGACTAGGAGATAATATGCAGTTACATCTTACATGGCATTTTGACTCTTCCTAGATTGGGAAAAGCCCTAGTTAGTGTTACTAATGCGTTGATGATTTCTTGTTTGAAGCAGGGGTGGGATTCAACCGGTTTGATCTGGTTCGCATGAACCGGTAGTTCCGACAATCAGTTGGCCTGCCCACCCGCCCCTGCGCTAGTGTGTCCTATATTTCCTTTGTTTGAAGCCCAGCTGATGGGCGCGACAGGGCAGATTGCTGCGCCTCCACTGTTTTACTCACCAGGATTGTAGTAGAAGGTAGGTTTTGCACGCTCAGCAAACTGGTTGTTATACCAGTTGTTATCCCACTACTGGTTTGAACTGTTGCAGTGGGTTGTACATACAGCTGTGCTTAAAGACAATTGAAACCTTCAGTTGGTCTTGAATGCAGTAGCTTATGTAGCCTCTAGGTGTTCCAACATAAGACCTCTATTTCAGGGACTATACTGGTTACTACTTAAACCTGGATGCAATTCAGAGTTCTGGTTTCAAAGCCCTCCATGGCTTTGGGAATTGCCTAATCTCACTTACAGTCTATGGGCTGCTACATCCAGTGACTTCTGATTGTTGAGTAAGGTTTGGAAGAGTAGTCTCTCTGGATTCTTCTCCCTAGGGAGTTTCATTATTAAGGACCAGAGGGTCAAGAATTCTCAGTCTTAGCTCTACATTCTTTGGGGGATCATTCCCTTCCCTGTTGACCTTTTTTTTTTTTAAAAGAAAGCCTTAAAAAAAACTGTTTTCAGAGAACCTTGCATAGAGTAGTACAGAGATAATCTTGAAGAAGGAATGCAAGAACAGATATGCAAACATCTGCTCATCCCTAAGAAACAGGAGGGAGATAGAAAGAAACTCAACATTTCCTTGAGTTGGTTTTTGATGTAAAAAGAGCAGAGAAAATAAGACCTCCTCAAAAATAAGGCGAAGCGTTTATTTCCGGAGGTCAAAAGAAATAGTCCTCAATTTTTAGACCACAGTTGGGACCAGAATTTCCATTGGTAAATAAGATGGCAATTAAGTAAGTTGTGCCTAATTATATAACCATTTTTTGCCATGGTTGTTAACAAGTGAATCTGATTGTTTTTAAGTCAATCCAATTTCCCCCATTAACAGTGTCAGAAGCCAGCAGGGAACATCGCAAATGGTGATTACACAATCCTGGGATCCTGCAACCATTATAAATACATGCCGGTTGCCAAGTATCCAAATTTTGATTGTGTAACCACGGGAATGCTGTGGCTGTCATAAGTGCAAGGTCTGGTCATAAGTCACTTTTTTTAAGTACCATAACTTTGAATAGTCGCTAAATGAATGTTTGTAACTCGAGGACTACCAGTATGTGTTTTATGTTTGGCATTTCTCTGGTGTGAAAGCTTACTCTAAAAGTTAATTACGATTGATTTTTGTAATCAATTGGGTTTTTTTAGTTGTGTGATTTATTGTTTTGAATTTTTTTTATAGGGGTGCAGGTAAAGTCTTTTCTGTTTGGAGTTGCATGTAAATTCTAGCAAATAAATTGTGTGTGTGTGTGAATACACACACAAACACATACATATGTATATTATTAAGTAGTAATATATATTAATATAGCATATTATTGCTTTCTGCTTATAGTGGAACCTCATTCTAATTCATCAATTGGGGGTAGAGCTTGTCTAGTAAATCAAATCTGTGGCATTGAAGTTTGAAAAATTATGGTATCATTGTACAGTATTTCTACAAACCTCTTTTAGCCAACATAGAAACTGAGATAAAGGAAGTGTGATTAGACAAAACAGCCTTGTTTCCACCCAAGTGAGATGTTAATCTCTTTAAAGGTTTTGTCTTACAATTGCAAAATACATTTGTGTTGATATGGCATTCATTTTGTTTTAGCAACTATGCAGTGATCTCTGATTACCAGTAAGCATAGTTTAGCAATTCATTAATGGTAAACCTGTGCCTTTCTTCAGTATTAGGTGAGTTCAACCACTGATGAGTTCCTAAACACATCTTTGCTTTTTTGGGCAGTATAACAGAAGTGATTTGGTATAATCTTTTTCTGAAGGGTGGGGGGGGGGGTAGTATTTGAAATAAATGTTGTCACTTATTTACTCTTTCCATACATTTCTGCTATCATAAATTGTGTATTGAGCAAATGTTTTGTAGATGAGCAAATAATTTCTATATCTACACTTTTTATATCTTGCCCTAAATTGTATAGAAGGGATGCAAAATATTTTGTTGCTTGGCTTGCTACCAAACTTCTAGAAAATGATGCACCTATAATTGTTATATGCTACTTTTCCACTGATACAGGAATGAGTAAACGTTGGTC
The DNA here is from genome assembly GCF_051295495.1 of Thamnophis sirtalis. NCBI lineage: Eukaryota > Metazoa > Chordata > Lepidosauria > Squamata > Natricidae > Thamnophis > Thamnophis sirtalis. The sequence goes on from NW_028261388.1 coordinate 15,495,859, forward strand.
TTTCAAGTGCTACTGAATTAGAAGTTTCACTGGTCCCAGCAGATGTAGCTAGTAGTAAGGAAATTGAAAGTTACAGTGGATTATTGTGAATGATACAAGATGTGACTGCCCACCTCCAGTGTTGTTCTACATATCTGTTTTCAAAAGTTATTCTTAGGTACATGTGAAGCAAAAGGTTTTGCTGTAGTCTCTTCTCTTAAATGTGCTGACGACACTGTTGAAATAATGGAAAATATTTATTAAGGGTAAATTAAATACAGTTTTTAAGAGAGACGTGGTGGCTAAGGCGTTGAACTTGTCGATCAGAAAGTTTGGCGGTTTGAATCCCTCGCACCGTGTAATGGAGTGAGCTCCCGTTACTTGTCCCAGCTTCTGCCAACCTAGCAGTTTGAAAGCATGTAAAAATGCAAGTAGAAAATTATAAAACCTTTGGTGGGAAGGTAACAGCGTTATATGCGCCTTCGACATTCATTCATGCAGGCCACATGACCACAGAGAATGTATTTGAACAGCTGGCTCTTCGGCTTTGAAACGGAGATGAGCACCGTCCCCTAGAGTTGGGAACGACTAGTACATATGTGTGAGGGGAACCTTTACTTAAGTACAAATTTCCAAAATTATTGCTCTATCTGTAGAAAGGAGCATTTGCCTATTTATGTAAGTTTTCTGGTCAGCAAGGGTAGAGTATTAGTCAGCAAGGGAAGCTCAATGAATAGACAGTGGCAGAAAGTTTAGCATACTAAATAACATGCTACCTTAAAAAGACGTTGATTAATAGCCTTAGTGGGAATTACTTTGCTGTGTAACTGCCTAGAAAGAAAGAGAGCAAAGAAACAATTCTGAAGAAATACGTTCTGGATTCTTTAGGTTATATGAGGGAAAGAAAAGTGAAATATATTGTCCCTTTGGAGAAAAAAAAAACAATGCTAGGAAGTAAACAGCCTTGTTTGTAGTTTGTATAACATTGTTAGGTACAACTTGTTCAGACTGAAGACGTTGCTTAGATGGGCAGCGAAATGTTTCAAACTGGCAAGAAAATAAGCCCAGTTGTCATGACAAAACTTCAAAACAACTATTTCCTGGATGTTTGAAAAACTTAATCGACATATCGCCATATTGCCATGCACTTTGAGGAAGAACTCCTGAGGTTAGTAGGAAATGCCCTTAAAGTTCTACCTGGATGACTGAGAATCTTCATTGACACCCTATAAAGCACAGTTTAATTATTTAAAATGTAACCCAGTGGTTCCCAAACTTCAGTTCATCTTGGTGCTACAAACTGATCCTCAGTGCCCCCCACCCAGTGGTGGAATTCAAATTTTTTACTACCGGTTCTGTGGGCGTGGCTGGGGGGGTCATGTGACTGGGTGGTTTGTAACAGGAAAATTCAAAACTATAACAATTAATTGCACATTTATTCAAAATCCAATTTAAAAACCTTTTTAGTTAATGTTAACATGATCCAGTGATACCAGGTTTTCAAAGTCTGATAGTCATTTGTCAAGAACCTTAGTAACTAGTAACTTAGTAAACTCAATAAAATTTAGTAACTACTTCACTGTTCAGTAAATTCTTAATGTGATGGATGGGCTTGATGAAGTGATACCAGTTTCCCAATGTCTGGTTTTAAGTCACTTAGCAGAATGCAATGTTTCCCAACCTTGGCAACTTGAAGATGTCTGGACTTCAACTCTCAGAATTTCCCAGCCAGGGAATACTGGCTGGGGAATTCTGGGAGTTGAAGTCCAGACATCTTCAAGTTGCCAAGGTTGAGAGACACTGCTCTAAAAGCATCAGAACTGTTTTCCTCTCCTCTCCTATTATGGTATCAGAAGAGCATTAACTCCTGGCTCCAGTTTCCAGTAGTTTTGGGTGATGGTTTGTCTTAAAAGACACTTTAAAAGAGCAGCCCGTTTCCTACCAGTTTGCCCCTGGAGTTCATACAAAACTTGCTTTGTCGTCGCCCACGTCGAAATTCCCTTTGGCCATTGCCCTGCTGCCCCCGTCCCACCCAAGGAACACTACCCACCACCCCCTTTTTTGTGTCGCCAGAGGACTTTAGTTGCCACACGCACATATGGGGATCCCCGGTCCTGGGATCGCCCTTTGCGCGCCCGCAGAAAAGAGGGCTCCCTGCCTGTGGAATGTGGTACTGCCACCCTTGGTGCACAGTGCACAGATTGACGGAGCGCACACTGACTGACGGTCTACCCTGAGGAATGTGTGGTATGCAAGAGGCCAGAAGCAACCATTCGACGGAGAGGAGGGAGGATGGGAGTGGCCCATGTCTGTGGCAGGCTCAGGGAGTACGCACGTTCTGAGCCATGGCGCTCAGTCTGGAGAGGGGGGGGAGCCTCAGCAGCGTGTGCCTAGCCGCCGCGTGGGAGCAGCTTGGTGTCTTCCGATTTAGTTGTTTCTACTCCCCTCCTCTGCTCGGTTGCACTCTCTCTGTATGTTTCCACCCCCCCCTCTCTTTCTCTCTGTGGTGGTACTGGTAGTTAGGATTGAGTCTGCTGTTGCTTAAGTTGCTGCGGTGGACAGCAGCAGCAGCGAGAAGCAGAAGTGGTAGTATCTAGTAGAGCAACAAAGAAGGGGCATTTGTGGCAGGCTGGCCAGCTGAAGCTGTAGGCTCAGCGTAGCTCCTTCTCTGCCGCCTGCTGCCCCCCTTGCCTCTTAGCGCCCCCCCAAGTCATCCCCCCCCAGGGGGCCGTACCGCCCACTTTGGGAACCACTGCTGTAACCCATGAGGAGGAAAGCTACGGCAAATCTAGACAGCATACTAAAAAGCAGAGGCATCACACTTCCAACAAAAGTGTGCCTAGTCAAGGCTATGGTTTTCCCAGTTGCAATGGATGGCTGTGAAAGTTGGACCATAAGAAAGGCTGAGCGCCAAAGAATTGAGGCCTTTGAACTATGGTACTTGAGAAGACTCCTGCAAGTCCCTTGGTCTGCAAGGCGATCAAACCGGTCAGTCCTAGAGGAGATCAACCCTGATTGCTCTTTAGAAGGCCAGATCCTGAAGATGAAACTCAAATACTTTGGCCACCTAATGAGAAGGAAGGACTCACTGGAGAAGAGCCTAATGCTGGGAAACACTGAGTGTAAAAGAAGAAGGGGACGACAGAGAATGAGGTGGCTGGATGGAGTCACTGAGACAGTAGGTGTGAGCTTAAATGGACTCCAGAGGATGATAGAGGACAGGAAGGCCTGGAGGAACGTTGTCCATGGGGTTGCGAGTAACAATAAATAAAATTTGAATGTAATATTGTTTTTTCTAAGTAACGGGTAATAGATTAAGGTCAAAGAATGACATGAAATGAAAGGTCCTGAGCCTAAAATTTTACCACTCTAATGCATTTTGTTTAGTTAGGCAAGAGGCAATTTTTGCTCCTGCTTCTGCTTGGCTCCTTTTGTAAAATTCAAAAAACGTCCTTTAAACATGTTCGGTTGGAGTTTTCAGATTTAACAGCAGCTTTCCTTCCTGCTCTGGAAAGAGCTTTGGAAACGTCTATGCTTAAAAAATGAGTTTGGATAAAGGCTGGCTTGAGATAGAAAAAATGGGAGTGGGAAAATATTAAACAAAACAAAAGAAAACACTCCCAAAAGTTGCACAGTATTACATAGATTTTCAATGTTGGAAACAGTTCATTGTAAAATGTATAACAAATTTAACACACAGTGGCTGTGTTCATATGCAAAGTCTAATCAGATACTGAATTAATCTATATTTTAAGTTGTGATTAAATGCTAAGCCACAACCATCACCATGTTTTTAAAGGAAAGGTAATCTTTATTTATATTGAATATAATATATATTATCATCTCTGCTTTTAAACACTAAGAAAAAAATTCTTCACTCTTGTATTAGTACAGTTTACAAATACCGTATTTTTCAGAGTATAAGACACTCTGAAGTATAAAACGAACCTAGGTTTGGGGAGGAAAACGGGGGGGGGGAATCTGCCTCTGCCACCCAGCAATTTCCTTCCTTGTAGCAAACAGCAAACAGTACAGAAGATATACACTGTTTGTAGTGTTACATTTCAGACTATACTTGTACAGATGTGATTAAAATTGATGTGGCTTTCTAGAAGTATACATTATTCTCTGCTATTTAAAAGAAGATACAATAGTACTGGGTCTCTCCATATCAAGCATTTATTTTAAAAAGCTTCTTCATTTTGTTAAGTTGTCTAGAACAATAATAAAGCGGTCTTTAAAAAATAAGTCTAATAATTTGAACATTTTATAGGTGTTTATAGTTATTGATTTGCCTCCTTGCAGCAAACAGCAAGTTTCACTTTCAATTTCAATTTAAGCAGGGGCTCCCGATGATCAGCTGTTTCAGGTTGCAGGGATTGCCATAGCCTATTGTCGCCTCCGTAAGCCCTTTTTCTCATTTGCTGCAAGGAGGTAAATTGCTGGGAGGCAGAGGCCAAAGGGTGGGGGCTGGTGGATGGGCGGGGCTACATTTGGTATATAAGATGCATCCAGATTTTCACCCGCTTTTAGGGGGGAAGGTGCGTCTTATACTCCAAAATATGGTATATTTAGTTTTTTTCAAAATACTAATTGAAATGAGATTGTAGCGATTCAAATAAATATAAATAAAATTCTATATGAACAAGTCTATGAAAATACTTGAAGGAACCAAGTACCATATTTTTCGGAGTATAAGACAGACCTTTTTTCCTCAAAAAAGAGTCTGAAAATCTCGGTGCGTATTATAATCAAATACACCATTTTTTGCCTCTGAAGCCTGCCCCTTCACCAAAATGGCCATGCATACCTTTATGGAGGCTTTCAGAGTGTTCCTGGGGAGGGCAGAAATGAGCAAAAAATGGGTTGTTTTTTGCCCCAGCCCCCAGCAGCACTCTATAAGCCTCCATAAGGCTATGCATGCAATTTTGTTTTGACAAAAACAGGCCCATTTCTGCGAAAAAGGGGCCTTTATTGCTTGTTTTTGCCCCCCCCCCGAGCACTCTGCAAGCCCCCCCAAGAGTATTCATGCCTTTTTAAAAAAAAAACGGGTTCGTTTTTGTGAAAAACGGGCCATTTTTGGGAGGTTTGCAGAGTGTAAAAGCTTTTTTTCCCTTTTAGGAAGCTCTTTAACTGATTGATGAGAATTACATTGAACAAGTGCTGTGCCAGCAGAAACAAAGTCTTAGGTGATGCAGATTGTCAGCAATTTCCTTCTCCAGCACATGGATAAATACACCTGAAAACATACCTACCTAATCTCTCTCTCTCCCTCCCTACCTACCTACTGTATTTTTTTCTCCCTCTCTCTCTATCCCTCTATCTACCTACCTACTCTCTCTCCCTAACTACCTACTGTATTCCCCCTCCTACCTACCTACTCTCTCTCTCTCCCTACCTATCTACTGTATCTCTCTCTCTATCCGTCTACCTACCAACCTACCTACTCACACTCTCTTCCTACCTGCTGTATTTCTCTCTCTCTCTCTCTCTCTCTCTTTCTCTCTCTATACCTCTACCTACCAACCTACCTATTCTCTTTCTCCCTACCTATCTACTGTATTTCTCTCCCTCCCTCCCTCTCTCTTTCTCTATCTCTATCCCTCTACCTACCAACCTACCTACTCTCTCTCCCTACCTACCTATCTACTGCATTTTCTCTCTCTTTCTCTATCTCTATCCCTCTACCTACCAACCTACCTACACTCTCTCCCTACCTGCCTATCTAATGTATTTTCTCTATTTCTCTTTCTCTATCCCTCTACCTACTGTATTTCTCTCTATCTCTATCTCTATCTCTATTTCTCTCTCTCTATCCTTTTATCTACCTACCTACCTAACTACTCTCTCTCTTTCCCTACCTACCTACTCTGTTTCTCTCTCTTTCTCTCTCTATCCCTCTATCTACTTACCTACTTTTTTATTTGCCTCTTCAAAACCTTGCTGCACCTTATTTTTTTAACAGTGAAAAATAGGCAGTGGCCTCTCCCATGTTATTTTCTGTGTGGACAACAACATTAGTGGCCTTGTTTCTTAAGCCTGGGAGAGCAATAATTTTTAAGTGGCATATTTTCTTCCTATCTCAATTGTGGGGGGGCACATTATCTTGGGTGTGTGTATAAGCCCTAGAAACACTTCAAATATTTTTATTCAATATTGTTCACTTGTGTGCCAGAATAAAAACACACAGAAGGTTACCATGATAAATCCTTACAAATCCTAGCACTGTCCAGAAATCTGAAACCAACTGCCTAATTTTGTTAAAGAAAAATCCCTACTTCTCTGCTTCTTACTAAAGCACAAAGCTAATTGCAAATCGGATATTAGAAATATTCTCTTGGCAAAGTGCGTGCATTCCAAGTCACTCTATACAATGCCTCACCCTCATTTATTTCAAGGAGGCATAGTCTGCAACAGTGTGAAACGAAAGTAAAGTCAACACAGCAAGGAAACTGCTATTTTGGTAGCTCCACTTTTTTGAAGATGGTAGTGCTTGAAGTCTCTTTATTCTGTACTAAGGAAAAAAATCCCTATTCTACAGTACTCCATCCCCAGAAATTCTGCGTTGCTAGTTTTGCTGTTGTCACCTTAAAGGAAAGATGGGCAGCGTAAAAAATTAATAAGTAAAATAAAAATAAATGTAAACTTCTATTGAAATTTGAATTTTTTTGCAAGTCGTGTGATCAGGGATTACATGGAAGCTGACTTTATTGCTAAATGTTTTAATATTTCTAAGGTACGTGGAATTATGAATATTTTCAGTGAATTTCAAATTGCAAACATACTTGATTATTTTTATTGTAATGTCATGGTATTCGTTTAAAAGCATTTCATCCTATTAAGATGTTAGGGCTCAGTCATGTTTACAAATTGTTTTACAGTGTAATAATCAATGAAGTCTTAAAACTTTTAAACAAAACTGCATTTCCTATCTTATGATAGTTCTTCATAAAATAGTAAGATGTGGTCCCACCTCCCATTTCACCATTCGTTTTGTATCGTTGTCCTTACTTTTGCTTCTACATCTTCATGAAAATGTAAATTAGCAGAAATCCAACACATTTCTAACATTATCTTTTCATTGTCATATAAGAACCCAGCTTTATTTTGTTTGATCTCCATGAATAAATTCTTGAAAATTTTTCAACCATATTCTTTTGAGCCACCATCTTTGTATTTTCATACATCTGTCAGATCGAAAGTGCCCATCATTTCAAAAAATATTATGAGCCTTACGAGGAACAGTTGTAAGTCTTCTCATTCAGCGCCATTGTAACTTTGCATGGTGGATTCCTGTACTGTCACCCAGTAGTTCCGTCTAAGATTACTAATTCACTTTTAGGAAGGTGTCTTCAGAGACAACCCATCTGGCTGATGTGACCAATTTACACAGCACTTCAATTCACCTGAATTCACAGACTTGGTTAGATGGATTCTATAGTCTTGCCTGGTTATCTGGAAATTTTGGAATCTTTGAACTTTGAGGAAGTGGATAGAATGCTGTCTGTAGTATAGCCATTTCCCCTTTCTTTGTCTTGGTCCTTAATTATTGTTTATGTGACCTACATTGTTGGATATACTCAGAGATGTGTATCACTCATTCACTCACTCACTGCTGCCTCTTTTCCACCAAAGTTTCAATTGATCTGGTCTGATTGATCTTAGAAATGCTATTTTTATTTGTTCTAATAATTTGCAGCAATATGAAGCTAAAAGTCATGCTGATTAATTCTATAACATTCTATTCAGTTTGATGCCGATTTGTTTAATTTTAAGTAGTGAGTCTAGCAAAGAATTGGACTTGAGCTAATGTCTTTACTAAAACCCACAATTATATACTTAAAGAGAAGGAGAAATATTTCAATACTAAAAGCAAACCAGTTAGATCAGTTTGCACTTGGATGGTTCATCACTAATAAATTATGGTTACTAATAAATAATGTGAAACAACTTTCAGATCTGAAATAAATCTTATGCCAAGAATTTGCTAGGACTAAAATGATTTCCCAGAGTTCATAACCCAATTAATATTTAATTATTCATATTATGCCTAGTGTGGCAAACATACCTGTGTTTTGCATCTTTGATGCCTTGAGGAATGTTGGAAACTGATTTCCCTCCTCCCTTTAGTATTTTACTTTATTTACTTTCAAACATTCAGGGAACTTATGAAGGATGTTGTTTTTCACCATGCATAACTGCAAGATTAAAATACATAAAGTAGGCAGAGGTGATATTCTGGCGGTTCGGACAGGTTTGCTTGAACCGGTAGCGGAAATCTCAGGTGGCCCCACCCACTCACCCCAGCTCTATGACATCACACGTAGGCACTTTTTTAAGCCAAAGCACATGCTTGGAAGGCTGAGCGCATGCACTCACACTTGTGAACTGGTAGGGAAGGTAAGTGAATACCACCCCTGAAAGTAGGATTGTAAGATATATTCAGTTGAATCAGACTTTCACACCCTGCTGACCTTCCGATGCATTGGGTTATAATTTCAACTATTCCTGTGAGCTTTACTGTTGACAGTCCTGAATTTGGATCAAAGAATGTATAGAAGACATACTTATCAGGCACCAAGTTGTGGAATGTGCCTTTGAATTGTTAGAATCATTAAAATAGTATTTATAAAGAGTGCCATCCAGATATTGACAGGCCATTGTTTTGAAGAAGAAAGATATGCATTTAATACTAATGCAGAAAATAATTAAGTACATAGTGGTAGAATTTCTGTAGTTTGGAACCTCAGAGCTTATTGCTCAATTAAATATGTAAATTTGGTTCAAGAAGCCGTCATTTTATTACTTGCTCATGAGACCTTACATCAGGGGTGTCAAACCCACGGCATCACATTTTCGTCACGTGATGTATCACAACTTTCCCCCCTTTGCTAAACTGGGGGTGGGGGTGGCCACCATGTGATGCATCTGGCCCGCGGCCCGCAAGTTTGACACCATTGCTATATAAGATCCTGCTCTAGCAGAGCTGGAAAAACTACATCTTAAGAAATGTGATTGCTTAATACTGATGGCTTGAAATAAGTTCTGCATATGTTTCTGCATTCTGATCCTCCAGTCTATTCGCTATTCTTTGCTTTTCACATTTTATTCTGGGCCAGATTCATTGATTTATGCTTCATGCATCGTACTCTCTCATATTGTTTGCATGGATATTCCCTCCAGTGCATCCCATGTAAGCTGATGAATGTAAATTGTTACGACTTGGTTATTAATGAAATGTCTAGAACTTGTTTCTCTGCCATTTGTCTTAATTCTATCCATATTCCTAAAATATTGGGCATAAAGCTATATGTATCCAGATGTAGAAATTTTGGAATTTAGTTAACGAAAGGCAGTTAAAATCCCAAAGCCAAAGCAGTAACAGTGGTCTCTTCATTTTCCCTACTCCTTGAACCCAAAATGAAAAAAAAAATGAAAACTTCAAACAGTTCAGATTCTATGCTTTGTATGGATAGAGACTGCAAGCTACCCACAGTTACTTTGAAACAAGATGGGGACTACATACATACATACATACATACATACATACATACATTTTTGTAGCCTGGGGTTGAAATGAGGGGTCCTTGGTGATTTCTGATTATTTTTGTAATCTGTAGAACGATTGACAGAATTTTGTTCATCATATTTATATTTTAATGAAATAATAACTTCTCTATTTGTTAATCATTATATTTTGTGGGGAAATGAAGCTGTTAATACCTAACTAGCTAGAAATGCGCTATCAAGTATGTTTATTTTGTCCTGATGGATAAAATTATACTAGGATTATAAATCCTAGTAAATTAATAATTTCCAGGCTAGACTAAAAGTATTAAAAGTAACTCTTCTGTATAGTAAACTGAGAAAGTGTGATTCAATCCCTGCTTTCAGAATTAAATAAAGAAGTATTTATGATACTTCAACCTGAAATTCTTTTTACTGTATTATTATGCTTGTTATATTAACCGCTGGTGAGATTTCTTGTGAAAAACTGACTTTATTATAGTATGAAATTAACAAACAGGGTTTTAATTTGTATAATGTAATTGCAGTCTGTTGTGTCTATACTTTGTATTGACAATTCTGGAAATAGACAAAAACAAACCCAGATGAGACATTTTTATATGAGGAACTGTAACAAGATTATAGTAGTCAACAATAAAGCATTGTGAAGAGAGTAAATTAAACTTGTAGGTTTAGTGAACTTGAGAACAAGTCCAAGCATGTGACTTTATAAATAACAATTTCACAACGAATATAGGCTTGGTAAGCGGCCCATAAATCTGGGCAAAGAGCCTGCTGAGCATTTTAATGCCAGCTCTGCCAGCTCTATTCCCTGAACTGACTTACTGATGAGAAAATTAAGAAAAGCTGAAATTAAGCAGGATTCTGTTGACAAAAACAATTTTAGACTTCTGTCACTTGTCTTTTCTGTCTAGGAGCATGGGGTCATTAGATTAAATCAAGAGTTCAAAGGATTTTGATATACAGGAAAAAGAAATACAGCACTGGTGGAATGCAATAGGTGGCATTTCTCTTATGACATATGTAGTAATGTAAGCTTTGTCATAGGAGCTATTGTGTGACTTAATTTTTCTCCAAGTCTTCTGTTCCAAGCAAAAAGATAAATGTAGAGGAGAATACAATCTGGATATGTAGAGAGGTTATGCTCTTTCCTAAGCCCTCCCCGCCTCCAAGTATAATCTACAGGTAGGTAGAAGAGATTTGGAGGAAAGTCCTGTATACATTCTTTTCTGGCAGATCCTCCTTTTTTCCTCTGTACTGTTGAAGAACAGTATTCTGTTCTTCAACAGTACAGAGATAAGAAGAATTTACTTAAAGAGTGGTAGAACTGTCATGATAGGTTGTTTTTTCTGTACAATTAATAAGGGCTGCTATCCATCACTGCTTCATTTGTAAAAGTTAAATATATTTTCTTCCAAGTCAGCTGCTTACCTTCTACTGCTTATTTCTTCTCTTCTGAAAAAAAAACAAAAACAGGGCAACTGTAATACGAGATTCATGCTGATTAGAAGTCAGTGATATGCCTTAGATTCAACAGGCCATATCAAAGGACTGGACGTCAGCTCTTTGTAAACACTGGGCTGTGGTTTCTGTTGAAAGGATCCGTGAGAAGTGGCTGCTATGTTTTTGTTTTCATAAAATCAATCCACTTCATCTGTTATTCTAATTTTTAAAATTAATATTTGAAACATGATGTGGGTCGGTAGTTTCTGAGCTACATTTTCCTATAAACTTATTTTATTTCAGGAGGGAGAGGAGAGGATTATCTAGGATTTGAATGCATCTTCATTAAAAAGGGATTGGAAGAATTATATGGAACCTCCATCACTTCCTTTTGAATGGAGACCAAATACAACACGTTATGGAAAAGTAGGTTGCAGGCCAAACTAAAGGAGATCAGAAAGTGTCTTTCAGTGATATATGAGCTGTGAGTTCTAGGCTGATTGCAAGATTGAAGTGAAAACTGCACAACATTAAACATGGGCAGATTTTTCTACAATAAATAATGAATGGTTTTCTAGCTGAAAAATAGTAATATTTAATGACAGATGTGTGCGGCAACATGGGCAGTCATCTACAGATACTTTCTTCTGTTAACTGAAGTCATCTTGTGCTTTTCATTTATTTAATAGTACAAATGGTTGGAAGTTTTGTATCCTGCACTTTAATGTTTGCATGAACTTAATGAGATGAGTGCCTAAATTGGATGAATAGATGGATATGTGTAGCTTAGAATAGGGGTGTCAAACTCAGTTTCATTGAGGGCCGCATCAGGTTGTGTTTGACCTCGGGAGGGACATGGACAGGGGGGACATGGCAAGCATGACATCACTCATGTTGGTGGTGCCTGTGGTGGCCCGAGTGCTCTGCCAGTGAAAACGGGCTCCCAAGCTCCATTTTCGGTTTTGCCAGCCTTCTGCAACCCTCTGCCAGTGAAAATGGAGCTCAGTGTGTATCTCTGTGAATTAGTGGTGTGTGTTCTAGATGTTTTCTTTAAGAGTCATGTTCATGATGCAATTTCTCATGCAACATGCTGAGCATCATAAACCCGATAATCGGCACATTGGGTTAAAAACAATACAATAAAACTAAATTGGTAATACTACACAATCTATATACAGCACTACAAATCTTTATTTATTTGCTTAGGAAAGCAAGGTTGAGGTTCTTCAAAAAAAATTTGGGAGCTGAGTGTTTTAAAGGGGAGTGCTGTGATCAGGTGCTTCTTGGGTACTGTCACATGACATTGCTTAATGGATGAGGTCCAGAACATGCCAACTTCTGATCTTATAGTGCTGGCAGAAACAAATGGAGAAAAATAGTCCCACAAATAACATTACAGGTAATCCTCAACTTGCCACAGCAATTAGGATCAGAATTTCTGTCACTAAGCAATGAGATCATAAAGCTTGACTGCATCACGTAGTAACAACAATGCCCATAGTCTTGGTTGCTGTTAACCAAATCCATAATCATTAGGTGAGGCAGCTTCCTTCCAGCATCCCATAACCAAAGTCAGTTGGGAAATGGGCAAGAAGTGGCAAGCTCCATGCCAGTTGGCAGGCAAGTGAGTCAAGGAGGTTGCGAAAGAGGTGCGTGGGAGAGAGGGCACAAAAGGGTGCATTACAAAGGAGGGAGGGATACGGGCATACAGAAGTGGCCAATGTCGCATGAGCACAGAGGGGCTAGGGGAAGGTATGCAGGTAGAAAAGACTTACTCCTGGAACTTGTGATCTCCCCTGCAGCTTCCTCGGAAAGTCAGTGTAGAAGCTGGTAGGGAACGTTGCAACTAGCAATCACATCAGAGGTGGTATTCAGCCAGTTCTGACCTGTTCCGGAGAACCAGTAGCAAAGATTTTGAGTAGTTTGGAGAACCGGCAAATAGGCTGGCCCTGCCCCTGCTGCCTCCCAGCTGATCTTCTTTTGTTGCCCTGCACAGGAGAATGGAGCTGGAAAGCAGGTTAGTGGTGTGGGGAAGGAATGGGGATTTTGCAGTATTCTTCCTCTGCCATGCCCAACAAGCCACACGCACAGAGCCGGTAGTAAAAAAAATTGAATCCTACAACTGAATCACATGATTGTAGGGCTGCAACTAGTCATAACTACAAATTGGTTTCCAATCACATGGCTGTGGGACTGCTGGGATGGCCAGAATTCCAAGGACCATAACTACATTTTTTTTAGCACCATCTTAACTTTCAACTGAATGGTCATTTTATTTTCATTTATTATATTTATATGCTGCCCTTTTCCCCCGAAGGGGACTCAGGTTGATAGGTTGACGTCTATCTGTAATCAATATGACAAAAATCAGAGACTACCCACTACCAGACGGAATAAAACCACAACATTTGTCCCCAAGACCTGATAAATTCCCTAAGGGAAGGGTCCTGGGGGAAGCCCATTCTTCCCATTTTTGTTGGATTGGACAGATGATATTTGGAGTCAATAGGTAGTTCTGCAGGGACTGAATAGTAAAAATGCTATTCAGAAATTTCTTCTCTATTTCTAGGTCTTAAATTCTTCCAGTTAGTAAAGCAGCTAGTAACAGGCAGTATAATATTCCACACTTTTCTTTTTTTAAAAAAAAGCAACTTTATGCATTTGTTATCTTAATCTTTTGATAATGCATTTGGTGCTATTGTGCCATTACATTTAAAAAACTTCAAGTGACATTAATAACATTCCCCTTGTTTTAATTAATATTCTTTGTGATATTGATAGCTTTACACTTTTTGTTATATTTATTATGCCTAATAAATTCTGAACGTTGTGGGCATTATGCATAAAGGTTTGTCATTAAAACATAAATTCCTTACATACCGTAAAGAAGTTAATTGCAAGTGAAATATTGGACTTAATATATATATTTAATATATTTATTATTAAATCTGTCACATAAGATACATTTATTTTAGATACCTGTCTAAATGTTTAAATATTTCAATACTTCCTGTCTGGTTTAATTGTGTGTAATGAAAAAGTCCTTTTATTGAAATTAACATGGTTTTAGGAACAGAAACAAGTCAGGGAATAAATACCAGTTGGCCACCTTCAAGATTGAAACCAACATTTGACAATCTGTCAAATATTCTAAATGCTACCCTAGATGGGCCTACTCTGAATTTGTATATGTTCCAGTAGGATTCTGTTTGACTTGAAATTCAGACCTCACATAACATATTGCACTTTTATTCTTTTGAAGTCTTTCTGAATTCCTAAATTCTGTAACTTGTTTTTCATGACACAGATCAGCAAAAACTCTTGGACACTCTGCGTTAATTCTGCCTGCGGCTGCAATGATTTGGAGCAGATTTTTTTCAGGACTGTCAGATTCATTGCTCATTTTCTAACTTCTCATTATGAATTTTCATATTGTTTCACTTATGCGGCATTTAACACTTTGTTCTATTTTGCTTTAGTCACATTGACCAGACAACAACATGGCAGGATCCAAGGAAGACTCTCCTTTCCCAAATGAATGTTACAGCTCCTACAAGCCCTCCAGTGCAGCAGAATATAATGAATTCAGCAACCGGTAAGGAGAAACCAACCAGAATTTATAGAGAATTTCAAGAAGCTTCACATTTAGAATATAAAGTTTATGCTGATCATTTGTCATTATTGCTGAGATTCATTACTGAAAATGGATGTTACACAGATTATTGTCTCCCATATAAGTATTATCAAACAGATACTTCCTATGATAAATAAAACACAAATTGATGAATGGAAATGGCAGTGGAGGAAGTAAGCTTGAATTTTTTGAAACATTCTAATTTTTAAAACTATATGAGGATTTGTGCAAAACGCCATAGGTGTATGCAAGTCTTCATTTTCCTCTTCCTAGGCTTTGCCTTGTCATGTTGAAAACTTTCTCAGTTTTGTTTCTTTTATATTTTGGTGCATTTATTTCTTATTATTTTATTTGCTATGATTTCATAGTAGCTTTTGTTGGCAGTGGTTTATAATATATAAATAAATCTTTTGCAAACATCAGTTTTTTCTGAACTCCATGTTGCCAGGTTATTTAAGCAATCTAGAACATTTTTTTATAGCAAAGGTGTGTCAAACATATACATGTATGTTCTTAAGACCATGCTGTAGCTTGTGGAAGGTAACTTGAGAAGGGAGGTAGCTACCTTAAGTTGGTTCCCCACAGCAGTGGTGGGTTGCTGCCACTCCTGACCGGTAAGACTGTACCAGTAGTGGCCTGGAGCAGCTGAGAGCGTACTGGTTTGGTGGCTTGTTTGGCCCGCCTGCGCTCTATAGCTATATTTATACCAAAAGGCACACTGCACACACACGCACAGGTGCAGAGCCTGAGCGCGCCCCGACAAGCAGCTGGGTGTTAGGGCAGTGGACTGTGCATACATGCACAGCGCACGTCAGGCGTGTGCACAGACAGACCACGATCAGCGTACCGGTAGCGACGATAAGAGCAACCCAGCACTGCCCCACAGGTGTTACTGTTTCCTTGTGCTTCAAAGCACGATTTTTACTTGGGATGTAAAATTACCACACAATCCTGAGAAATCTGAATGGACTAAGCTTTGGATTGGAGGAAATCAGACTGGATTACTTCTCCCCTGTTGGATTTTGACATCCAAAGTCTTTTTTTCTAAGCTTGTCTTTGTCTTCTTTGTCTTGTCATTCCCACCATCTTTTCAAAATTTAATAATTACTTTTCTGCCTTCAAAGTAATGTTCAAAGTTGCTTATGGGTATATAATACACAAAGAAAATAAACTGTAAATGTGCAGAACATTTGAAATAAAAAAAATAAGTATAAAATAAAATTACAAACAAATTTTATTAAACTATTTTATTAAAATAAAATAAAAAACTAAATAGAGTATTTAAGCAAAATGAGTATATATATATACACACACATACATACATATACATACATATACATATATACATATTAGATTTTTATCTAATAGATACCTTTCACCCTGGCTTCACTGATAACAGATAAGAGCCTGTGGCTTAATGGCTAAGATGTCTGCCTAGTACAGTGATGGCGAACCTATGACACGCGTGTCAGTGCTGACACGCGTAGCCATTTGGGGTGACACGCACAGGATTCATCCGGGATGAATGGTGACCAGACGGAGCGCTAGCTGGGGGAGCCGCCGCAGCAGCAGGAGCCCTACAAGGGAGCCCCTGAGCTGCGAGGGGAGGGAGAGATGCCCCGACTTGGGAGCCGTGTAGTTTGAAAGAGAAGCAGCAGCTGCGCGTTTCCAAAAAGCTCTCCCGGAGCCGGCAAGGGACGTGTGCACTGAGGAGCGTCAGGCGCGTGTAGGATTTGCTGGAGAGGAGGACTTGGTGCTGGGTAGGCTTGGAAGGGCTGTAGAGAGCTTTGCGGGGCGGGGGGAGGGAGCGGCGGGGAAATACAGTCTTCGGGGTGGGGAGAAGAAGCAGTTAGTCTCTCGACGGGTCACCCAGAAACTGGGTTTGGGGCTGTGAAGTTCCGCTGTTGGGACGCGATGCATCTGTAGCGGAGGAGCGAGATCCCGAGGGAGGCTGTTGCAGAAGGGCGAAATCTGAGATTTCTTCGCTTCTGTGGCAGGATAACGTTTGTTCTTTAGAGGAAGGGGGGGAGAGACCACTACAGTTGCATTTCTTTTCTTGCTGGGGATTTAGAAGTCTTATGTTCACTTTTATTCCCGGGAAAAAAAACAAACCCGAGCCTCCGCCGTTGTCCAACCCTCGCGTTTCCTGGCAAGAAATCCATCCCCCATTATGACGAGGTACGCCGGCTTTCGATTGGTAAGGCATCCTCGGCATCCCCCGGGTGATCTCCGGGCCCCCGGCTTCCCCATCTCCTCTCCTATGGGGAGACGTGCATCATAATGTTGTAAGCTGCCCGGAGTTACCTGTGCGTGAGGTGGGCTGCCCTATGCATTTGCGTTTGTGTGCTGGAGAGAGAGTGAAAAAGAGAGGGAGAATTATATTAATTAGAAGCGGCGGTGGCGGACATCGGCAGCGACTGTAATGACTGCTCGGGCGAGGTGCGGAGGAAGAACGGAAGGTCCCTCCCGCCCGCGACAACAGCTCCAGCCATGGACGAGCAGGCTGGCCCCAACAACAACAACGTACTGCTCTTGCCGCCACCTCCGGATGGGAAGCAACCACGCCTGTGCGGCCCCTGTGCTGCGGTGGGAAGCGAGTCTGCAAGGCGTGGTTGCTTCCCACCTGGAGGTGGTGGCAAGAGCAGCACGTTGTTGCTGTTGTTGAAGAAGACGCCGGGGCCAGCCTGCTCGTCCATGGCTGGAGCCGTCGTCGCGGGCGGGAGGGACCTTCCGTTCTTCCTCCGCACCTCGCCCGCGCGGTCATTACAGTCGCTGCTGACGTCCGCCACCGCCGCTTCCCTCATCCGTCTCAATTGCTGGAAGCAGTAACAAACGGCGCGTCTGCTCCGCTGTCAGCACCTTGACAGCCACCCCAGCCGGCGGCTACCGGGCCTCGCTGGAGTCAATTGCAAAACCGCGTTCAGCGCTTTGAGGACCTGAGGCATCTTGGGAAATGCAGTTCCCTATCGGAAAGAATGGAGTAGCTGCGAATTTGTAACAACAGAAGATAATAACTTGGTGCTTTGCAGGTTATGAAAATCTCAAGTTTGATTTGCACACTGTTTTTTAAAAGTTAGATAAAGAAATTATGGTGTGAAAGCGACTAGAAAGCCTCCCCTCCCCTCTCTGTGTGCGAGAAAGGGAAGGAGAGGAAGGAAGGAGGGAGGGGGGAAGGAAAAGAAGAAGGGAGGGGGGAGAAGATGGAAGGAGAAAAGATGGATGGAAGGAGAAAGAATGGGAGGAGGAGGAAGATGGAAGAAAAAAGAAGAAAAAGAAGAAGAGAGGGAGAAAAGAGGGAAGGAGGTAGGAAGAAAAGGGGAAGAGAGGGAAAGAGCAGAAAGACAAAGAGGATGAAGTTGATAGGCAAGAGGAAAGAGGAAGGAAGGAAAAAAGAAAAAGGGAGGGAGAGAGGAAAGAAGAAAAGATGGAACTAGAAAGGAAAGAAGGGAGGGAGGGAGGAAAGGGGAAGACAGGGAAAGAGCAGAAAGACAGAGAAGGTGAAGATAGATAGGCAGAAGGAAGGAAGAA
Organism: Thamnophis sirtalis; assembly: GCF_051295495.1. Classification (NCBI taxonomy): domain Eukaryota; kingdom Metazoa; phylum Chordata; class Lepidosauria; order Squamata; family Natricidae; genus Thamnophis; species Thamnophis sirtalis. The sequence goes on from NW_028261388.1 coordinate 15,513,971, forward strand.
GGAAGAAATAGGAAAGGAGGGAAGGAGGAAGGAACAGAAGCGAAGAGGAAGAGAGAAATGGAAAGAGCAGAAAGACAGAGAAGGTAGATAGGCAAAAGAAATGAAGCTGAAAGAATGGAAGGAGGAAGGAAGAGAAAAGGAGGAAGGGAGTGAGTGAGGAAAGAAGAGAGGATGGAAGGAGAAAGGAAGAGAGGGAAAGCAAAATTATGTTTTTGTTGAAGTGACACACAATGCGAGTTATGCTCGATTTTTTGCCGATTTTTGACACACCACGCCAAAAAGGTTGCCCATCACTGGCCTAGTATGTTATATAGCCCAGGTTCAAATCCCAGTAAGGGTATGGCTAGCTGATGAGAGCTAAATAGCTTGAAATAGATCTATACTAGTCTCCCTTTATTTATTTATCAGCACAAATACAACAACATACATACATACATACATACATACATACATACATACATACATACATGTATATGTATATGTATACACACACACACACACACTTCGGCAACCTGTGAAGGAAAAATTCTTTTGAATGAACATGTGTCCTGGATTTATAAAATGACACTTTTTACAGATTCTGCTATGGATACATTAATAATCAGTACAGGTAGTCTTAGACTTATGACCACAATTGAAACTGGATCTTCCATCGCTAAGTGATGTGGTCATTAAGTGAGTTCTACCTGATTTTATGACCTTTATTGCCAGACAGACAGACTGATTGAGAAGAAATGGTTTATTTCTGCCCCTGCTAGGATTGTGAATTAACAGACATTGGAACAGGCAGTCAGAAAACTTGGCTGGAATTTATAATTTTCCTCAGTAAGAATATAGTAATATCTAATATCTGTCTGCTACAAGTTTTCGTATCGTGAGTGATTTGAAATAATTTTCTTTCCTTGAGAAAAAAAGTCCTGGATTATCAATCTGTAGCTTCTCCATTCAGATTCAGGCTCTCAATCTGAATGATAAATAAATGGGTCCTAATCATCCTCATTTCCGTCCATATATTGTCCATTTGAAATAAAAATGTAGGCTTTATTAAAACATTTGTATGAGCAAATACTTTTATGACTAAGAAAGCAGGTGTTTTATTCTTAAGGTTTGTTCCATAGGCCTATATTATTCATCTGCTGATTCTCCTTCCTAGAAGGTTAAGAAAAGATGATAGTATTAACAAATGTAGATGTTGTTCTACTGTTATTTGTTCTATCAGCATATTAAAGGAAAGGCTTTTATGTGTGAACATTGGTTGATTATATGATAGAGAAAGAGTTCGTTTAAAGTTACAGAAAAAGATGTTTATGGAAATCTCCAGGGATTTTTTTAAAGCAAAATAAGTGTGTGTATTTTTTTTTCTTTAAAACCATGATTTGAAGAGTGGTAAAAGTTTCGCAATAATAATTTTTGAATCTGTCTCTGCAATAAGACATGTTACTGATTTGAAAGGACATTCCTTGCCAGGGAGTAATAGAGATTTGTAATTAGTCATACTTCCTAAGCTTGGTGAAAAATGATAATTATGGGTATCTAAGAATGTGGAGAGAACACTGCAAATTATTCTGGTGGCAAATGTAGTCTTGGAAACGCACTGTTTCATCTTGACCCAAGATGTAACAGTGAGATACGATTTAATGGCATTGTATGAAGTTCAAAATTGTTTTGTGAAAATAGTATTTAGTGTTTGGTTCGACAACATACTAATCATAAGCAGAATTAGAGGTTGAAAATAGACAATTCTTCAATGGTTTTATTTTATTTACAGTATATAGCCACCCATCTCAAGAACATAACTGGGCAGCTGACAGCATTAAATGATATATCAGTTTTTTGCAAGTCTAACCTGGCATTAGATGCTATTCGTATATTTTAAATTATTTACAGATTCTGTCCTGAAACATGAAAGCAAATAATAATACTAATAATTGCTGTTTGAACTTCACCTCATTTTTATGGAATTGCTTTATGGTATTTTCTATGCAGAACAAGGTCAAGTTTGGCATTTTGTTTTGCTTCTTTGTATTTGGTCAAATCAGGACAAAACATATGTGAAGGGGGAAGAGTATTACTAATGTGAAATGCATTACATTGTCTTGGATAATGTATTGAATTTCTTCAAATCATGGCTTATTAAAGCAGCGTATGAGATGAACTTGTCTGCAAAATTAAAAAGAAATTCTGGCCTAGATAGATGCAGGAACAGATACAGACTGTTAATGCTATAGACTAGTGATAAAAATAATAAACAAGACTTCCTACAATTAGGAAGCAAGGTGCTGCATTATAGCCCCAGTATTTACCAGTTGAAAAAGTTTGAGGATGGTGTGGGAAATAAGAGTTAAGAATATTTGTCACAGTTGTTTTGGATAAAATTATAGCGGTTTAGCAATTTTGTTTAGTCTCAAGCTACAGGGTTTGATAAGAGTTAGAGTAATAAAGCTAGCAGAACTCTGTCTTATCAAAACAATTTTTAAAAAAATATAATATACAATATTTTCAAGATTTTATTAAACAAAAGTGAAATGAACAAAGATTTTGGCAGCATAACCTTATTCCCAGTGTTTTGAATTTTTCAAAAAGTCAATATTGCAAATAAACTTTCCTATTTTTCTACACTCTTCATAATCTTCCTTTTATTCTCTCTTGTTTGACCTTCCCAACTTAAAAAGAGTTCATTCTCTCTGTTTTTCTTGAAATAACATTGAAAGTCTGATAGCTAATCACTTTCATTTTCTACATAATTTCCATAGATTTTCATAATTAATGTGTGTTTTCCATTGAAGCTAAGTGAAGCATGGTCTATTGTGAAATTTCAATATGGAATATTAGCAATGATCATTAAAACAGGACATTGCTGTTCCCAGCTAATAAACAAGTTTCTCCCTGATTAATGGTTTATATAGTTCTTTTATCCTCTAATTTATCTGTGGTCTTAACAAACCTGTGAAAACTACATGATTGCTCTTCCCATTCTTTAGAACAAGGACGGTTGCCCTCCAGTTGCCTCCTGTAAGTTCATGGTTAAAGATCAAAAAATGGTCTGAGATTTCTGAAATGATAGTTCAAAGAATCTGAAGACCAATAAGCCACTTTTGCTTTTTATATAAATGGGAAAAAGATTATTTCTCATAAACTATCCAATGATTGGCCAGACCAAAATTAGCATAAGTATGGCTAAGGGTTCCGTGATGATACACAATATGTATCAATATATATACAGCCTCTTTATTGAGTTCCTGCACGACATTGCTTTTACATAGAACTCCCACTGTTTCACATAAAAACAATTGTACAATATAAGGAATAATGTACAAAATATGGAAAATTAACATAGATAAATAGGAACAGAAATGTACCTAAAATAGAGTTTTGAAATGTCCTGGAATATGAATTTTTGGCTAATTCTGAAAAAGATGCCAAGACAAAAATAAAAATAGTTGTTTTTTCCCCCCCCTCATATTATGAAGCCAGGCAGTAGAACCTGGACTTGTAACTATCCCTTCCTTTTCATTTTTGCAGTACAAAGAATTTAGAATAATCAAAAGATGGGGTAAATTTTACGGCATTTTAATCCCCCCCCCCCGCAACACGCTAGATACTTGAAAGGGATGTTTTATTGCAACACAGCTATAGTATTCTCCCTTTCCCTTAAATACTGAGAGCCACGATGTGCTGAAACAATTAGTTTCATGTGTGCTGTGTTTTATGTAAATTAACTGGGGTTTGTTTCTTTTTTTTTTAAGTTTAGCTACTTTTTTTCAGCAGGCATAGCACAGCCTACTATGAATTGCTTCCTTCTGTGTTACAGGCCCGCTCCCTGAAGGATGGGAACAAGCCATGACCCAGGATGGAGAAATTTACTACATAAACCATAAGAACAAGACTACATCTTGGCTAGATCCAAGACTTGACCCACGTTTTGGTAAAAGTTCCTGGCACTTAAAATTCTTCCCTCCACCCATCCACCCACCCTCTCCCCCCACTTAAATGAAAAACCAGCAGCTGTAGCCAAAGACTTGGCTAATGATTTTAAATTAATTGAGAAATTAACCCCCCTCCCATCTTGATGTCTTGTGCCTTTGCCCACTCCTACTAACAGCATGTAAGCCTTTCTCTTCCTTGAGGGCAAGGTGAAGCTCCCCTTAAACTATTCTCTTTTCATTCATGCTCATCGTATTTCGATTTTCTGTTGCCTCTCCCATCCCTTTTTCAGATTTGAATTTTCCCACTGCTATTATATTTGTTACTTTTATTGTATAAAAATAGAGATGATTATTTATATTGCCAGTTGTTTCAGAGATAATTCAGTTTTTTTATTGAACATGATAGCTTAGGTGTTGATAAAAATAGAGGCTACATGGTGCACGTAGAATAAAATCAACTTTAAAAAGTCTAGTTCATGATGGTTTTTAAGCCTGTTTGCTTACTTAATAAGAAGCTGATCTGACGCTGAATATTAACTTTCAAATCTTCCTTTAGATGTATGTGTCATAGGGCATTGTTTTAGGTTTCTGTTCTATTGTATATAAGGCATTGTCTGGCAGTATAAATTCTGGTTAGTATAATTGTTTTATTAAAATAAAGCAATGGCAGTTATTTGTTATTTAAGCTCTTGTACTCTGACCTAGAACTTCCCCACAATTGCAGAGTAGATTTTTCTTTTTTTTTAAAAAAGTGCACATAAAATAACTTTGTTATTTACAATTTGCAACTTCCAATTCTGTATAATTTTATTTTAATGATAAATTCATTCATAAGCGAGTGGAGCAAACCCCATTAGAACGAATAATGTCACAGCATTATTTTTTTAACTACTCCATTGAGGACCAAATAATTTTGGGGAGAGCTAAAATACTATTAATTAATGTAGTATTTATCACTTTGCATTTGATCCTTTCAGATGAATTTTCTTGCTGTAAAAGATTACTGTAAAAAGTCTAGGTTTTGATTTTGTTTCACTTTAAAACAACCACTAATGCAAAGGTAGCAAAATTATGCAAAAGTTTCAGTTTCGCCCAGTGAAGGATGAGTAATTTGCAACGTTTCTTGTGTCCAGTGCAATCCTGTATATGTGTATTCATATGTTAATCCTACAGTAATTAATTAGGCTTCCTAAACTGTGTCTTAAAATTGCAGTGAACTTTGTTTGGAATTTTAAGCAGTCAAAGGTGCTATGCCACTAATACAGGAAAAAGTAAAGAAATTGCAATAAAATATTAGTCTATGCCTCTTTCTTTAATAAGAACACATCTACGCAGATCTGCAGCATAGCTGACATTTTGAGAGTGAAAGAAGAAAAAGAAATATTCCCTCCCGATTAAGATCTCCCCATTCTTTATTATATAATAAGAAAAAAAATATAAAAAATACTTTCTTAATTCTCACACCTTACAGACATATGACTATCATCATAATTTTTAATTATTACTATTATTATTTCAGTCACGATGCTATAATAGGACTTTATATTTCCATTTTTTTATATATAACAGTTCTGTCAGCTGGTCTGAATTGATTGATAGGGAAAGAACCATGAATCTTTCACCAGTTCTAGTCCTATACTTTATTAACAGATAAGCACCTGGCTCTAAATGGCAGAGGCAGGGCAGCTTCTGGAAAGTTGCGGAAGAAAGGTGTTTTTCTTTCTTATTCCAGAAATATTTTATAAGATATTGGAGCAGGGGGAGAGCTAAAAAAAAACTCTTACAGCACATAATTTATTTTTGTTACCAGTTCTAGATCCTGAAAAGTTAGGGGTTATAAGCTACTCCATATGCATATTGTCTTCTTTTCCATTTTCTTTAAAATTATCACTCACAACATCTTGACAAATTTCCGAACACCCAGGTACATAGAAATACTACGAACATTTCTTCCTTCCAATCCTCGCATTGTACACATTGCTGGGTTTGCAGGTGCATGAGTTATGCTGCAGTTCAGTTGTCACAACATGTGTCTAACTCCTTGGTAAAGGCTGCTTAGCAGTATGGAATAGGAATGACAGCCCACAAATTGCTTATTAGTTCTATACCTCTGGCTTATGTCATTTGAAAGCATTGTTCTGCAGATTCAGAGGGCTCATGTGGTCTGGCTAAATAATAGAAATGACAGTAAACTGGAGGAGCTTAATGGAGATTTCTACTGCTTGATAATAGCTTGAATAATTATCTTAACTTTCTTCAAATTGGACAATACAATGTTTAAAATGCTAAATATATCAAGGATGATATTAACTGTACACAATAGTGTGAAGTCACAGATTTTTAAACTGGCGTTGGCCTTCATGCACAACATGTTCTCCCCAACAACCTAGGGTGTCGTAATGTGATGTGCAATGTAATCTGGGTTTCCAGCAGGGAGGGGCTGTTTTCCAGAGAGCAAAGAAGCAGCAGAGCTTGCAAAGTTCGTTCAGCAGAAAGAGGGCTAAAATGGCTCCTCTGTGGTTATTCCCAGAATATACCAGTAGTCATACCAATAGTTGCTTTAGTCTGGCAAGATTCTGTCTATAGGTGAAGAGCAATAAAGGAAACCACTCTTAAGTGTTGTTCTTGGAGCCTAGCAAGCTGAGCAAATCTTGCTCCCCATAGGATGACAGCATTTAATTGATGGGACTTGGAGTGGGTTCCACCACAAAAGCGCGTAGGACAAAATCGCGCTCGACAAAAGCGCGCTGTGACGTCATCAGAGCGCGACGAAAAAGATCGAAAAAATGTAAAAATAAAGCTAAAACCTTCCCCTAACCCCCCCAAACCTAACCCTAAACCTAACCCTAACCCTAACTCTTAACCTAACCCTAAACCTAACCCTAAACCTAACCGTTAAAGTAACGAAAAACGTAACGCTAACCCTTATCCTAACCCTAACGCTAACGCTAACGCTCTAAAGCTAAACCGAACCCTTACCCTTACCCTAACCCTAACCCTAACCCTAACCCTTACCTTTATGTGAATCGGCTTGCTTTAATTTAATTTTTATTAATTTTTATTTGAATTTTTCGATGTTTTTCGTCGCGCAGTGATGACGTCAAAGGCGCGATTTTGTCGATCGCGCTTTTGTCGTCCGCGCTTTTGACGGGTCACGCTTGGAGTGCGCCCATTCTGCAGATGGTGCATTTAGACCAGGTGTGTCAAACTCAATTTCATTGAGGGCCGCATCAAGGCTGTGGTTAACCTTGGGGGGGGGGCTGGGGTGTGTGTGGCCATCTTGATGCCGCTCCCCAAACTGTTGGCATGTTTCCTCTTCGCATTGGGTAGACCGGTCCGAATCTACATTGGCCTGGTCTTTCCTCTTTGCACTGGGTAGACCGGGCCGAATGCACGCTGGCCCGATCTTTCCTCTTTGTATTGGGTAGACCACCACAGCCTCGCAGGCTGGTTCCGACCACATCGCGGGCCAGATGCAGCCCACAGGCCTTGAGTTTGACACCCCAGATTTAGACAGAGAGATGTTAGTATCTAAAGAGGAAAGATATGGATAATCTTGTAGATATAATTATAACTAAAATGTGGCTTAATCTATTTGCCATAAATGTATGCAGTTAGCATAGCTAATAGTATTATATGATTTTCAAAGGCAAATAAGAAGTGTGGTTAAGTTTTTTCCTAAAGCAAGACTGTCTAACGCTGAATTGCTTTTTTCCTATTTGTCCCTGGCAACCTAGGTTGATAGTGGATACATTAAGGTTTTTATTACAACCATAAGATTGCTTTTAAAATGTGTTTGTGTTGAATACATACTCTTAATTTCCAATTATTGTTGTGTACCTTCATTTGAGTAAAAGGTGATGCCTCTTTCAAGTCAGTTCTTGATTCTACTTCTGATTCTACTACACAGAGAAGTCTAATTTATTTATTTATTAATCATATTTGTATAACCTCCCATCTCACAAAAGGAACTTTGGGCGGTGTGAACAGTCAAATAAAACACCAGATATAAAAATATAAAAATCTACATTAAAACATAAATATTATAAAACTGAATTTACAGACCCTAGGCAAAGAAGATAAAACTTTAGCAACGGAGTTTCCGAACATGTCTTCTTCAGTCTATGTAATTGGCTCAATAGCACATAAAAGTGCTTTCCTCCAAGATGTTTATGCTTCCTATCACTGGTATTTCTTGGTTGTCTTCCATCCATGTGGCCTCACACTATAGATGTAGGTAAAATTATCCAGGTACTGTCATTGCTGAGACTTTGGTATATATCACATAAAACCTGTGTGTGTGTGTGCTTTCAGATTAGTCATTTAGGCTAGTCTTTTAGTGACTGCCTAGACCTGTGATGGCGAACCTATGGCATGCATGCCAGAAGTGGCACACAGAGCCAGCTCCTCAGCCTGTATGCATGCACGCATGCACATTAGAAAGCAGAAGATCAGGTGGCCAGCACACATGCACGCGCCGGGAAGAACTTCTGGATTCTGGTGCATGCACACACATTCCCGTTTTTAGCCTAGACTAATCCCTGCAGTTTTCCTTGCAAAATTTCAGAGGTAGTTTGCGGGTTGAGGGTGTTAATAGTAGTAGTAGTAGTAGTAAGTAGTAGTAGTAGTAGTTGTTGTTGTTATTATACAATTGTATCACAGCGGCCAGTTGTTTTGCTGGATTTGGCATTGGTTACTAGTTGGGCCCCACCCAGGGGCCTAGGACATTGTAACATATTTTCGTAATATGCGTGCAGATCCAACAGTGCGGCTTTTTGCATTTGACTGATGGTGATTTTGTCAATTTTTAACTGTTTTAAATGTAATTCCAGTGCTTTTGGAATAGCACCCAGTGTGCCAATTACCAATGGTTTTATTATTATTATTATTATTATTATTATTATTATTATTATTATTATCATCAGCAGCATCAGCAGCATCATCAGCATCATCAGCAATGTAAAAGGAATACATCAGGAGCGTCCGCAAAATATTAAAATTAAAGCTGAAAACTGGAAACATAATTAAAGCCATTAATACATGGGCAGTTCCAGTGATATGCTACTCAGTTGGAATCATCAACTGGACTCTGGCTGAACTGGAAAATTTGGACCGGAAAACACGCAAACTTTTCCTGTAGATACGGTGGGAGGGGCTACAGCTGGGTTTAGTCACAGCCTGATTGGTCCAGAGACTGAGGGAATTTTCTTAAAGTATCCTTCCTTCCCTATTGGCTCCCAGTTTCCTCTCAGTCTCTGGTCCAAGCACTAGCTTTAGCTCCTTTTAGTTATTATTATTACTATTATTATTCTAATTCGATTAATTGGATATTCTAAATTTCTTAAATTTTCGGACTGCTGGCCATAGAGTCTGCTTTGTCAGTCTCATAAGGAAGCAGAGTGACCTGGTCTCCTGCCTTTGGGCCTGGGGGTGCTCTGCCCAATCCCTGGGTGTACAGGGGTGACAGACTCCCATGTGCAGCAGAGTTAATCAGAGGCTTCAGGGGCCAGCTTTTTGCTCGATTCTAGTCTCCTCAGCGCTGCAGCTTTAACAGCCTTGCTGCGGCTGCAAAAGCCTCACCGCAGCTTTGATAACCTGCCGCAACTTCAAGCCTCGCCACAGCTCTGAAATCCTCGCCATGGCTTTAAAACCTCGCCACGGCTTGAAGCGTGGCTTCAAAGCCTTGCCGCGGCTTCAGGAACTCTTTACCACACTTTACATCCACAAAGTGACATCGACAGGTTGTACCTGCCAAGAAAAATAGGGGGCAGGGGACTATTGCAAATCCATCAAACTGTAGAAGAAAAATGAAGTTTAAATGATTATGTGAACCAAAGTACAGAAAAATTGCTGCAGGCTGTGAAAACAGAGAAGAGCATAAAAACAACAGAAACAAAGGCAGAATATAAGGAAAAACAGCTGGATGACAGATTAAATAGATGGAAAACCAGAAGCTTTGCATGGACAGCACTTGAAAAACATTGAAGGAAAATGTGATGACAACTTGACGTGGACATGGCTTAAGATGGGAACTACCAAGAAAGAAATGGAAGGTTTAATACTGGCTGCTCAAGAACAAGCACTACAATCTAATGCCATGAAAGCGAAGATACAAAAATCCACTGACAACCCAAACTGCCGACTTTGCAATAACAAAGTCGAAACTGTTTCACATTTAATATGTGAATGCAGCAAAATTGCACAGACTGATTACAAAGCTAGACATGACCGAGTTGCTAAATTAATCCACTGGTCATTGTGTAAAAAATATAATTTACCTGTATCCAGAAAGTCATGTATTTACCTGTATCCAGAAAGTGGAAAAAGTTATTGAAAATGAGGAGGTGAAGATCTTGTGGGACTTTTGAATGCAAACGGATCGTCATTTGGACCACAACACGCCATATATCACGGTTGTAGAGGGCCGAAGTGTACAGTCTATTGATATCGCTGTTCCTGGAGATGTTGAAGAAAAAGAACTAGAAAAAACAATGAAATATCGCGACCTGGCCATTGAAACTACACGGCTATGGATGAAGCATGTAGCAGTGACATTCATTGTCATCGGGGCACTTGGCACCATGTCCAAGAATTTTACAAAATACATCAACAAATTGCAGCTTCCTGCAATAACACCAGTGGAACTGCAAAAAACTGTGCTACTCGGAATATCTTATATTTTAAGAAGGTACTTGGTTGATACCTAGGACGTTGGCAGCAAACTGTATCAACCATTAGCACCAGTCACTGGTATTTGTAAGGCATTTTTGCATGTTGAGTTGGCTGAGATTCATGTTTAATGAATAAAGAATATATAATAATAATAATAATTTAAAAATGAGGCCTTGAAATATTTTCTGAAAATGTAGGCAAAAAAGTGTAAATAATTGAGAAAAGATTGATCAGTTAAGCAATATTATAAAATGGAATGAACGCCACTTTGAGTTTAAAGCATGCAGTTGGTACCCCAAACATTGGGGTAGATGCCATATAAATCATCTTTAGGAGAATATATCATTGATGGGAGTCAAGCTTGCCAAGTCCTCCAAAGGGGCTGGGATAGGAGGAGGTACACTCATGTCTTTCAATCAAGACTCATGTTGACTGGCAAATTCTCAAGAGTTGAAGTCAGTGGTGGGTTGCAGACAGTACGTCCCGGTATGGGCGTACCGGAGCCTGCTCGGAGCACCGGGTACTGCTCCAGTGCGGTGCTCCGGTGGGCCAACCTGTCCGCCTTTGATGCTTCTGCACATGGCGCAAACAGTGCCTGTGCGACGCTCCGCCGAGCAGCTGGAGTGTCGCGGAAGCGTCACTAGATGGCAAGATGCATGTGCACACATTGCGCGCGTCCATGTGGATGACACCGGGCCTGTTCCAACTGTACCAGTTGGAACGGGATCCAGAACCCACCACTGATTGTAAAGTTGTTGAGGTTGAGAAATACTGGTATAGGCAGGCGGTGGCCCTTCTAATATTTATCATGATGACTTAGTCTTGACTTCAGCCTGTTTTACTATAGGAAATGGACTATATTTGGACAGAATCAGGGAAGGGTACTTCTCCAGAGAAAGAGTGAGTGAACTGCTAAATATCATACTTGAGTTGTTTGTTGATTTGTCAAAAAAATCTGGGGTTTTTTTTCTTTTCTTTTTTCTTTTTGCTATTTTCCCCCAGGTTTTCTTTTCTTTCATCTCTTCTTCTTCACACACTTTACTTGTGAGACTTCACTAAAATTTATCTGCAAATAAACAAAGGTGAAACAAAGGTCAGACACTAAAAATATATCCTTCAGGAAGTAGGGTAGTACTCAATAGCATTACCTTATGGGGAGGGGCATAACTAATTGGCTTAAGCATTCCATTGTTTCCTAAGATTCTTAAATGACAACATCAGTTAAAATAAGATCTTCAGCATCTAAAAAAAGAAATGCATATTACTGTTTTATTTTTGAAACTGCATAGTTTCTCTTTTTGGGTCCACTGTCTATGCTTAGTCAGGACTAAATGCCAGAAGTTTCTTTTATGATTATTTTGTGGTTGGGCTTCTTAACTGTTCTAGGAGGAAGGAAGGAAGGAAGGAAGGAAGGAAGGAAGGAAGGAAGGAAGGAAGGAAGGAAGGAAGGAAAGATTGATTGATTATTTATCTAAGGAGAGCAAGAAAAGAACAAAACCAAACATATTATTTTGTGGTTGGGCTTTTAATCTGTTCCAGGAGGAAGGAAGAAGGAAGGAAGGATTATTTAGCTAAGGAGAACAAGAAAAGAAAGAAACCCTTGACAAGTGTGAGGCAGGCTGCTTTTCAACAGCAAAAGGAGGCTTCCTTGAAAATGAACATTTTGCTTATGATAAATGTATTTCAGATTTCTGTGCCAAGGAAATTGTTCCCTTTACAATTCCAGTTATATGAGTGCTCCCTCCATCTTAAGGACCATCAAAAAAAAAGGTCAAAATTAATTGCTTGTATTCTGATTTTTTTTTCCTTGGTGAACTTGTACAGAAAATGGTGGAGTATGCCTACATTGCCTGTCCTTTCTGTTAGAATTTCTTGGAGTGATAAAAGAGGCATCGTGAAATCTTGCAGTGGAAGGATTAATTATTAGAAATCATTTTCTCACCTCCCTCCCCATCCGGAGGGAAGAGAAATTTGGGATTTAGCAATTTAGAAATTGCTGGACTCACTTCACAGTGCTTTACAACCCTCTCTAAGCAGTTTACAGAGTCACCATATTGCTCCCAACAATCTGGGTCCTTATTTTATTGATCTCAGAAGGATGGAAGGCTGAGTCAACCTTGAGCCTGGTGAGATTTGAACAGCGAGGATTGAACTCTTGGCAGTGAGTAGTAAGTTAATCAGCCTGCAATTCTGCTTTCTAACCACTGTGCCACCACAGTTCTTGATGTTGTTGACCATAAAATAGTGCTTTGGATAGAAGTTATAGATCCCTAGATATAGTGGATAGGAAAGGTTGCTTCATCTCCCAAAAGCATTATTTGTTTGACTGCCTGTATATCTTGCTTCCTTGATGCCCTCCTTCTTAAAAAGTGTTTGTTTACAATTCTGTGTTGAAAGCAGAAGATTCTGAATTTTACTTATAAAAACTTTCAAATCTGTTTGATGAATAAATATTTATTTAATATTATTTATAATAAGGATAATAATAATAATTTACATTTACTGATTTACATCTACTAATGTGCTAAAAGTAACCTCTGGTAAACCCTTGGCTTAAGAATTAAGGAAGAAGTTAACCAAAGTAAACAGAATTAAAGGACTGGGATCTATACTGCAGAAACCATCTGTTGCAACACAAGATTCAGAATGCAATCAAAATAAGCAGCTTTAATAGATATCCTATTATTCAAGCGCTGTGGAAATCAAATGCATTGAGTTTTGGTTACAGACTATTTCTTCCTCGCCAGTTAATGAAGCAAACACACATCTGCCTTTCCTTACATTAGTTTTGCAGAACTCAAATATTGGTAATGAAATGCAGCATCTTGTTTGCATTTTCCATTCAGTTCAGCTTTTATGGGAAAGTTTCCAATTGACCCACTGTGGCTCTTGACAGATAGAGAACTTCAAGCAAGTTTTTTTGTCCAGAATTTTCTGTATAGCATAGCACTAATAGAGAGACGAAGGCATAGCTCTGGAGGACGGAGGAAGTAGGAGTAGCAGAAGTAGAAAGAAATGGAGGAGGAGGAGGAGGAGGTAAGCAGGTGTTAGCAAGCAATGTAAGTATATGTTTTGATGAGTAAAATATGTACGATTATGCACACAAGTTCTCACTTGTACATCTCTTTTCCTGAAGATTTAAACAGGCGTCCAGTAAGCCTTTGAGAGTAAAAAAATAAAATAAAATATATTCCTGTTTTAGTGCTTGACAAAGTAATCCTGCTGACACTGTCTTCATAGAGACAGTGATATGGGTATTTAGTCTAGGTCAGTGATGGCTAACCTTTTTGCCATCGCGTGCCAAAAGCGGGTGAAGCACAGGGGGCGTGAGTGTGTTTGCCCACACCCATAATTCTATGCGCCCATCCTCGCACATGCACGCCCTCCTCCCCGTGCTTTCCCTGGTTTTGACACACGATGGTACGGTGGACCAGTTTTTCGCCCTCCCTGGGCTCCAGACCCTTTCTAAGAGCCTGGGGAGGATGGAAATGGCTCCCCCCCCCAGAGGCCCTCTGAAGGCCAGAAACAACCAGTTTTTGGACTTCTGGGTTGCCCGTTGGGCTGTTTTTCTCTCTCTGAAGCCTCTGGAGGGAGAAAAACAGACCAACACGTAAACCGGAAGTTGGTTCCCAAAACTCCAGTTTGCGTGTTGGGTTGGTTTCAGGGAAGCCTCTGGAGGGTGAAAAACAGCTGAAAATCAAGGCAGAAATCAGCTGGCGCGCTGGAGCTGACAGAGCAACGCCTTGAGTGCCCTCAGAAATGGCTCTGCATGCCACCTGTGGCACATGTGCCATAGGTTCGCCATCATGTGTCTAGGTAGACTTGATCAACCTTCTTCCACAACGTTACTCAAAAAACTAAAAATAGGAGAAACGGAAAGGATAATGCTTTTGGTAATGTGGGTAAAGGGACATGTTCTCAAGTAAATAAATGTCCAGTTTTGATTGGGAGCCACCAGATTTCAATCTAACATGGGCAGCTATGTACATTTTTAAGATAAAACAAATTAAAAAAAACCTGTCATTTTCAAAGCTACATTTCAGATTTGTAGAACTTTTCTAAAACTTTGATAGTTTTGAGAAGAGAGGATGTACTATTCCTTTTGCTAAATGAGCTCATTTCTCTCTAGGGATGCAGAGAAGATTCTTTCCCATCATGACTCACAGTCTTCTCAGCATCTCTCTATAGACTGGAGAAGGAGTAGATGGAGTTCTGTCCTTTTTGTATTGGACAAATGCAAAATGGCATGAGCGCCCCTTGCTTGTTATTTTCTCTAAATTATGGCTTAGAAAACTAGGTAACTAGAACCTGATGGACTAACATCGCTTCTTTTTTTCAGTCAGTAGTTATTCAGTTGTATTCTTTGCTGTGACATCTGAATCACAAAACAAGTGTACACTTCTCTTCCGTGCCAAGAATTTGAATTCATAATTAGAAGTGTATTTTCTTCTAATTTATTTAAAAATATATTCCTCAAAAAGTTTATGATCATATTTTAATAATACTGGGAATTTTAAAAAATAAAATTACACTTTCCTTACACTTTATAACTTGAACCATTTTATACATCATAAATATTATTTACGATGTATAAAATCGTTCAAGTTATAAAGTGTAAGGAACTTATTTTTAAAAAATCCCAGTATTCTTAAAATATGATCATAAACCTTTTGAGGAATATATTTTTAAATAAATTAGAATGGAAGAAAATACACACACACATACATACATACATACTCTCTCTCTCTATATATATATACACATGCTGTGCAGGTTAGTAACGGTAATAATGCATGTTAGGATTTGTTAAGCTTCCAAGTAATGTAAGCAGTGAGTTCTTGGCCTTAATGGTGTAGAAATTCTGAAATCATGAGCATCTCTAATAAAATCTCAGGATCTGAAGAAAAATCGACCCATGCTATGAAGGGTTTCACTGGTGATAACCAACTTTAAACTGCACCCAAAAGCAAAACAGCAGCCAATGCAGCTTGCAGAATATTGGTGTAACATGGACCACCCGGGGGGGGGGGGGCAAGAATTGCCCACACCACCTTATTCTGCACTAATTGTAGTTTCCAAATACTCCTTCCAGGGTAGCCCCATGTAGAGTTCATTGCAATAGTCCAGATGTGAGATGACCAGGGGCTTGAATGACTGAACATAGGGACTCCCAATCCAAGAAAGGATGCAACTGGCGTACAGCATAGAGTTGTGCAAAATTTCTTCTAGGCCAGACTGCCACCTGCTCTTTGAGCAGAAGTCGCAAGTCCCAGGAGAACCCCGAGTTGTGCACCGGGTCTCTCTGAGGTAGTGCCATTTGGTCATTTGGTCAAAGGTTGAGTTTTAGTCCAAGACCCTCATAGCCTCCAGCCACTGCAAGAAGGCAAAGACAACATCACTTGGGTCACCATAGAAAGCTCAGTACCATTCACGTTCTGATAATACTTCAACCTATGGTGATGTGTGACTTCACCCAGCGGCTTCATATAGAAGCTAAATAGGGGTAGACAGAAGAGTACCAGTACCTGCAGCACACCACAAGGAGCCAAAGTGGATTGGATCTCTCACTTCCTATCAGCACTACAGCCTTGAAGAAAGGAGCCAAACCAGCATAAAATGGCACTACCCAGCCTCAAACAGTGAGACCAGTATGGAAGGCTGCTGAGAGCTTGAGTAAGGATGTTGGTACCATCCCCATCCTGATTGGAAGGGGTCCAGATAATCCATTTTATCCAGGACCCTCTTCAAGCAACCACCTTCCCTAAAAATGAAAAGTTGAAAACTGGACGAAAATTGTCCAGGCAGGTGAGGGTCAGGATATATTTCGTTTTAAAGGGGGCAAACCAGAGCCAGGAATGTCCCCTCCTGCAGTGAAGAATTAATTGAAGCCACCTGGTGGTCACCATCCTGGAAGCTGACACCAGCCAGGAGGGATAAAGATCTAACTGACAGGGGGTTGCACCGACAGCATCATGGACCCTGCCCACTTTCATCAAGTCCAGCAGGATCAAACTGTTCACAGGTAACTAGGTAAGACCTTTCCCCAGACATTTCACATAGACCCACCTGAGTTCCAACAAGGAACAAATCTGAATGATTTTGTCCATCAGGTATGGAGCAAAGGCCTCTGTGCAACCATGAAGACAATTATTCGAAACCCACCCACCCTAGTCCCAGGAGGGACCACGCAATCCTGAACAGAGCCACCGGGTGATACTCTAGATGCAATCAGGGGCAGAGAAAAGATGGATGATTCACCGGTCATAGCTGCCATAAGATGGGCCTTAATGGCAGCTCTGAGTCATGTCCAATCAAGAGTCCTCCCTCATCTTCCTCCAGCGGCGCTCTAACAAGTTTCCCCTGAAAATAAGACAGGTTTTTATTTTCTTTTGACCCCCCAAATAAGCACTAGGCCTTATTTTCGGGGATGTCTTATTATTTTTGAGGTGCAGGAGACGGCGAGAGTGCTCACCTCATGTCTGCTACTGTGTTGCAATATTTTTGAGAAGGGCTTATTTTCGGGGGAGGGCTTATTTTAGCGCATGTGCTCAAAAGCCCGATTGGGCTTATTATGCAGGGAGGTCTTATTTTTGGGGAAACAGAGTAGGTGGCTCTTAACCCTTTTCAAAATCCACAACTCCTCCGTGAAACTGTTTACTGGAAAGTCAAACAGCTTGGCGATACGTTATATTAAACTTTCTCACTGAAGGCTAACAGTTTTTAATTCACTTATGCAAGTAGAGATACTATTATATAGAAGAAAAGATCTGCCTACTTTTGCTTTGTGTTACATCAAATGACTAACATGAAGAAAATACCTTGTTTTTCCTTGGTGTAGGTGTATATGGTCATAAATACTTAAGAAAATGTATTGAAGCCAGTACCCCTCGCTCCATCTATATAGACATGGGAATCCTGGAGAACATCTCATTATGTGTCTAAAGCCAGCATAGTCTTCCATTTTTCTATTGAGACTTGTGCCTTTGAAGTTTGCCCACAATGTATAAAATGTGAATGTTCAAATAAAGAGCCTTTTCAGTTCATTATTTTTAAATAGACATAGCATTAAATCCTACCTACAACTTAACCGGAGTGTAAAGCCCTTTGAACATAGTTGGATTTAGTTCTAAAGAAACATGGATATACTTGTTTACGATCTGGTTCTTTCTGTTTACTAAGTACCGGTAGTTAAGAGTTTCCAGGGTTTTGGTCTTCAGATTTATTTATTTTTTAAAAAAAGAAATAAATACTACACAGTTGCCTTTTAGACAGAATGAGAAGGGTGTGTATAATAAACTGGATTTTTGATAATTTCAGAAGGATAACTGGATAATGTTCTGCATTAGAGCAGCAAGAAGGTGACTAGACGACATTCTTTCCTAAAATTACCCTTGTTAAAAGGCATGGTGGTTTCATGAAACTAAGATAGGTAAACAGTACATTACTAACTTGTTCCCTTCTCTTCTTCCAAATCCCCTTTCCTCCTAAATCCTCAGTGAAACAAAGACTTGTTTTCTTCTTGTCTGCCTGTGAGGTCTTTGGTACTTGCCCTGTGTGGGTGTAGAACCCCATATTTAAATACTTCTCCGCTACTGAAGAAAAGAAAGAACAGGAAACAGATAAATCCAAATTCTAGTAGATAAAGGACTACATATTTACTTTTCCCCTCTCCTCAATTTAGGCACCATTGAAAATGCGGTTATGTTTTGAGCCGCTAAAGCGGCATTGAAAGTATACAACAAAAAGAACTCCCGATGGGAGACTTGCATTAAGTTTGAAACTTAATTTGTATGGTTTTTCTAGATACTCACATTCGCTCCTTCCTTCCTTCAACAGAATTATTCTCTCTTGTTAATAATGTTTTAAAATAATGTTAATAATCTCTTTAAAATACATTATTTTTCTATTTCACTCATGGATTGAAAATTGTAGAGTTCAGTGTCATTGCTCAAAGATATTTGTCAAAGTTTTTTTTAAAAAAATGTTTGATTTCTTTTTATTTATTTATTTACTTATTTATTGCCTTTTTATTAAGGGCAAGACAGTCCTTGAAGTCTCCTATTATAGAGAGAGAATGCAAAGGCTGAGTGGTACTTTTGTGTCTTTATTTCTCTTTATCAGAGATGTTATTAGAGACACTGTGCTCGTAAATGTTAATCATTGTATATTTTGGACCTGGCTTAGAATCAGTTGAGAGATTGAAAAATGTTTGGTTCTTATTGTCACATGCTTTTTTAAAAAAAAGCCTCATTTTGATTTACAGCCCAGTAGAACTGGTTGGATTGTCTGTTTACAACCGAAATGGAAACTCGCACATTTTCTACATAGCCTATATTTATCTTAAAATGTATTTTATTTCTATGACCTAGCATAAACGCAGCTGACTAAAAGATGTAATTGGAATATGCTGTTTTGCCCAACTGCTTGGATAATTTAAATAGATTTTGAGAAGGCTGGCTATAAGCTAAGTTTGTGCAGTCTCTAATCTCTTTTTTTTTCTCTTCAGTTGCTATTTTGATTTAAGTTTAATTCTTCCTTTCATTTAGTCATGTCGTTCTGCTTGAAATAATATTGGTAGTAATAAGAGCGGAGGTGGCACAGTGGTTAGAGTGCAGTACTGCAGGCTACTTCAGCTGACTGCTAGCTGCAGTTCGGCAGTTCAAATCTCACCTGCTCAAGGTTGACTCAGCCTTCCATCCTTCCAAGGTGGGTAAAGTGAGGACCCAGATTGTTGGGGGCAATAGGCTGACTGTAAACCGCTTAGAGAGGGCTGTAAAAGCACTATGAAGCGGTATATAAGTCTAAGTGCTATTGCTAGTGCTAATAAGGGTATCACTAAATATTAATCACATGTCTGCATATATTATTATTGTGTTCTGGGGACTTCCTTTGATACATAAACTAAAATTTGTATATATTTATACTGATACTATGATTTCAATTTTAAACTGTCTCCAGGATTTATCTTTGTGCAGTATTGGCAATCTCTTTGAAATTCCGAGAGAGACAGAGAGAGAGAGAGAGATTGAATGACAGACAGACAGACAGACAGACCCATCTGGATGGCCTTTATTAGAAGTATTAACAAGACAACTTTCCTTTCCCTACTCATCTAGATTTTCCTCTGCAGCCTGTGAGATTTTTTAACATTATTATCTCTTCAGATTTAAACTTACGATGTCTATTGGTGAACTCAAAACATAAATTTGCCCTTTCCCATCTCATTTAGCATTATTGATTTGTTAAATTTACAGGTAATCCTCGACTTTTGACCAAAATTTCTGTTGTTAAGTGAGATATTTGTTAAGTGAGGTTTGGCCCATTTTACGACCTTTGTTGCCACAATTGTTGAGTGAATCACTGCAGCTGTTCAGTTAGTAACACAATTATTAAGGAAACCTGGCTTCCCCATTGTCAGGTTTCAAAAGGTATTTGACTCCAGGACTCTGCAATGGTCATAAATATGAGTCAGTTGTCCAGCACCTGAATTTAGATCACATGACTACAGGGATGCAGCAATAGTCATAAAGTGTGAAAAATGGTTGCAAGTCACTTTATTTCATTGCTGTTGTACTTTGGTCACTAAACAAACCTTTATAAGTCGAGGACTACCTGTGTTTGCCGCTCATCTCGCTGTGGGGCTACTCTAGCGTTAAAAATAGTAAACAAGATATATTTATACTTGCAAATGGGAATTCCTACTCTATTTCCTTTCTGACTTCTCACTTCCTGTTCTCAATATCCTTTAATGTGAGGAAACTCTTATATTTGGCCCCAATTATTAAATCCATTAAGATAGTGGCCCCCTACCTTTTGGGCACTAGGGACCGGTGGCATAGAGAGATATTTTTCTGTGCATCCTATGATTGGGACTGCTTGTTTGTCCAGTCCGGTTTCTGGCAATCTGCGGACCGGTGCTAGTTCACAGCCTGGGAGTTGGGGGGGGGGGGGCTGCATCACGGCATGTATATTCATTATATAACATTAGGATTTTGGGGGATAAGACCGCTTTACAGTGCCTGCTCTTTTGTTTGCTTCTACAGCTATGAACCAGAGAATCAGCCAAAGCGCTCCCGTGAAACAGCCACCGCCATTGGCCCCCCAAAGTCCTCCCGGTGGAGTCCTGGGAGGTGGCACTTCCAATCAACAGCAACAGATAAGACTGCAGCAGCTACAGATGGAAAAAGAAAGGTTGCGACTGAAGCATCAAGAACTGCTTCGGCAGGTGAGGCCACAGGTTAGAAAACACAACTTCAACTATAATACGATAACTTGTTGCTTATGCATGAGTGGCATTGTGCTTTTCAGCACTGCAATTCTAGCAAGCATCAGTAGAGAGAGGGAAGTCGCCAATCGTATAACTTGCCCCAGCAAACAACAAATCAGACTCTTTGATCCTTTCGAAATGTTTCTTTTGTGACAGTTTGTGGTGCTGGGCTGTTTCTGGCATGGTGCTCTTTTTCATTGCTGATAACTCTGCTTCCTGGACAACTTGCTGTGTAGCTCTGCAACTGTATTAATGCTCTGCATGGTCAGAGCTCATCTGACTGAATTTTCCAGCTTTCATGATGGATGGCATGTGTGAATTGGATCTGGTCTTGCTGTGTTTCTGAAGAGTATTGAAACTTCGGCCTTTCTGTACAAAAAACCAAAGCTGTTCCTTGTTTTTAAGGACGTGATGCATCGTTCCATTTTCCGTCAGGGGTCACCAGGGGATTTTGAAAGTTGACAAACAAGGCCTAAGGATATTGGCCCTGTTGCCTATCTCAAGCATCTAGAACTTAAATATAAAAATATTTATCTCTTTAGGTATCGTAATTTAACAGTCCTTGAGGAATCCATGCTCCGCATATACCTAAACCTTTTTTAAAAAGTCATCTAAGCCTGTTTCTGCTCAACAGATCTTGTGGAAGTGAATTCCATAAAGTAATGAATTTCAGGAAACTTATCATCATAGTATTTTACTAAGCCCTCTTCCATGGATGTGGATCCTTACAGAATGCACATGTCAATGTGCTAATTGCATAGTTCATTATGACTGTGTGCTTCATAAGAGAGAAAACGAAAGGGGAGGGGGAATTCATCCATGTTAGGTAATGTTTATGTGGTTGGAGTAATGTCAGTAACTCTCAGAAGGAAACTTTAAAACGGATTAACCCAGGTCTTTTACTTCAGTTTAAATTTCGTTCTTTGAAACCCAAAATACTTTCCTTAAATGCTTAAATGTAAGCTGATTTGTTGCTTTTGCTTTTTTTTTCTTTTGTAACCCTGGAGGCCTGAGCCCAAAGAAACAATGAAGTTTCTTTTCCAAAACCTTTGCTCTCAATCATTGCTTGCTGTCCTAGATCTTTTGCTAATGATTGATTAGCTCCTTGTCTCCAGTGCTTTGCATCATGTTTTGTGAAGGTTGTGGAGCATTGCAGATTCCCTAACCGCTTTTGGAGAAACTTTTTAAAACCTCTTTTTTCCTTGCTTTTTTTGGGTGGTGGTTCTTGCATCAGGCAGTATTTTCCTATTCTTGGAGATCATTTCTTCAGGCTTTTGCCTTCATCGTTCCTTGCTTTTTCTGCCCTTGTTCTAGAGGCAGTTAGACTATAAAAATAAAATAATACTGAAAGGAATAAATACTCCATTTAAACTGGATCATTACGGGATGTCTCCTTTTAAAAAATAATAACAATAATCATGAGTTGCCTCTGGACAAGTTAAAAATAACAGCTTCCTAAGCTGAATTTTCTTAACTTTTGCCTATAACTGCTTTGCTATTAATATCAAATAAATCCAAACGCCGCCAGGCCAGCATGCTTTTAGAAAAGGCTTCTAATTTGGGATTTCTTTTCTTAAACATCTTCTTCTCAAGAAGATAACTAACTTCAAGCCAGGCAGTGTCCAGACTACTTCTTTTTGTCCCCTGTATGTTTAAGCAAAACCTGTTCATGTGCTCTGTAAGCACTCCTTAAACGTCTTATTCCATTATGCAGCAAACTTTGCCATCTCTTAACCACCTTATCCCTTGTCATCTGTGGCTGCTTTAGGAACTTCCCTCTTGAGAACATTAAGAAGAAGATGAGTAAAGTCAAGGTAGCCTAGCCATCCCTGTCATAAGACACCCACAAAAGTAATGTTGACCCATCTTATTTTTTTTACTCTTAGGCGTTGCGGAATATCAATCCCAGCACAGCAAATGCTCCAAAACGTCAGGTAGGCTCATAACAAATGTTTCAGCCAAATAAGAAACATTTTCTTTTGACCTAGATCAGCTGTGCAAAGTGCTTGGGTTTCGTTTGTATTTTAATACCACGGCGGGCTTAAAAAGCAGCTATGTGTATCTCCCCGCTCCTCCAACACATATCCC
The DNA here is from genome assembly GCF_051295495.1 of Thamnophis sirtalis. Taxonomy (NCBI): domain Eukaryota; kingdom Metazoa; phylum Chordata; class Lepidosauria; order Squamata; family Natricidae; genus Thamnophis; species Thamnophis sirtalis. Next base: position 15,536,924 of record NW_028261388.1, read on the forward strand.
CACAGACAACTTGAAGATGGTATGGTCGTATTTGTCATTGCTGGTTTCAGGGATCAAAAGAAGCTGCTTAGTTTTCTAGTTCTCTCTTAGACTTGTGTAACTTTGAATCTCCAAAGCCTATAAATTGGCCTATAAAGCTAAGTACTCTATTTCAGCTTCAAGGAGCTAAGTTGCCTCAACTGTTGGTTTTTTTAAAAACTTGGCAGTCAACCTTACAAATGTTCCTTCTGTAGAAAATAGGCTTAAAATGGAAAATATCAAGTCGGCTGAATGTTTTCTAAGGATTTAAAAATTATATTAACTGCCAATTCTCGTTTTCAGATCTGCTGTGCAAGTCAATGTGTCACATTTAAATATTACCTCAGAGAAATCTTGTAATGGCCACCCTGTGATATAGTGTTTCAAATTTTGCCAATTGAGGAGCTGGATAATAACACTGAATTTGATACTGGGATAGATTAGGAATGGACCTCTATATGGAAGAATTTTGCTACAGCATTTTGTTGAAAAAAATGTTTTAGGGTAAAGAAGGCATACAGTTTCATTCCATCTTTCACATTTCTGGGAGAGTCACATTTTTATCTTCTCACAAGCCTTCAGTAATAGCATTGTGTTCTCTTGTGCACTGCTTGGAGATTCCATGCATGAGTTATAACTTCTGCCTATCAGCCCAGAGACTGAGTTTAGATTGTTTGGATACACCTCCTTGGCCAGTTCTTAACTCAGTCTAAGCCCAAAGAGGCGTAGCATTATGATTTATCAAAGGTCAATTGATTTCAGTTATAGCCAAGGCGAAATTAAAGCCTGGTTATCTTGGTTGAAAATAAGTACTTATTCCTGATACTGGATTAGGTTTAGTGTTTATCATATTATTCCTGTGCCCTGTGTTTAGAAGCTGGCAGAATTAATGCAATGATGTTATTTTAATTTTTACATCCCAGTAACTAACTTTGTTTTAATCAGTGTATGGACTCTACTGTTATTGTTTATTGGAGATGTTTTATTTTTCTGCATGCCATTTTCACTGGCAGAGTGCTCAAACCATCACAGGCACTCCCAACATGAGTGACATCGAGCTGGCCACACACCCTTCCACCCCCCACCCCCTGAAGTCAAACATAACTGTGATGCGGCCCTCAATGAAATCGAGTTTGACACCCCTGGCCTAGACCAAAGTAATCAGATTTTGAAAACTGTAACCCCTTTGCCCTTAACTTCCTTGCAACCTTTCCAGATGGTTCAAAAACGTTGCTTTAAAACCCTGCTCTAAAATACAAGTTTTAAGTCTATAAGTTAGACTAATTTCTACCCCAAGAAGTTTAAAAAAAAATCAGAAGTGGAACTAGTTAATTAGAAGATGTGTTGAAAAGGAGACTAGACACAGCCATCCATAAGGGACACTTTAATTTGGATTCCCGAACTTGACAGTACATAAATTACTGCTTCCTATTCTAGAATTCCTAATAATAAATAATTGAATACAAATGTTTAAACAGATTCAGCAGAAAGGTGTTAGCATCATGCATTGGCTCCAGCAACTCAGCTCTAAAGAAAAAGTGGTTAACTTAAAGTCTTAAGAATACAATTTGACAATTTTTAATAAATATTTTTTGAAGAAGTCAGAAAGAAGAATGAATGGAAATAACGTACCGTCTTGATAGATACAGGCTCATAAAACTGGAAGACTATTTAAAAATGCAGTCTGAAATGATCATAGAGAATACAGTGTGCAAAAGATGCTGCCATTTTAGTTGGTGTAATAATATGCTCAGGTAAGGCCTTTCTAGATATGGCAGTTATATTAAATAACTGATTTGCCTTGATCTTAAACTGATAGCTTGAAATAGCTGAGGCAGTTGCAGATAAGTAACTGGTTAGTGGAAATAATCTAGGGATCAGTCTTTGCAGTGTTCTTAGATTTATTCTTAAATACCATTTGGGGAAAACAGTGCTAATTTGCACTGTTTTTCTGAGACCAACAAATTAAGCCCAATTTATATGTAGTTAAAACCATAGTACTAGAATTATTTCAGGCACCAAAGACCTTAAAACCTCTCTTTATTAAACTCATTACGTTCACAAATCTACGCTGTTGTGAACAGTGAGACTGTGTGCTCTCTCAAGATTTTGGTGTAAGACTGAGCTCATCTGTGTTGAATTTCCTGGCAAAATGTCTATTAATGTTTTTAATAAAAGTGCACATGATCACAAGTCTGTTTGTGATGTTCCATCTTCTCCAGTGTGGCTCAACATTTTGCCAGACCTCAAAAGCACATACTACTAATTCCACATTGCAGTGCTTGTGTTGACTGTGGGAGGACTAATGAGAGGGATTGCTTGAATACTAAGTATTGTATCTGAATACGGAAGAGTTGGTTATAGAAGTATTGCAACAGGCCATACAGAATCCTGATTTATACAGACTTAAAAAAAAAACACGAGTTATGAAAAATCTCCTGTTGTAGCTTCATGCAAGATGATTAGTCCAATTAAATATCTACAAATGGTGAAACTAAGTCCTGGGATAGACATTATTGATGTCTCATGTTACTTCAAAATCAACGTGAATAGGACAAATGTTGGACTCAGGAAATACTGTAATGTGATTAGGAGATATCATCTGCCTGATCTTGCCTGATTTCAAAAAGCTAACTGGATTACATTTACTTAGTAATTTGGATGTAGGATCAAGAAATTGCACGATTATAGGTAAGACTCTGGAATTGAGAAAATCTCAAAAAAAAATGGCTCTGGTAAACCCTGGTATTGCTGCCAAGAAAATGACATGACCCATCAAATCGCCAATAATGGAGTTTGACTTGAATATTTATATATATATTTAATTAAAATACACTCTTCAAATTTTTGCTCATAAATGTTACTCTCAAGCAAAAGAATAAACAATAATCTATGTAATCTTAATTGTTACTATGTTTACTTGCTTGAACCATTGGTTATTTTTGTTCATAATCTCTAATTCTGGATAAACTTCTGAAAGTTTAAGGTAGGATTCTTGACTATCTATCTGTCCATATTTATTTAAATATGTAATATGAAATTGGTAGAAGCCGTCGGTGTCTTAGTCTCCTTGGATTCCAGAGGACTACAATCTTAATCTGAAATTAATTTTTTCATTTTGTGTTCTTACTTTTTTGTTATCCAAAATATGAAGCTGGATTACATAAATTTCTATTTTAGGACAAGATTCCTTTATGGTTATTCATAACATTGTGAGTGTGCTTTTTAGTATATTAGAAGCAATAATCTGACTGCTTATCATATAACCTATAGTGAAAAGTTCTTAGAGTTCATTTCAGCAATGAAACCATCGTAGAGAAAGTTGGTTCAGATGATATGGCAGCAATTAACTTCTTTCTAATTATTCCCGGGAGTTACTTACTTGTAGAAATACCCGTGTTTCCACGGCAATAAGACTGGGTCTTATATTAATCTTTGCTCCAAAAGACACATTGCGGTTTATTTTCTGGTTAGGTTTTGTTTTGGGGGAAATACAGTACTAAATGCATCCATCTGGTTGCATCTTAACTGGAGGTTATTTTGGGGGTAGTGCTTATGAGCATCCTTAATGGCGGGTTAACGATCTTAACTGGGGGTTATTTTGGGGCGTAGGGCTTATGAGCATCCTGAAAAATCATGCTAGGGCTTATTTTCCAGTTGGGGGTTATTTTGGGGGAAACAGGTAGTAACATCAAGGCTGCAGATTCATGTGAGATCACAGGTTCTTTTGATTAAAAATACCTTAGATTACAGAGTCAAAGCAGTAGTTGATCACTAATAGCTCATGTAACCAAAAAAAAAAAATTGCCCCAGAATACCTCAAAGCCACATAAATTGAACAGCCATTTGAGGATTGCAGTCCTGTGTATCCTTTTGATTCCACTACGTAAGCCTGTTTTTGTCATTGTTGCTTTCCTCAACACCACCCTTAATCATTTTTACCATGTTTATATTCAGTTAGATCCTGAAATTCAACTCTGTCTATGTGACACCTGTTTAGTCACTTTCAGGGCCCTCTGGAACACCAAGACTAGATTGGTGTCCATGTCTAGAAAAGTCTCTAAAAATAAAAGGGCCAACTGCCTAATAGATTTATTTTGGCTTGAATCTAAATATTCTTTAGCCTGTGGAAACTATGAGTAGTTCTGCTTAAAGTCATTTGAAAGATTCCATTCATATTTGGGAACTCTATTCCGTATACTCACTTGCTTCTGATTGGTCATATTAATATCTACAATGAAATAAAAAAGTTACAATTATAAAAATGGAAACATAGCCAAGATAGTTTAGAATGTAAATGTGTGGGTTTTTGTTTTTTTATTCAATAGACATAACTACCAAGCAACAATGGGCAGCTAACAATGTCAAAAAGGGGAAAAAAACCAGTAATAAACCAACAAATCAATAGAATGCACAATAATTCACAGAAAAACATTGAAACATTCTGTCAGCTCACATAATATCCTAGCTCAGGGCTGAGGAAAAAGCCAGGACTTCAGATACCGAGAAAAACACTTGCACCATAATAATGTTTTCAGTTTTAATTTGGATTACTTATCTGTAACTATTACAGGTAGTCCTTGACTTACAACAGGTCATTTACTGACATTCAAAGTTACATCATCACTGAAAAGTGACTTATAACTGTTTTTTACACTTACAATCGTTGTAGCATCCCCATGGACACATGCAGAGGTGGGTTCCTACTGGTTCGGACAGGTTCAGCTGAATTGGTAATGGTATGATGGCCTGGGTCGCAGAATTGGCAGCGACCCAGGCCTGACACGCCCCCTAACCCTAACCAGACACCGCCATCTTTTTTGGGAGTTCTGCGTATGCGAGAACAATTTCCATTGTCCTGTGCATGCACGCATAGCGCGAATCCAACAAGAGCAGACCAGCCATAACACCAGCTAGGACCCACCCCCTGGTCACATGATTTACATTCAGATGCTTGACAACTGACTCAACATTTATGACAGTTGCAATGTCCCATGGTCATGTGATTTCTTTGGTGACCTGAGAAGCAAAATCAATGGGGAAACCAGGTTCACTTAACAACTGTGATGCACTTAAGCAATGTGGTGGGAAAAGTTGTAAAATGGAGCAGACTCACTTAACAAATTTCTCACAACATAAATTTTAATAACATAATTTTGGGGCTCAATTGTGGTTGTAAATCGATGACTATCTGTACTAGCTCTTCACCACTTTTTTTTTAAAGCTACTTTTAAGTTATGGAGATTTTTCTTTTAAAAATACTCCTTTTTTTTATATAGAACTTTATTTTAATCTACAACTTTTTTATATTCCAGAAAATACATCCCAAATAAATAATGTTGTGCCACTACAATAACGTCGTTATTGTCCGTGGTATCAGAATCTGAACTCTCACGACCCATTTTACATTTATGGAAACTAATACATTACTAGCATATGCTTAATAGATGTCATTTTTTATTTCCAATCTTGAATATCTCAGTTTGACAGAGTTGATAAATAAATAGGATATGTAAAAAACCAAGCAGTATCAGAAACCTGTCACATTAATAGCTCTACTAGATCAGATGTATTATAAATTATCCATTATGTGCAACAATAATGTAAAGAAGTTATTGTCTGCGTTTATACATTGCACTAAGCCATTATCCATAGTGGTGGAGATAGCGCCCAGGAATGCTTTTAGACTCTTATCTTAGGACCAGATGTGTTTTTCTCTTCTGTCTTCCATTCCTGGATATTTTATAGCCAAGGTGGCGCAGTGGTTAAATGCAGCACTGCAGGCTACTGCTAGATCAGCAGGTCAGCGGTTCAAATCTCACCGGCTCAGGGTTGACTCAGCCTTCCATCCTTCCGAGGTGGGTAAAATGAGGACCCAGATTGTTGGGGGCAATATGCTGACTCTCTGTAAACCGCTTAGAGAGGCCTGAAAGGCCTATGAAGCGGTATATAAGTCTACTGCTATTGCTATTGCTATTGCTATTTTAATAACTATTCTTCTACAAATTAACAACGGTTGAGGCTGGGCCCCTTTAACAGCAGGTAAGAGCAGCTTCCCGATCCAGCAAGAAGGGCTTTCACGAGCGATGCTTCGGAACGCTGACCCTAGGACTGCATAAGACATAATTAGCGGTCCCGACACAGCCCAGGGGCATCACTCATGAATTTCCATTCCACAGCTCTAGCCCCAGGAGCAACTCAACGGGTGCCATTTTTGCTCAACAAAGATGACGGCCGCCATTTTGAAGCAGCGCAAAAGCAACAGACGCCGTTTCGATGATAGCTATTAAAATATCCAGGAATGGAAGATAGAAGAGAAAAACACATCTTTTCCTAATATAGACTGTGTCTAAAAGCATTCTTGGATGCTATCTCCAGCCACCAGAGAATGGCTGGCTGATATGCCACCAGAGAATGGGCATATCAGATAAGACCAACGTCTATTCTGAGGTTATTTTGTTTTTGACCAAGAACATTGTGTGAATGTAGACACTAAGGTATGTAAAGCATGGTTTGTAACTTAGCATGTTACTTGAAGCCAATCAGAAGGTTTTTATTCAGTAAACTCTATTATATTGTGATGTAGTATAAATTCACTCTTGAAAAAGAACACAGGAACGCTACGAATCAAAATCTTTCTCTAGAATATTGTGAAGAAAGAACTATTAACCTTCACTTCTGAAGTCACTCTTGACAACTTCAGTGGAATGGAAAAATTACTGAAATTAAAAGCATGCATATGGGGAGAACCTATATTAGAAGGCTTAATGGCATTTACAAGCAATTAAATGAATGTGGGGCATGACCTATAAACAATTGTCACAAACACATATAAATTATTTAATAATTATGTTATTAATAGGAGGTTTTGGAGTTGTATTTGTATTCCACAACTGATTCTGTGTTTTAATCTAGACTGCTCTCCAGCATAACCCTATTGCAATATTTGCCACTGCCAAATATTTGCTGATTTAATAGCTAATCTGATTCAAAAAATAGCATTTAAAATGTAATTGGACAGTATTCAAGTTTAATTTCATCTTTACAGTAGCTCTTCTATGAATTTGATAGATTATTTTAGCTTGGTTTATAAAGTCCAGTGTTAAAAATTATGTACAAAACAAAGTGTTAAATCTTAATTTTCTTATGCCAATTAGAAATGTTTGACTTTGTTTTTGTTTTTCTAAGTAATGAGGAAATAATAATTACCAGGCAGATCTTTTCCAGACTTCGTATTCAAACATTAACTGAAACCTGAATCCTTTCCGTATCCTTTTGATTTATGAATTAAAATATCAAGTTGCAAAGCCTCGCATTGGATTATATGCTATATGTTAATTCCATGATTAAGAAATCATATTACAATGCTTTTTTTATTCAGCTCCCTTTAAAACAGAACGGTCCGCGGGTTTTGTTTCTATCCAGTGTTATCTTTTATTCTGAAAACATTAATTTCATGAGGATCTTGTTGAACATAGTGGGCAGTTATGAATTACTTTTTCCTTCTTGGTATTGTGTAAGTTAAAAGCCAGGCTAATGTTTATTAAGAATGAAGGTGAGTAATATTTGAGGAGCCATTGAAGGACAGTGTCTCACCATCCCCATTAAACCTGTTGGTGCATGTCCCCATTTCTAAAGCTGCTGACACCACCGGGTAACTTCCTATGTCTCTGGTTGCAGAACTTTGGCAAACTTTCAAGGCCCTTCCCATCGTTTAAACTGGCCCTTCCCATCTCTTCAACTACCATAGCAAATCCCTTTTTAACTTTATAAGAACTTGAAATATCTCCTGTGTCATTACCATTCATGTTGCCTTTGACTTGCCCATCCCTTCTCTTAAGTCTTAGGTTCTTTTTCCTGCAAGGTTGTCGCAATGTTTTTTTTCTCCAGCTCCACCATTTAAGTTGTTTCTCAAATTATTTGTTACTGTACCGCGATAAGGAGTGTGTAGGTACCAGGAAAAAAAAGGAATCCAGATAGTAAGAGTGAGGTAAATGGATGAGAGTTGAGTAATAACACTATGAATTCTGATGACTCTGATCAAAGGCTTACTTAGTTCACCCTTCTGTTCTCACATTTGCCAACCAGATGCCTCTTGAGAAGTTTAGAAGTAGGAGATGCGTACTTTACATTAGTACTTTCCCACTTACCGTATTTCTCGCACTATAAGAAGCAACTGGCCATAAGACGCAAGCTTAGAGGAGGGAAACAAGGAAAAAAAATACCAGGTGGAGCCTGAGAGGACCACAGATAGGTGTCCTCTAATGTGCCAGCTCTGTCTATTGACTCCTGTACTGTGGAAAAGAAACAGAAGAGACTGGCAATGACAAAGACGGAAGAGGCGGGGTTCAGAACTGTTAAAAGACCCCGCCACCAAGGCTTGGCTGCTATTCACCAAAGGACCAGAACCGTTTCCACCCACTTTTGGGGGATGGGGAGGGCATCTTATGGACCGAAAAATACATCAATTTCCCCAACAGTTGATATTCAGGGTCGTACCTATGAGACTGATGGAGGTAGCTTATAAAATGCCATGAGTAGCGTAGCAATTACTGATAACTGGTAAGAGACTTGTCCTAACTTTTGAAATTACGTAGCTTAGCACCAAACAAAGTGTCTTCCTCTAATGTTGCAACTGAACTTTGAACCTTGAATGTGAGTTATGAATATAGTCATTTCTTAATTGGCAGGAATTGGCTCTCCGTAGTCAGCTTCCCAGTATGGAACAAGATGGCACCCAGAATCGAGTATCCTCTCCCGGAATGTCTCAAGAACTCAGAACAATGACCACAAATAGCTCAGATCCCTTTCTTAACAGGTTAGTGGCAGTAGCTCCCAGTGGTTTCATTTCACCAAAGCTAACGATGTTTCAAATTCTGTTTGGTTTCTGTAATCCTCTGTTCGGGACTTTGATCTGTTCCAAGAATCCCAGCTGTAAAGGGATATTTTTTTACAGGGCAAATCTAGTTCACTCTCGCATTTCCCCCCCTCCCAAAAAAGCTGAAGATTAAGATCTGTGGAAGTCAACTGTTCAGACTTGTAGGAAAGATTTTGTCTTCAAAGTCGTAACGTGTTCTCCAAGGCACAGGCCAATAGGTGCACAGTGACTCGGAAAACCTTTTCAAACACTAGCACTGAACTTGCTCGGGGGCTCTCTTAAAGGATTTTGCAGTATTCCTGGTTTTAATTTTATTCTTTATAGCGCTGACACACAGGAAATGGTGATAGGCTTTAGCATATCATATTACAAGGCAAGCAGGCTATTTTTTTTCTGGTGTTAATTTATGCAGCCTCTGGTTACTAGTTAACAGGGTCATGTGTTTTAATGCTTCTAATTATTGAATACCCTGTTTTCCCGAAAATAAGACCTCCCCGGATAATAAGCCCAATCGGGCTTTTTGAGCACATGCACTAAAATAAGCCCTCGCCCGAAAATAAACCCTCCCCGAAAATATTGCAACATAGCAGCAGCCATGAGGTGACCACGCTCGCTGACTCCTGCGCCTCAAAAATAATAAGACCTCCCCAAAAATAAGGCCAAGCACTTATTTATAAATAAGACCCTGTCTTATTTTCAGAGAAACATGGTAGATAAGGTTAAAATGGGACATCAGTACGCACAAAGAACTGAAAAGAAATGCTGGCTATTGTTGGTACTTGGATATTGTTTCATTCAAGGACTAGAGTCTTATTTTTCAAGCCAATAAGTCAATCAAACAGAAGACAATTATTGTTTTTAATGAAATTTGCTGTTTCTCAAGGGCATTCCTCCTTCCCTGACTATCATATAAATAGTATTTTCTGAATTTTCTGAATTCTGGCAGTCCTACAAAATTCTAAGTTCAAGGATAGGAACTACCATAACTAAACTCTTGTGGATATCTTGAGCCCCCTTGTGTATTCTATATGTCTGCGTAGGTTATAGTTAAAATGTCAGACATTGTGGAACAAGTGCATTTTTAAAGTATAGATAGTCCTCTACTTACAACCACAAATGAGCCCAAAATTTCTTTTGCTAAGCGAGACATTTGTTAAGTGTACTTTGCCGCATTTTACAACCTGTTTGGCAGTTATTTAATATCAATAGGAATGGCACTTAGACTTATATACCGCTTCACAGTGCTTTACAGCCCTCTCTAAGCATCTTACAGAGTCAGCCTCTTGCCCCCAACAATCTGGATCCTCATTTTACCCACCTCGGAAGGATGGAAAGCTGAGTCAACCATGAGCCTGGTGAGATTTGAACAGCCAAATTGCAGGCATCCGGCAGGCAGCAGAAGCAGCTTGCAGTACCGCACTCTAACCACTGCGCCATCCCAGCTCAACTTGCTTGTCACATGAATCTGGCTTCCCCATAGACCTTGCTTGTCAGAAGGTCACAAAAGGGGGGTCACGTGAGCCCAGGACACTGCAACCGTCATAAATATGAACCTGTTGCTAAGCATCTGAATGTTGATCGTGTGACCATGGGGATCCTGCAAAGGTTGCAAGCGTGAAACAAAGTCATAAGTCACTTTTTCAATGCTGTTGTAACTTTCAACCATCACAAAATGAACTGCTACAAATTGAGGACTATCTGCACACTTTTGCAGTGGGTCAGTCAGTAGCGTAATAGTGCGTAAACTAAATTTAGATTAGAATTCTCAAGAACACAAGCAAATTAGAAGGCATTGCCATTTAAAAAAAAAAAAATGTTGCCCTAGCGGAGCTCTGCCATTACTGACTTCTGTGAATTTATTTATTTTTTATTGAGACACACAGACTTACCATTTTGAAAGATTGCAGCATCGTAGCATTCGAGAAGTTAGGTGGTGGCAGCGAAGATTAGTCAAGGTTGTGGAAGAAATTTATTGTGTTGGGAATGGATGTCACACCATATGCTGCATTGTGGGAATTGAAACCTGCAGAATTGAACCTTTAAAGAATTCCCCTTCGCGGACTTGTTTTAATATGTGTTTTTACGAGGAGAACATCATTCAACCCTAACTGCGAAAATGAATGCTTTGGATGATAAATGCTGGCTGTTTTTCCCATCAGTAGCTTAAATTGACCTAACATTTCCCTTGCAGTGGGACATACCACTCCAGAGATGAGAGCACCGACAGTGGCCTCAGCATGAGCAGTTATAGTGTTCCTAGAACTCCGGATGACTTCCTTAATAGTGTTGATGAAATGGATACAGGTGAGGGGTCATTTCCTTCCAGTTGCTGTCTGACTGATGCTTCTTGTGCCTTGTTTAACTAGCGGTAAGATGGAGGGGTGGGTAGGTTGCAGTAGAATGAGTGAGACAATGGAATTGTCAGGCGACAGAAAGGTAACTGGATGTTACTTTCTTCAGAGAACAAGGTATTCAACTGTATGCCTCATAGCGTTCTGCCCGAACCTTAGCATTTGTAAAGAGGAAAAAAATGCTTTGAATTTATAGTGATTTTGACGACAATATTATACCTTCTTCAAAACCAACTTATTTTATGTGTGGCCAGAACCTGAAAATAACATTTAACACAGCACAGTACTTAAAACAAAATGGTTCGGTTGAGATCTGCATACGTCGGACTGATTGGGGTAGATTGCAAGGGTGACACTGAAATATAATTTTATGGCGTTTTATTCTATTTTACATCCCCCGTTTCCCTGAAAATAAGACCTCCTCGGATAATGAGCCCACTTGGGCTTTTGAGCGCATTTGCTAATATAGGCCCTCCCCCGAAAATATTGCAACGCGGCAGCAGCCATGAGGTGACCACACTTGCCTCCTCCTGCACCTCAAAAACAATAAGACCTCCCCAAAAATAAGGCCAAGCGCTTATTTCAGGGGTCAAAAGAAAATAAGACCCTGTCTTATGTTCAGGGAACACGGTAATTATGTATTAAATTATATTGTATCTTATCCTATAACTATTGTATTTTATCTTACTCTTATTTTAAATGGTTTGTATAGGATTTTATTGGCCATATGTGTTTGAACCTTATGCTTTGATGTGGCCTATAGGCTAATCAATAAAGCTATAATCAAATATTTCTTCTTCAGTTGTGTGCCCGGATATGAATCTGAAAAATTCATGGTGATGTCTTTAGGTTAAAATGGGCTGGATATTTTTGAGCTGCAAATCTGAACCATTTCCTAATTTACTGCTACAGAAGTTCTGCAGCCTGTCTGTCCCTGTGGTTTCAGTTTCTAAAGTTCCATATTTCCTTTCAGATTGATAATACACACTATTGAAAATTATTCCGACTGCAATCATACAGCTTATAATGTTGTTTATTTAATCCTTTTATATTATTTATTTAAAAAATTAAATTTTTTTTAACCTTAATCTTGAAAATAGTTCCAGAATGTCCTACAAGATCAGTCATAAGACAATTCCTGTTTTCAGTCTAAATAACATCATGCTAAAAGAAAGAGATGGGGGAGAAAAACAAGTAGAGCGTTTTAAATTGATAACCCTCCCTTTAAGGCAGATGGACCTTTTATTGTGGGCTGCTGTGAAGTTTCAGAAGAGAAACCTCGCTTTGATTTTCTCTTCCTTGAACAACAGTTGGATTGGCAGTTGTTCTTGCTATCAGTTGATGCCTCCATAATTTAATAGAATAGAATAGAATTCTTTATTGGCCAAGTGTGATTGGACACACAAGGAACTTGTCTTTGGTGCATGTGCTCTCAGTGTACATAAGGAGAATAAAATACATTCATCAAGAATAAAAAGACACAACATTTTGTGTTAGTCAAGGTTACTAATAAGTTATCAAATCGTACTAGGAAACAATAAAAAACAATATAAATTGAAAGATACAAGCAACATGGTTATAGTAAGTGTGGAGAGAGATACTAGAGAGGAAGAGAAGAATAATAGTAATGCATTCTTAGTAAATTATTGACAGCGTTGTGGGAATTAGTTGTTAAGCGGAGGGATGGCCTTCAGGGAAAAGCCATCCTTGTGTCTAGTTGTTCTGGTGTGCAATGCTCTATAGCATTGTTTTGAGGGTAGAAGTTGAAACAATTTATGTCCAGGATATGAGGGGTCTGTAGATATTTTCACAGTGATTATTTTTTCACAGTGATGATGCTGCATAGGGTGGGGGTTGGCTTCACATGGGCAGTATTTAGAGCCACTTCAATATATATGTGCTTAATGCCCTGCTTTGCATTCCTTGTGTATCTAGGTGACACTATCAACCAAAGCTCCATCCCCTCCCATCAGAACCGTTTTCCAGACTACCTTGAAGCCATTCCAGGGACTAATGTGGACCTTGGAACACTGGAAGGCGACCCGATGAATATAGAAGGAGAGGAACTGATGCCAAGCCTACAAGAAGCTTTGAGCTCCGATATCCTTAATGACATGGAATCTGTGCTGGCAGCCACCAAGCTAGATAAAGAAAGCTTTCTGACCTGGTTATAGGGGCCTCAGGGAGATGGAATTGGAAATCTTTGAAGGATCTAAGGAGATAAGACATGTACCTTTGTTGAGAACAGTATCATAAAGGCATCTTGGCTTATGATCAGAGAGGAAAACATTTTACTGAACAAAATACTTCCGATTTTATTGATCCAATGTTTTTTTTTTTGTCCAATCGCTGCTGTTATATCGCTGACCTCTTTCACATTGACTCTGAAGAGTTCTGTTGTTGTTTTTTTCTGTTGCAACTACTGTTCAGCATGGTGGTAATGGGCAGGGAGAGGATGGAAAAGTTGGTATAGTATAGCTTTTATTGTCATTGTACATCATGTATACAACGAAATGGGTTAGAGAGAGAGAGAGAGAGAGAGAGAGACCAGCTATATTTCTGGATAATGTCTATCATTCCTTTTGCCCTGCTTTCTATTTGCTTGTCCTTTTCTTTGACTAAGGATGTTGCGGAGCTTCAGCTTTTGTGTATTGGCAAAAAAACAAAATAACCCTTAACTAGCCCATCAAGCCAAAAAGGACGTATCTGATAAGGGGGGGGAATCCATACCAATTTGGGAATAAAACATAAAATGTTTTATTGTTGGGCACGAATCATCAGACATTTAAGTGTTGGATACAGTTCTTCATGCCGCTTGATCTATATTGAGCAAAACGGACACATGCCAAGGATGGCTACTGGATTTTGCCCACTGGCAGCTTCTTAATTCCCTTAGTTAGCTTGCTCACATTTTACAGCATCATAAAGAAACCCTTTCCTACGAAAACATGGTTTGTTGCCTCTTTCGCTTGTTTTCCAAATTTTAGACCTCTTTAATTATAGCCGTAGATTAGAAAAAGAACGTTCTGTTTTGTGTATTGGTTGTTTTTGTTTTAATATTTTTAAATAGTGAAATTTTCTGACTTCACCTAGTCTTATTTAAGTCTGAATGGATTTTTTTTTATACTAAGCTAGTATAGCCAGTTAATATCAATAGTTCTATGTTTTGTTTACTGCTTTTAAAAGGATTACTTTGAATGTATTCATTAGATTAAAGAGCCTTTGGCTTAAGTTTCACCCCTGTATCCAGAATTCAAAGAAACGTCCTCGTCTTACAGAATTCTTTACCTAAATGTACTCATTTGATCATTAGCCTCACACATTCTGGAGGAGTTTTTAAAGCTTTTAACCTTGCCATTTAAGAATGGCCAACCGTCGTGCTTTTACCCTCAGCTTTGAACACGGTAAACCTTACATTGAGTTCTTAATCAAAGGACAGTATTTGTCATTGGGGAGCTTTTTAATGTTGATGAAATTGTTGGCTTGAGAATCAAGTGTCCCCAGTGAAAAGAAAATGAAGCTTTCCTGTATACATAGTTTCATGATACTGTCTGCACTGTCAGGTGAGTTTACAATATTAGCAACGGGAACACTAAAGTTAAACTATATCAAAAGCATACTGAAAAATAGGTCCATTGCACACTTAGAAGACTGTAAAGATATGTGATAGATGGCAACATGAGCATGTAGTTGGCCATGTATTTTAGTTGTAGTGATTAGCACTGAAGTCAAAGAGTGAGTATATATCTATAAACTTTACTTTTAGCAGGAATGGTTTATCCTTAAAGTTGTCTGTAGGAATTGTGATATTCCAAAGAGTATTTTAAATGAACAAAATGGCCATGTTGAATATAAGCTATGATGCCTTTTTTCCCCCTCCCTTTTAAATGCATTGGCACCAATAAGTGCCTTATAGGTCTGTCAACATTCCCATTAATTTGTTGCCTTTATTGCAAGAGTTTATAATATTAACCTGTCTAGTTTAATGAAAAGAAGGACTAGGGGAGACATGATAGCAGCGTTCCGATATCTCAGGGGCTGCCACAAAGAAGAGGGAGTCAAGCTATTCTCCAAAGTACCTGACGGTAGAACAAGAAGCAATGGGTGGAAATTAATCAAGGAGAGAAGCAATTTAGGACTAAGGAGACATTTCCTGACAGTTAGAACAATTAATCAGTGGAACGACTTGCCTCCAGAAGTTGTGAATGCTCCAACACTGGAAGTCTTTAAGAAGATGTTCGATAACCATTTGTCTGAAGTGGTGTAGGGTTTCTTGTCTATGCAGGAGGTTGGACTAGAAGACCTCCAAGATCCCTTCCATCTCTGACATTCTATATTCTAACCATCAAGAAAAGTTTAAACCTGAAATTCAGTGTATAATTTTCAGACTAGGACAAGGGTGTCAAACTCAAGGCTCAGGGGCCAGATCTGGCCCATGGGCTGCTCGGGAAACAGCAACCATCTGGCCCCCAGTGCCTCTGCCAGCAAAAAAACAGAGCTTTGGGGGGGGGCATGTGGGCCTCCTACGCTCCATTTTCTCTGGCACATAGCTTGAATCACCACAGGCACCCCCGACACGAATGACATCGAGCTAGCCTTGCCCACCAAGGCCAGGCCCACTCCCCCCCCCCCAAACACAACCCTGGTGCAGCCCTCAATGAAATCAAGTTCGACACCCCTGGACTAGGACATGCTTAAAAAAACATAAACCCTGGACGGAGTCCAGATCTTTGCTCAAGTTGGTAAACGTTACTTCCACTTGATGTCTTGTGAAGCAGGAAATGCCCTCTCCCTCGGGCACCATGTATTCACCCTCCAAATCTGCTCTAAAGAGATTAGCTCTTTTGGGAAAGATTTTATGGGTACAAGGAAGAGAAGTCAAGAAGTGTAATGCTGGGTTTCAGCCACGTCTCCCTTTTTAGTTGACCCGAGGATGAAGTTAAACAGTTGTAGCCTTGAGGTTTTGTGTGTGTGCGTGTGTGTGTATACCGATAAGCCACAGCTTAACGAATTATTTTTCTTCTGCGCTGCCATATCAACCTCCCAAGTCGGTGAACATGGGAATGGGGTCATACGAACAGAATCTCAGTCCCGTTAAGAGGATTCCTCTGTGTTGTTTTTTTATTTCCCCCATCCTTTCCAAGAAATACTTGAAAGCCAACTGAAACTAACTACAAATTGATTCAAATAGTGTTCTAAACGGGATAAAGGGTGAGAAAATCTGAGATCTTGCATTTGTTTTTTTTTCTATACATGGGAGGAATATAGGCCCCTGTTTGAATATCAAATAGGAACTTCTGAATTCCTGTACCCAACCAATCATTCTTGGTTGCTTTACTTGGTGACAGCTTTAAAGTTGGAACATTTTTTTTTTTGCCCTAATTTTTCCTTTTGTACACTACACTACACAGCTCAAACTATATTTGAGTAGCACTGCTAGAGAAGTACTTACCTAAACTCTCCTTGAATTTCTCTTTAACACTAAGCCTTCTGTATAGTACTTAACTCTAGTTACTCTTTAAGCCTGTTTATTAGGTGGGAAACGTGCCTTAGCAATCACTCGTACTGTTGGCGGAAGAAAAACAAACTAGATGCTATTACAAATTTTTTTTTTTTGTATTCAAATCTATCATTTGACAAAGTGGCTTACTCTTTTTTAGGGTATTGAAATGCAAAAGAATAAAAAAAGTGTTATAGGTAGTATTTTGTATTGACTGGTGTATATATTTAAACAGATTTACTGTCCTAACTTTATGGCTTCTAGATATTTTTTTAAGTACCGTGTGTTCAAAATGGGATGAAAGCTTATGAATTCTTCTGTATGTTTGGCAACATGCTTTGAAAAAAGAAATACGCTGTTTCGATAAATCATGTGGATTCACAGTTGTACCAATCAGTGTTGGAGCTCAAGCAATGCAAGGTTAAGAGCAATTCATGGTACCCTATCTTTTGCACATATGGAAAATCCATATTAAAATGACTTCACTTGCAATCAATGGGGGGGGGGAACGACTTTTTATACAAGAGGTGGATTTGTATGTTTGTCTAAAGTGACACTTTTTCCTTTGGGTGAAAAACTTCTATATTTTAAAACGTTTTCTTTTAGAGAACTCTGAAACACAACTCTCAAATATATATATAGTTATAAATGTTATATTTTCTTTAGGTGTAAGAGCATGCCTATGTTAGATACCGTAGTAAATTCTGTTACATTATTTTCCTTTATGTAATACATTTTTCACTGCTTTTTTTGTTTTTGTTTTACATGATATAAATATATACTTTGCGCTTAACAATGTGTTTGTTTTATTTTTTAAATATTTATATTTTTAATATTGAACACATCCAAATGCTAATAAAACCCTAATATGGGCGAATTTGCACCCATAAACTGCCAGGTAACTTAAAATAATGACGGGGGTGGGGGAGTGTTTTTGCTTTTACTTTATAACCATATTTGAAGACAACAATTGGTGTATATTCTCGAGAAATCCAAGTATTTTTAAGAAATGTAACCTTGGCTGGCAAGGTTAAACGAGGCTATCAAAGTGGTGCTTTGCCTATATATATATCTGTGTGTGTGTGTGTGTGTGTGTGTGTGTGTGTGCTGAAACACCGCGAGCAGTTTCAACCAAACTTGGTACATAGATAACTTACTCTCTGGGAAAAAATATTGTGGGGATAAGACACCTAACACCACTTGGGGTGTATGTTCTATTAAGATGCAGCCTGTTGTGTCTTAAAATGGCTTCTACTGCACTGCCGTAAAATAGCTTCTACTGTGCAGCACAGTGGAGTTGCCATGGTAATGGCTTCACGGTACTCCACAAAGAGACTCCCTCTGGTAAGTGGAAAAATCCAACATTATAAATTACGTTTGGTCCAGACATTTCCCCCCTATAAATAAATGCCCGGGCAACGCCAGGTTATCAGCTACTTCAAAATAAAATTGTTTTGCAAAGTAGGTTAGCATGAGCAAAATACTCAATGGAGGCATTAAATTTGCCACATCTTTCAGAATGATTGTGTAGCTGCTTCAAAGGGCGCCCTGTTTCCTACAGGTATGTGCACATTCACAGACATCATTTCCAATGGGGATTTCCATGTGACTGGGGAAAGCCTTTTGAAGGAGCTGTGAGTCTTTCAGAGAACATGGCTGCTTTAATTGCTTCAAAGAGAGTGTCAAAGGGTGGGTCATTTATTTGAGATACAGAAGGGGAGAAGTCATCTGTGGAGACTTGAAACTTCACCTCTCAGGTATGTGATACAGTGAGGTGCCCCTTTGACTCAAACTACATAGCGGATTACTATCAAGTCTGCAAGATCTTTCTACTGTGAGAATGACTTTTTAGACTCCCCCCCCCCCCCAAAAAAAGATGGAACTTTTGGGGTTTAGCTCTTTTCGATATGCTGATCTTAAATTGCAATAATAGATTTGGTTTTGTACCTAGAGCTTGGACCAGGGGTCTGTAACCTTGGTAACTTTAAGACTTGTGGACTTTAACTCCCAGAGTTTCTCAGCCAGCTTAAAGTTGCCAAGGTTGGAGACCCTGGCTTAGTATACTCAAAAGAATGTATCTTAATGTTCCTCATGAAGGAATATATAAGTCCTCAACTTACAACATTTAGTTCATTTAGTTACAATTCATTCAGTAATGCAACTTAAAAGGTGAAACTAATATATGAGATAGACTCATTACATGCAAAGCAAGATAGTTCAAGCTGTGATTTGTCATAATTGTGAGGATTATGTCTTACAGCTCATGAAAATCCCAAATCCACAATCTCAGAGAATATTGGGAAAAGGTGCACTATTCTAGGCTCAAAGTGTCCCACTCTAATCAGCTAATTAAGCCATAACACTTGCAAAGGGTTCCTGAGCCTTTAAATGGTCTCTCAGTATGGTTCAGTAGGAATCACAATCATGGGAAAGACTGCTGACCTGACAGTTGTGCAGAAAACCATCATTGAAACTCTCCATAAGGAGGGAAAGCCTCAAAAGGTAATTGCAAAAGAAGTTGGATGTTCCCAAAGTGCTGTATCAAAGCACATTAATAGAAAGTTATGTGGAAGGTGAAAGTGTGGAAGAAAAAGGGGCACAAGCAGCAGGGATGACTGCAGTCTGGAGAGGATTGCCTGGAAAAGGCCATTCAAAAGTGTTGGGGACTTTCACAAGGAGTGGACTGAGGCTGGAGTCAGTGCATCAACAGCCACCACACACAGATGGATCCTGGATATGGGCTTCAAATGTCGTATTCCTCTTGTCAAGCCGCTCCTGAACAACAAACAACGTCAGAAGCATCTTACCTGGGCTAAAGAAAAACATAACTGGTCTGTTGCTCAGTGGTCCAAAGTCCTCTTTCCTGATGAGAGCAACTTTTGCATCTCATTTGGAAACCAAGGACCCAGAGTATGGCGGAAGAATGGAGAGGCACACACTGCAAGATGCCTAAAGTCCAGTGTGAAGTTTCCACCGTCTCTTGATTTGGGGAGTCATGTCATCTGCTGATGTTGGTCCACTGTGCTTCATTAAGTCCAGGGTCAACACAGCTGTCTACCGGGAGATTTTGGAGCACTTCATGCTTTCCTTCCACAGACGAGCTTTATGAGGATGCTGACTTCATTTGCACCTGCCCACACTGCCAAAAGCACCAAAACCTGGTTCAAAGACCGTGGGATTACTGTGCTTGATTGGCCAGCAAACTCGCCTGACCTAAACCCCATAGAGAATCTATGGGGCATTGCCAAGAGAAAAATGAGAGACATGAGACCAAACAATGCAGAAGAGCTGAAGGCCGCTATTGAAGCATCCTGGTCTTCCATAACACCTGATAGCTTCCATGCCACGCCGCATTGAGGCAGTAATTGCTGCAAAAGGGGCCCAAACCAAGTACTGAGTACATATGCATGCTTTTACTTTGCAGAGGTACAATATTGTTCTATGTACAACCCTTGTTTTATTGATTGCATGTAATAATCTAATTTTCTGAAATTGTGGATTTGGGGTTTTCATGAGCTGTACGCCATAATCATCACAATTATGACAAATCACGGCTTGAACTATCTTGCTTTGCATGTAATGAGTCTTATCTCATATATTAGTTTCACCTTTTACGTTGCATTACTGAAATAAATGAACTTTTGCATGATAGTCTAATTTTTCGAATTTCACCTGTATGTCCTGGCAGATGACATTGTTTAATAGAACCTGGAAAATGTCCAAATTATTTGATTTCCCCCTCAAATAACCTGACCCTGTGCTATGTAGGGTTTTTAAGGCTGATAAGCGGAACCTTGAATTGCACCCATATAGAAGCAGGAGTTTATGTTGCTCCCGCTGCAGTGATAGCTCAAGCAAACTGCAGTGCATCCAAAACTTTGTATTCTGGATCAGTTGAAACTTCTGGGTGGTCTTCATTGCATCATTAAGCGCACACACATACTTTAGTTGTGAGTCGTACATTATATTTAAATCCTGATGGCTTACACATTAATAGCTGTGGAAGAGTTGCATGCAATTTTTAAAAAAAAAACTCTTGGATCGGGTGGGGGCTTATTGCTATTAAGAAAAACTATTTTGCACAAGATATATCAGGAAAGGTTGCTGCATTAATTGAGCAACAGAACCAAACATCCACCATGTTTTAAGTTCTGGATTATTAAACACATCATTCATGCAGTGTGTTTATTGTCCGTCTAGCCTGGATACCTATAAATGCATTTCTGTCTCAAAATATTTGTTTCCAATTATTTACTACCTTAATATTCCTCATTTCCTAAGTACAAGCCTATTTCCTAAGTATAAGCCTATTGGGTTCCCAGCCTCCCCATATCAAATCTTTAATATAGTCATTGACCAACATAAGGAGGGCAATAATTATTACTTTTAAAAAACTGAAAACATTTTTTTTTTAAATCACAACAGTCTTATTTTGTGCATATGCTGTAAAATGAAAATCAACTTTTCTTTTTCAAAGCTGATCCGCATGTTCATTTTCAGCAAAGACAATTCAGAGTTTATGTGTAATATATTGTATATTACACATAATATTGTTGTCGGGTCGTAGAACTTTGTGTATATTGCAATAGCATTGTGAGAAGCATTCCAACAGTGTTTGTGACAGCACTATATTATATTTATCGTACAGCACCTTCACAGCACCTTTCAATAAAAAGATAAGAACACAAAATATGAAATATAAAACGTAAAATATTATAAACGTATGTCTAAATTATAGATAAACTTCTATATTTCACAAATCTTGGTAACTGGGCCAACCTTTAGCATAGAGTCCTGAAAAGGCCTTTTCTATTCATATCTTGGGGCATAATTTACTATAGTTTCATGTGATACAGCCAGGAAATTGCTAGAATTAACTGGCTGACGTATCTCTATTTTGCCTTGAAGTGACTGTTCTGTTAAGTGTGACAGCACATAATTGACCAATTTAGGAAACAGGTTTGGATCTGGTTAGTACAAGTAGTTTTTGACTTATTTGTTTAGCAACTGTTCAAAGTCACAACAGAAGTGGGGGGGGGGGGAAATGAATTATAACTAAATGTCTATGGAGATTCCCAGACATCCGGGTCTTGGTTATCCCAAAGGTGTGTTTTTCAAGAGGCCACTGTACTGTCAATTGTTCTTTTTGAAGACATTTTGCTTCTCACCCAAGAGGTTTCTTCAGCTCTCGCTGGATGGTGAGGAATGGAAGGATTTATACTCCTTTCAGACTGCTGGTCATTTGCATTCTTTTAAGAGGGTCATTGAGGCCATCTGGAGGTTTATCTGTGTCCTCAGGGTCACTGGTGCAGTGAAATGGGTCTGGAGCAGGGGTGGGTTCCTGCCAGTTCTAACCTCTTCTATAGAAGAGGTTCCACAAATCTACAGTGCTGTTTAGAACGGGTTCTAGCTCCCTTCCCCCACCTGTTTGCACATCAGCAAGTTGAAGAGCGAGAGGAGGAATTCTGGGAGTTGAAGTCCACAAGTCTTAAAGCTGTCATGTTTGAACACCTCTGAGGGTTTTTTCTAAAGTGTTAGAGGTGCAAGGATCTTGTAATTTGACAGCTTTAAGATTTGCACACTTCAATGCCAGAGTTCCTGAGCCAACATGACTGGAGGAGGAATTCTGGGAGTTGAAGTCCACAAGTCTTAAAGCTGTCAGTTTGAACATCCTTGGTTTTCTTTTTAAGTGTTAGTGGTGCAAGGGTCTGTAACTTGACAGCTTTAAAACTTGCGTGCTTCAAATGCCAGAGTTTCTGAGCCAACATTTTGGTTGCTAAGCAAGAGCGTTGTTAAGCGAGTTTCACCACATTTTACAAGTTGGCCATGCCCACCCAGTCACATGACTGCCAAGCCACTCCCACTCAGTCACATGGCTGGCAAGCCACTCTCACAAAGCAGACCACACCTACAGAAGAGGTTCTAAAAATTTTTTAAACCCACCACTGGTCTGGAGCCTTCTTGGAACTGCTGAAAGGATGGTTGAAAACTAGAGATAGACAATGTCCTATTCTCCCTCTGTTGAGAAGGACCCTCTGTTTAGAAGGAACAGCCCTCTCTCAACAGAACAGAACAGAATAGAGTTTTTTATTGGCCAAGTGTGATTGGACTCACAAGGAATTTGTCTTTGGTACATATGCTCTCAGTGTACAAAAAAGAAAAGATACATTTATCATGAACCATAAGGTACAACATTTAATGATAGTCATAGGGTGCAAATAAGCATTCAAATCATACTAGGAAACAATATAAATTTGTAAGGATACAAGCAAAGTTACAATCATACACTCATAAGTGGGAGGAGATGGGTGAAAGGAACGATGAGAAGATTAATAGTAATAGTAATGCAGATTTAGCAAATAGTTTGACAGTGTTAAGGGTTCGACATCATCTATCTCTAGTCTACAACAGTGTTTCTCAACCTTGGCAACTTGAAGATGTCCGGACTTCAACTCCCAGAATTCCCCAGCCAGCGAACGCTGGCTGGGGAATTCTGGGAGTTGAAGTCCGGACATCTTCAAGTTGCCAAGGTTGAGAAACACTGGTCTACAATACATTCAGTTGCCAAGTGTCTAAATTTTGTTCACATGACCATGAGGAATACTGCAACAGTTGTAACTCTGAAAAATGGTCATAACTCACTTTTTTCAGTGCCATTGTAACTTTGAACAGTCACTAAATGAATTGTTGTAAATTGAGATGACTTGTACAACACCTACCAAAAAGTATAAAAGAAATGGTTATGCCCAAATAATAAAACAATTCAGCCCAGCTAAAGGGAGATGTTAACATTAAATATTTTTCTGTTTCAAGGTTTTTATTTTTATTTTTTACAGTGGTCATGTTAAATAATCTTGCATTCCATATTCTGAACCTCGTGGTTTCCTCTTGATTTATAAAGAGGGGCATTAACTTTACTGGAAGGAAGTAATAAATCATTTGAAAATTTAACAAGAACTATCAACAAAACAAAACTATCAACCAATTGCCTGACTAATATTGAAAATACCCTAGTTCAGGGTGACATTTGGCCTTGTTAATTTGGAATAGGAACTAAATTGAAAATCTGTCCTTCCAACACTCTTAGTCTGTAGACTACACACCCCTTTGCAATGCTTAGATAAACACGCAGCTCCCGCTTACAGTCATGTCAGAAAAGGAAATGAAGAATGTTCTCAGCTACTTTGCTGTGAGCAACTTAAAAATGCCCAGGCAAGATCTTGCAATCACGTTATCTGCACAAACGCACTCTTCAGATGTGTTTCCATGAACGCTATCAATTCCGTAAGGTGTCTTTAGAAGCACTTACAAGTTAGTTTTAGAAGCATTGTTCTTCTCATTGCAGGAATTGGGTATGTCTAGTTTTATTAAAAGAATGACTAGGGCAGGGGTGAAATCCAGGAGGTTCTGGAGAACCGATAGTGGGAAATTTTGAGTAGTTGGAAGAACCAGCAAATGCTACCTCTGGCTGGCCTCAGAGTGGGGTGGGAATGGAGATTTTGCAGTATCCTTCCCCTGCTGTGTGCCCACCACGCCACGCCCACCAAGCCACGCCCACAGAACTGATAGTAAAAAAACAAAGAATTTCACCACTGGACTAGGGGAGACATGATAGCAGTGTTCCAAAATCTAAGGGGCTACCACGAAGAAGAGAGGGTCAACCTATTCTCCAAAGCACCTGAAAGCAGTACAAGCAGCAATGGGTGGAAACTAATCAAAGACAGAAGCAACCTAGAAGTAAAAAGAAATTTCCCGACGGAACAATTAATCAGTGGAACAACTTGCCTCCAGAAATTGTGAGTGCTCCAACACTGGCGGTTTTTAAGAAGAGATTAGACAACTACTTGTCTGAAATGTTACAAAGTTTCCTACTTGAGCAGGGAGTTGGACTAGTAGATCTCTAAGATCCCTCCCAACTCTGTTATTTCTATTATTCTGTTAGATTCATTTGGAGCGCAGAATTCATTTTCCCATATAGTGCAATTATATTGAAGTAGAAGCTACTAATACTAATCACCTCTTATCTCTAAGCACTGCAGGAATCAGATGACAAAAGATAGACCTCAAATCTATCCCATCACGATGTATGAAATTTGGCATGCTTTATTTTCCCAGAAAGTTCTAGTTTGCTTGCTAACATTGTCCTCTTATTGCAATACAGTTTGCTTTCTCCATGCAAGTTAGAAGAAATTAAGACTCACTTTTTCCTGAATCTATATTTAGCGTTAAATCAGACTGGGATGTTTTTGGAGTAATTTGTATTCAGTAGGGCCATTTCTCAAGCTGTAGACTAGGCGTGTATCCAAAAGAAGAAAAATAATACACTGTATTTTATGGACTCTATGATGCACCAGAGTATAAGTCGCACCAAGATTTTGAAGAGGTAATTTAAAAAGAAAGGTTTTGCCCTATATGTCCCCCCATGAGCACTCTGTAGGTCTTCCAAACCCTCCGCACGCCCTATTTTAATGGGGCGTACAGAGAGTTTGGGAGGCCTGCAAACTGCTCCTGGGGGTCGGGGAGGGCAAAAACGCAATGTGTGGGCGGCTTTGGGAGGCAAAAAAACGGGACATGCTGAGAGTTGGGAAGGCCTGCAGAGTGTTCCTGGGGGCTTGGGAGAGCAAAAGCATACCTGTTTTTGTGAAAAATGGATCCTTTTTCACTGGTTTTTGCCCTCCCCAGCCCCCAGGAGCATTCTGTAAATCTTCCAACTCTCTGCATGTCCGTTTTTGCAGAAAATGGGATGCACAGGATGGAGTTTCGGGAGGCCAAAAATGTATTCAGTGTATAAGATGCACCCAGATTTTCACCCTCTTTTTGGGGGGGGGGGAAGATGTGACTTATACTCTGAAAAATATGGTAATTTCATGAGTACTGTCTATGACCGAGCCTTCTTAACTTAGAGTCCCAGTGCTGAACTGGGTATGATTCATCTGTTCTTGGCAACCTCCTATGTTTTGCTATCAGTGAAAAAGAAAGATTTCCAGGCAATTTGTTAGCGCTGACCTTTGGAAACAGTTGAATTTGGTTTCAGTGGGAAACGGCATTGAGAATGTAGTGACTTTGTCCACCCGAAAGATACAGTAAGGAAAATGCATATTTAGTTATTCATATATTAACTGCTGCTAGAATTGTATTTGCACAAAATTGGAAGAGTTAATTAGAGTTTGGGGAACAGCTCCCCAGCTGTTGGGGGACTGCTGACAGGATAAAGAACGACAGGCATAAATTCAGTGTCTTTATAAAGAAGTGGCTCAGGGACAGGGGTGGAATTCAGCCGGTTAAGACCGGTTAGGGTGAACAGTAGCTCCGATGATCAGCTGAGAGTGAACTGGTTCGCTCCGATGATAAGGTGGGCCTGCTCACCCACCCTCAACTGAGTTACTCCCCAAGAAGTAATGTGGAAGGTAAGTTTTGGTAAAACTATGCACACGTGCACAGCAAAACACACGATCACCGAACTGGTTGTTAAACTGGGAAGATCCCACTACTGCTCAGTGAATATGTTGTCTGTTCAGTCCTGGAAAGATAGCAATAGCAATAATTAGACTTATATACCGCTTCATAGGGCTTTCAGCCCTCTCTAAGCGGTTTACAGAGTCAGCATATTGTCCCCAACAACAATCCGGGTCCTCATTTTACCCACCTCGGAAGGATGGAAGGCTGAGTCAACCCTGAACCGGTGGGATTTGAACAGCCGAACTGCAGAACTGCAGTCAGCTGAAGTAGCCTGCAGTGCTGCATTTAACCACTGCGCCATCTCGGCTCTGAAGATGAAGAACATCAGGACCATGTTTCCTAATTCTTTCATTCTGACTGAACTACATCTTCCTCTTACATTTAGAAGAAGAATAGTCTCGTGGTTTCTGCACAAGAACAAAGAGATTGGCTTTCTCTGCATAAGAGATAGGGGATTACCATTACTCCTGCATGAAAAGATGCTTGCTCCTTGGAAGGAACACTGTGGCAAACTTAGCATATTAAAAACTGGAGACATCACTTTGCCGACAAAGGTCCGTATAGCCAAAGCTATGGTTTCCCCCAGTATATGCTAAAATAAGCTCGCGAGTTATGGAGGAGGCAGATGTAACCCAAAGTTGGTCACTGCTGGGATTTCTGATTCTCTACTTAGCTCATAAGGGATGCGTTGGGTCAGTGGCTAAGATGCTGAGCTTGTCGATCAGAAAGGTCGGCAGTTTGGCGGTTCGAATCCCTAGCACCTCGTAATGGAGTGAGCTCCCGTTACTTGTCCCAGTTTCTGCCAACCTAGCAGTTCGAAAGCATGTAAAAATACAAGTAGAAAAATAGGGACCACCTTTGGTGGGAAGGTAACAACTTTCCATGCGCCTTCGGCGTTTAGTCACACCGACTACATGACCACGGAGACATCTTCGGACAACACTGGCTCTTCGGCTTTGAAACGGAGATGACGCCACCCCTAGAGTCAGGAACGACTGGCACATATGTGCAAGGGGAACCTTTACCTTTACCTTACTTAGCTCAGGGCCTTTCCACAAACCCAAGTATAAGAGAAATAACTTAAATTAGTTCAAGTAGGCAAATGCTCTACTCAGCTTGATTGATTTAAGAGTGACTAGCACATTGCCGTTCTGTTTTTCTCACCTCTTTGTTTTCCATTTGAATTGGGTCTTAATCACTAAAATATCACTTAACAGGCACAGAAGGAAATCTGGGTGGGTTTGGGGTTACAGATGTGTTTCTAAGGAGACTTCCAGATGTTGGCATTCTCCAGTAATTTGAATGCTTTTGTGTGAGCCTGGCATCTTCAGTCCAGATGTCAGCTAGGCCAATAAATTCTGGCAAGGATTTGCTTATTGTCCAAGGGAAGCCTGCATGAGCAGCGTGGGGTTGAAGACCCACTGTTTTGCACAATGTGATGCGAAAACTCCAATTTTCTATGCTAAGCGGTGTGTGTCTCCCCTTAAATCTTCCCTTTTTCACCACTCCTTCTTCTTGGTGACATCCAAAAGTGCCTCACCCCAAAGTCTTCATGTTGCACTTGAGATAAAGTAGCTCAAAAAGCTAATGCCAAAGATCCTGGATCAGAACAAACCAGGGGCGGGATTCAGCTGGTTTGGACTGGTTCAGGTAAACCGGATGCTAATTTTACATCTAATTCACTGAACCGGTAGTTGCAAGGACTGGCTGGCCCCGCCCAACCTGCCCTTCTCAGGAGTCTCCATGAAGCCTGTTCTGGATGCAAGGTAAGTGCAGGGCCCGCACAGAGACTCTTGAGGGAGCAGAAAATGGGCCTCCCAGAAGTCTGGAAACAGGCCCATTTCCTTGAGAGACCGCCTCCTGCCAATTACCTCCCTGCGACCAATTAGATCACATAGATTAGGCCTCCTCCGAGTTCCATCTGCCAGTCAGTGCCGACTGGCAACTACACGGAGGAGAGCCTTTTCAGTAGTAGCTCCGACCCTTTGGAACGATCTCCCCGTGGAGATTCGTACCCTCACCACCGTCCAGACCTTCCGCACAGCCCTTAAGACCTGGCTAGCCCGTCAGGCCTGGGGACAAAGAAGAGCCAAGGTGGCGCAGTGGTTAAATGCAGCACTGCAGGCTGACTGCTAGATCAGCAGTTCAGCGGTTCAAATCTCACCGGCTCAGGGTTGACTCAGCCTTCCATCTTTCCGAGGTGGGTAAAATGAGGACCCAGATTGTTGGGGGCAATATGCTGACTCTCTGTAAACCGCTTAGAGAGGCCTGAAAGGCCTATGAAGCGGTATATAAGTCTACTGCTATTGCTATTGCTATTGATGAATGATGAATGAATGTTGCTTACTATTTTACTTATATGTATTGTTTGTGTCTATTGTCTGTATATCCCCCCCCCCTCATTTTATGTAAGCCGCCCTGAGTCCCCTCAGGGAAAAGGGCGGCCTATAAGTATTAATAAACAAACAAACAAACAAACATTTCCAGCCTCTGGAGAGTCTCCGGAGTCCAGGGCAGGCTGTTTTCGCCCTCCTGGAGGCTCAAAGAAAGCCTCCAAAGCCTGGGGAGGGTGAAAACGCCCCCCCAACGCCTATGGTGCAGGAGGCCGAGTAGGCCACACCCACGAGGGCCTCGCCCGCCCAGCAACTGGGCAGAGAACTAGTTGCTAAACATTTTTAATCCCACCCCTGGACCAAAGACAGGCCGGCTGATGGGCAGGCTGGTGCATCTGGTTGCAGGCCCACCAAGTTATAAAACTGGCAGAAGGAAATAGACTGTTGAAACCTGCTCCAATGAACAGTTGTGCTGCTGGGATGGGCAGGTGGCCTGGGGAAATGGTCTTTTGGAGTTTACTCCATTTCATCTCTGATGCTTCACAGTTTTCTTTCAGGCGCTGCAGTGAGAATTTGACACGTATGAAGGCAGGAAATCTAGCTTAGAGATACAAAGAACTGCATTGTAGGGGAAAATGTGACCATACATTTATATCATACAGAACCCAGATTCAATCTTGAAAACTTGACTGTTTGGAAACCATTTTTTTAAAAAAAAACAAATCAGTTTTCCAAATTCTAATGGTGCAATTGATTTCAAAGACTCAAGGCAAGGAAAAGGCTGGATACTGCTAAGACTGCCACAAAGCGAAGGTGAACCAATTCGGCTCAGTGATTAAGGCAGCAGGCTAGAAAGCAGGAGACTGTGAGTTCTAGTCCTGCCTTAGCCATGAAAACCAACTGGGTGGCCTTGGGCCAGTCACTCTCTCTCAGCTCAATCCACCTCACAGGGTTGCTGTTGTGGGGGAAATAGAAGGAAGGTACATTGGATATGTTTGCCACTTTGAAATTTGTGAAAATAATAAAGGAGGAAGAAAATTAATTAATTCATTAATTAATTACTACACTTCCAGCTACATGGCACAACAGGAGATTACAGGTGGTCCTTGACTTACGACAGTTCATTTAGTGACCATTCAAAGTTACAACGGCACTGAAAAAAGTGATTTATCGCCATTTTCCACACTTACGACCTTTGTAGCAGCCCCATGACCACCACATCCAAATTCAGATGCTTGGCAACTGGTTTGTAATTATGACGGTTGAGGTATCCTGGGGTCATGTGGTCACTTTTTGGCAACCTCCTGACAAGCAAAGTCAGTGGGCAAGCCAGATTCACTTAACAACTGGGTCGCTCACTTATCAACTGCAGTGATTCACTTAACAACGGTGGGAAAGAAAGGTCGTAAAATGAGGCAAAATTCACTTAACAAATGTCTCGCTTAGCAACATAAATGTTGGGTTCAGTTGTGGTCGTAAGTCGAGGACCACCTGCATTAGTTCAGGAAAGGGTATCATGCAAACAGGATATACAGACCTTCTTTAGGAAACAGGGATCTTTATGGTTGTCATGCGTTCCTCCTCAATGCTTTAACTCAGCACCCTGATATCTTGGTAGTCCACTGCTTCAAAATTAAGTTGAATTTGGTACTTGGTGCATTTTGACGCAAAAATGTCCAGTTTCTGGTTGTTTGTTTGGTGCTCAATGCATTTTGGTAGGAAAAGGGGATGGCTGCGGAGAACGAACAGGAAGTCAGCCCGCCAGCCATGCTGACTCAGGAATTCTGGGAGCTGAAGTCCCAGAAACCATAAAGGGGCAAAAGTTTGCCACCCCTGCTGTAAAAAGAAGAGGGGGATGGCTGCAGAAGGTAGCCAGGAAGTTGGCCATGTTGGGAATGTCATTATAAAAGGAAGAGGGGGACGGCCACAGAGGGTAGACAGGAAGTTGGTCATGTTGGGAATGTCACTATAAAAGGAAGAGGGGGACGGCCACAGAGGGTAGACAGGAAGTCGGCCATGTTGGGAATGTCACTATAAAAGGAAGGGGGGATGGCCGCAGAAGGGTAGCCAGGAAGTCAGCCATGTTGGGAATGTCACTATAAAAGGAAGAGGGGGACGGCTGCAGAGGGTAGACAGGAAGTTGACCATGTTGGGGAGGTCACTATAAATGGAAGACAGGGAACAGCTGCAGAAGGTAGCCAGAAAGTCGGTCATGTTGGGAAGGTCATTGCTGTGTCCAGTCTTCCCTCTGATCCATGCCTGACACAGAAGCTGCTGAGCCCTGATTGGTTGAGAAGAAACTGGTGCCACTATATAAGGAGCTGTCAAAAGCCTGGCAGCTGCTGCTCCTGTTAGCCCAGCAGCCACACTAGCTATCACACTAGTGCTTACTGTTAGCCTCCAATGTTAGCAATAAAGACTGTTAGCTTTCACCAATTGTCTCGCCTCACACTGGAACATAACAGTCACTATTAAAAGGAAGAGGGGGACTGGCTGCAGAGGGTAGCCAGGAAGTTGGCCATGTTGGGAAGGTAACTATAAAAGGAAGAGGGGGTGGTGGCTGCAGAGGGTAGACAGGAAGTCAGCCATGTTGGGAATGGGTGTCAGATAGCTCAATATTTATTTATTTATTTATTTATTTATTTATTTATTTATTTTATTTTATTTGTCAACAAGTACAAGGAAACAAGTATGAAAAAACATGGAAAAATGGCACAAATAAGTGGATATACATAAGCAAAACATAGCTATAAACAAATAAAAAAAGTACATATAAATGGGGACAGTAGGACAGGGACGGTAGGCACACTGGTGCGCTTATGCACACCTCCTTAGGGGCTTCTTAAGAAATATTTGGAGTTTTCCTTATGCTCCTCCTTATGGGAGAATTTGATCCAGGTGGAAGAAAAAAAATCACATTTGTTTTGCATTGACTTAGAATTTTTTTAAAAAGGGGAAAGTTAAAGAGGGGATATTTTTTATTCCAGAATCTCTCAGACTTCTAAAAAGGCCCTGCAACAAATAGGATGAAGTGGAACAAGAGAGGAATTAGTGAAACAATAAGAGTTTGGCATCAAGAGGGACAAATAGTAATAAGGAAAAACCTTTTTTTTTTAATGTGGTGCATGATGAGAATAAAACTGGAGAGCCAATTTGGTCTAGTTGTTAAGGCAGCAGGCTAGAAGCCAGGAGATGGTGAGTTCTAGTTCCACCTTAGGCATAAAGGCTGACTGGGTGACTTTGGGTCAATCAATTTCTCTTAGCTCAACCCACTTGACAGGGCTGTTTTTGTAGAGAAAAGAAGAGGCGGAGGATGTATATTTGCTGCCTTTAAAAAATGATTAAATTTGTTTGCAGTCATCTGTAGAGATTCTGTTCTGACCCAGGTTAAAAAAAATCATGACAAAACCCCTTTTTATTAAGCTAATGTGAATTCCCCTCATTCAGATCCAGCAAAGTCCCGGCAAACAGTCTTTCAAGGGTGAATTTATATTTACAACCACAGACCTTATCAGGCTTGGAGAGCTGCCAGGCCGATATCTTCCAAATGCAATGATGTACAAGAAAATACTTAGCAAGGAGTCTCTGAGAGTCATGAACAAATCTTCACACTAATTAAATGAACAAATTGTCTCCTGCAAACTCCACTCCCCTTTTGCTCCTCTTTATTCCCTATGGGAGGGGCCATTCACCGTCCACCTGTGACTTTACTCCAGAGTCAGTCCTTGTTCCTTAGCTGTTCCCTTCTCCTGGCAACTCTGCACATGTGCACACTGGGAACAGGCTCCAGCTGTTCTTCTGCCCCACTGATCTCCGACTCCGGCAGTTGATAACTGTCGGACGGTGCTAGCCGCATCTCTGCCTCTGATTCAGAACCTTCATCAGATCCTTCCCCAGGCTCCAGGACTGGCCCAGTTTCTCCCCAACCTCCTCACTGTCTGAGTGTGCCACCAGCTCTGCTGGCCGCTAGTGGGCCACAAACAGATTCTCAGTCATCCAGGTCATGGTTGCCCCCAAAGGTGCTTTTTCAGGAGGCAGCTGGACTTTCTTGTTTTTTCTTTTGACGGCATTTCGCTTCTCATCCAAGAAGCTTCAGCTCTGATATGATAATGGCACTTAGAATCTTGGTTGCAACTAGTTTTTTGGAGTTCATAACTTCAAGCTGTCAGCAAGCAACTGGTCATAAGTGGAGGACTATCTGTACAGAGTCCACTCCTGAATTGAGTGCAACAAATAAATGAACATTTCAAAATTTAATCAATTGTAAGTCTCTTTAGCTATAACAATGCATAGAAAAAGAGGCCTATCATAGTCCACCATCAAAGAGTCAACAAAGCGGCAGCCGGAATGCCTCTGTAAAGTGTGTGTGAGGGGGGTGGGGGGGGGGAAACCTCTGAACTGTTCTCTCATCCGTTCCCCTCTGTTCTTGGAAGTTAAATTTGAAGTCCCAGAAAAACAAACAGGCTTAGTTTGCTTGGCAGAAAAAATGGATAGTGAAAGTGACAGCCTGCCTGAGGATAATAAGCAGCTGGCCCAGAAAAGCAGCATGCTCAGACATGATGTTTCACCTTTGGTTGCTTCATCCTGGTGTCTTTGTATATCATTAACACACATCTCCAGGCAAGGAGAGGATGTTCTTTTGGGGGCTGTGGCTAGCTCCTTCGTGCACTGTGCATCGAAGGCAGGAATAAATAGAGGAACAATCAAATGCAATGCAACTCAGGACAACTGGAACATTTGGGGTGGCTTTAAAAGCTATTTGGGGACCAGCCAGTGAAATAGGCTACACTTCTTCAGCAGAGAGATAACTAAACCATCTTGAAGGAATTGAGGGAACAAGGAAAAGCAGAGCAGTGTGGAAAGTCTAAAGAAGAGTCCCTTCTCACTTCCCATTGAAATCTGACGGTGCCGATGGTTGCTAGGATTTGATGCAAGCCACACTTATTTTGTATTAATCATCTTCATCTTATTCTCAGAGGGGTGACAGACTCGGCTGACTCCGTCCCTTTCAAATGTTAGTGAAGCAAATAAAAATGGATTAACTTGGACCTACTTCTTCCTTCAGAGCCATTGTGCATTGTAACAGAAAAGTTTAACCAGTAGAAAATTGGAACTTGGCAGGAACAGCTGTGAGTCACTTTAAAAAAGGGAAAGCAGTTTAAAGGTAGGGGATGATGAAAGAGAAACCTGTCGTCCCTTCCTTCTCTACTTCTTTCTCGGTACTCACCCTGCATCTTACGTGAACAGCAATTGTGAGAGGAATATTATAATTCGACTAATTTGAAGACCTTGAAGGCTCAGGAGTCTCTCTCTCTCTTTGGAGGCCTCCTGTGTTATCTAAGTTCTCTTGTGTGTACATAGAAGGCATTTCAAAGAAACTGCCAATAAATGTACTGGGTGGAACAGTCCAGAGGTGGGATTCAGCCAGTTCTGACCGGTTCTGGAGAACCGGTAGCGGAAATTTTGAGTAGTTCAGAGAACTGGCAAATACCTCCTATAGCTGGCTCTGCTCCCCTATTCACTGCCTCCTGAGTCCCAGCTGATCAGCTGGGTTTCCTTCTGTTGCCCTGCACAGGAGAACGGAGCTGGAAAGAACGTTAGTGTGGTAGGGAGGGAATGGGAATTTTATAGTATCCTTGCCCTGGAGTCGGGTGGAAATAGGTACTTTACAGTATCCTTCCCCCAGAGTGGGGAGGGAATGAGGATTTTGCATTATCCCTGTCATGCCCACCAAGCCACGCCACGCCCACAGAACCGGCAGTTTAAAAAAAAAAATTAATCCCACCAGTGGAGCAGTCATATGTACTGAAGCCTATTCAGATGGTGTTGACTCCTTCACTTATATGATAATTGTGATAAAATTTAGATCTGTAGAGTCAGATGATGTGAGGGAACATTTCAAGGAGCTTTATCCAGCCTAGGATAAGTTTTGACATTTGGCTAGCTTCTTGCAAACTATCTCTTCAAATGTCCCTAAATATGCTCCCCCTCCCCCCCAAAAAAGACTTCCTTGGTTGTTTTCTTTGAAAACATTTCACTTCTCATCCAAGAAGAAAAAAAATCTTTTCAAAGAAAAAAAAAGCTAAGAAAATTCAGTTGCTTTTTGGAAAAAGCACCTTTGGGACAACCATAACCCGGATGGTTAAGAATGTCCGTAGACATTTTGCTTCTTCAACTGATTTGCAGATCTCCGCCTAATTTATCTGTTTGAAATTTCTTTATTATGACAATTTTAATTTTCTAGTGCATACTATTGCTTTGTGCTTTGCTCTGCGAATATTACTGAGCACCATTTGTATAAATATGGAAAGCAATTAATTCATCTGCTTTCGACTCATACTCACTTCTTCAAGGCTCAGTATTTGTTTCCAGAGAGTAAGTCACCTGTGTACCAAGTGTGATTGAAATTGCTCGAGGCGTTCCAGAGTTATGCTAGAACATATACACACATGGCCATTTATATATAGATAGATAGATAGATAGATAGATAGATAGATAGATAGATAGATAGATAGATAGATATAGATAGATAGAAATTTTTTTAAGAGGAAACTTGCTTGATGTCTTGTTCTGCCAAAGCTATGTGGAAAACAGTTATGGCTAAAATCCATGGTCATGTGGCCGCATGACTAAACACTGAAGGCTCACGCAACGAAGTTACCTTCCCACCAAAGGTGGTCCCTATTTTTCTACTTGCACTTTTACATGCTTTCGAACTGCTAGGTTAGCAGAAGCTGGGACAAGTAGCGGGAGCTCACTCATTTACGTGGCACTGGGGATTTGAACTGCTGAACTGCCGACCTTTCTGATCGACAAGCTCAACATCTTAGCCACCACGTCCCTGTACAAACATAAGGTATTGCAAAAAGTTAAGGGAAAAACAAAACGGTAACTATACAACCCATCAACCACAAAACTTAAAGAATATATAATAATCACAGCATAAAGTAACATAAAGAATAAAATCCAGAGCATTTTTAAAAGATTAAACGAACCACTGGCTAATAGATTTTCAAGTGGCCAATAAATCCAGCTGTTGTTGCTTTTATACTGATGTCATCTGTGTTGGCAGGAAAGACACTCTGTAGTGTCCCAGCTTTCTTAACCACAATCCTATTGGATAACCTTTGTGTCTGTTTTCCCTACTCTGGCGCTTTCATCCTTTCATAACTGGTAAACCTATCTTGGATCAGTGTTTCTGAACTTTGGCAACATGAAGAGGCATGGACTTAAACTTCCAGCTGGCTGGGGTATTCTGGGAATCGAAGTCTACTCTTCTTAAAGTTGCTAAGTTTGAGAAAGACTGGCTTAGAATGCTGGTTCAGCATTCTCGTAACCTCCAAGTATGTCAGGATGGAAATTCACTGAATCTCCAGCAAGCGGTTCAGTCATCATTCTGTTGGAAGACACTAGGTGTCAGCATTCCAAATATCATGCAGAATTAAATCAGAGTCCAAGGCAGAGCTAACCTTAAAGTTCCAATTTAATAAGACAGACATGTTGGCAATGAACTGTGGAATCCCAAATCTGAAAACTTCCTGGAATTCCACACAGTTGAAAGTTCATGATGTTATCCCCACACCCATAAATCCATTACATGGTCCAATCTTCTTCGGCCACGCTGGCATCTCCACCCAGCTGGTTCCGGTCAGGTGCAGAGGTGCAGAGACAAAAGATGACCTTGTGCTTCTAGAAAAGAATGACAACAACACATTCCAC
This sequence comes from Thamnophis sirtalis, assembly GCF_051295495.1. Classification (NCBI taxonomy): domain Eukaryota; kingdom Metazoa; phylum Chordata; class Lepidosauria; order Squamata; family Natricidae; genus Thamnophis; species Thamnophis sirtalis. The sequence goes on from NW_028261388.1 coordinate 15,573,182, forward strand.
AATTCTACTCCTTTCTATTCCCCCCTCCCAATTACTACACTAATGAAACAGCATAGTGAAATAATAGAAAGTGTGGCAGGCCAAAGATCCTAAAAGGAACATAACTACAGGCCTGACAGCAGGATTAGTGAAGGGGGGGAAAGTCCCCATACATCACGTGATGCCACCTTGACAACGTGAGTTTGACACCCCTGCTGTAAACTGTTGAAGAAATGGTTGCAAAATCAAAGTTATTCAACCACCTACTCCAGCTACTTCATAACTTTGGTAAATGCAAGGATCACATGCTCAATCACAAGCCTGTTCCTGATATTTTCTTTTCCTTCCTAGGCTGAGGTTGGGAGGGAACATATGCAATTTCTTATCCATGAAACTTTCTTTAAAGTCCATTGCACTGAATAAAAATGATTGCAAATGCAAACATAAAATGTGTTGAGCAGCATTAACAAATTGTGCCTGAGAAACATCTGGAAGGAATACTTTGCTCTGAAGCTATAGGACAAATATGCATTTTCTTATATGTTAGAGAAGATGACAAAACACAGTCTGTGAACCGAGTCTTTCACCTTTTTAATCTGCCCTCCCTAGCATTTTGAAACATCACCAAAACATGGTAGCAACTCAATGGTGGGTTTCAAAAAATTTTAGAACCTCTTCTGTAGGTGTGGCCTGTTTTGTGGGAGTGGCTTGCTAGCCATGTGACTGGGTGGGAGTGGCTTGCTGGCCATGTGACTGAGTGGGAGTGGCTTGGCAGTCATGTGACTGGGTGGGTGTGGTCAAGTTGTAAAATGTGGTGAAACTCACTTAACAACGCTCTTGCTTAGCAACCAAAATGTTGGCTCAGAAACTCTGGCATTTGAAGCACGCAAGTCTTAAAGCTGTCAAGTTACAAGTCCCTTGCACCCCTAACCCTTTAGAAAAAAAAACCCCAGGAGTGTTCAAACATGACAGCTTTAAAACTTGTGGACTTCAACTCCCAGAATTCCTCCTCTCGCTCTTCAACTTGATGATGTGCGGACGGGCGGGGGGGAGGGAGCTGGAACCGGTTCTAAACGGCATTGTAGATTTGTGGAACCTCTTCTATAGAAGAGGTTAAAACTGGCAGGAACCCACCCCTGTAGCAACTCCAGCTTTAGCTTTGTCTTTATGACCCTGGCTTCATTTCATTCCAAGGCCTGCAATTCCCTGTATCACAAAATACCCATCAGCTTGAAAACAGATAAGAACCAAAAAGCAAACAATAAATTCTTATGCCAGCAGCTCTTTAGGTTCTCATCCCATGGACAGGATTCCAGTAAGGGCCACAAGTAAAATAGACTCTAAGACCCAATCATTGCGGTGAAAGGTAGAACAGTCAGCAACCGGATCTAGATCAACAGGAAAAGTTGGTGGTTGTTATTAATAAGACTTATAGCTTCTAAAAGCACAGAGTACTTTAATTTGAAAATCTTCCTTTTCTTTACCTTACAACAGGGGTGTCAAACGTGAGATCCATGGGATGGATGCATCACCTGTTAGCCCCACCCCTGCCCAGTTTAGTGAAGGGGGGGAAAGTCCCAATATGTCATGTGACAATGCTGTGATGACGCGAGTTTGACACCCCTGCCTTATAATATTAGTCCTTGAAGTAATTTGGGCTAAACAAAAGTTTGACTCAGTGAGTTTCTGTGAATGAATGTAGACTTGAACTAGGCTGTCTCCCCATCCTAGACCAATGCCTTAACTACTATACAATACAACATCTGCTCTGCTTGGCAACATGTGTTTAGTGTGTGTTCCAAACCACTTCTATCTGTAACTTCCTTCACTCATATAAAGTTGCATGCAAAACATAGTTTTGTGCTAAAACATTCATGTCTACTTTATTCTACTTAATCTATTCTACTCTGCAGATAAGTCAACTCTCATCTGTATTACAGTAAGATTTATTTATTTCATATCTGTCTGTCTGTCTGTCTGTCTGTCTGTCTGTCTATCTATCTATCTATCTATCTATCTATCTATCTATCTATCTATCTATCTATCTATCTATCTATCTATCATCTACCTATCTATCTATCTATCATCTACCTATCTATCTATCTATCTATCTATCTATCTACTATCTATCAATATATCCCTAAGTCCGTGGCACGACAAAACCGCGCTCGACTAAAGCGCGCCCGATTAAACTGCGTCGCTGACGTCATCAACAGGGCGACAACAGCGAGCACGGAGAAAAAAGGGCGCTTTAAATAGCGCTTTGAAAACAAGCCGATTCAAGTTAAGGTAAGGATTAGGTTTAGGGTTAGGGTTAGGGTTAGGGTTAGGGTTAGGGTTAGGGTAAGGGTTAGGGTTAGGGTTAGGTTAAGGGTTAGGGTTAGGTTTAGGGTTAGGTTAAGGGTTAGGATTAGGTTTAGCGTTAGGTTAAGGGTTATGTTTAGGGTTAGGTTAAGGGTTAGGTTAAGGGTTAGGTTTAGGGTTAGGTTTAGGGTTAGGTTTAGGATTAGGTTTAGGGGGGTTAGGTTTAGGGGTTAATTTTAGGTTTAGCGTTTACAGCGTGCTTTTTTCTCTGCACTGTTGTCGCGCTGTGATGACGTCAGCTATGCAGTTTCGTCGCACGCCCTTTAGTCGAACACGGTTTTGTGGTGGAACCCCATCCATCCATCTATCTGAGATGTGATATAGATATAGATATAGATATAGATATAGATATAGATATAGATATAGATATAGATATAGATATATTAGAAATTGCCCATATTCCTCATGGAGTGCTTCTAGGCATTGGTGCATGGAATTCAACTTGGAGATCCTTGAACAGTTATGGCCGAACAAAAGTCATAGTAATATGAAATGTGTTTAAAGTCGAGCACACATTCCGATGCTTTCATTTAATTAATTCTTTAACTTCATATTTCTGAATCGCTATTAATGCAAATCCATAATTGCAGTAATGGGTAATGTTGTGTGCTTCATGATTTTGATCTTTGCAAATTAAACATGAACAATAATATTTAAATAAGCATGTATATTTTCCCCCACCTTCTAATTCCTGGAACATTTTTTGATGGTAGTGATGACTTTTTATCCCATTGCTGTTTGTTAAACCTTTTTTGCCTTTGTGTTTCTCGCTCACACCACACGATGGTGCTAAATCTGCACAATAGTCTAGATTTGAATCATTCTCTCTTTCTCTTTTTTTTTTTTTGAAACCAAGAATAAACTTTTAAGAATCTTTTCCTATGCAGTTCATAATATCCAACCACATACTCAGCAAAAGCGAGGGCTTTATTTATGTCCCACTGAATCTATACAAAATATACGTTACCATTTTCTTTGTTCGTTATCATGGGGTTTTTTTGAGCATAGTTGTAGCAGTCTTTTTTTTTGTATTATCTTGTCTTATTTTTCTCTTTTTTTCCTTTCTTTCTGTTCCAATATTTGGTCCATTATACAGAGAGAGAGAGACAGAAAGAGACAGAGACAGAGAGAGACACAGAGAGAGACAGAGACAGAGAGAGAGACAGAGACAGAGAGAGAGACAGAGAGAGAGACAGAGACAGAGAGAGAGAGAGACAGAGAGAGAGACAGAGACAGAGAGAGACAGAGACAGAGAGAGACAGAGACAGAGAGAGACAGAGACAGAGAGATAGAGACATGGGAGGCTCCTTGCCCAGAAGAATGAAATTTTTTGGGAAATATTAAAAAGGCAGAATATTATATTTCCCCAAAGGGAGTAATGGAGAAACATGTTCTTAGAGGCAGAACACAGCTGCCAGTTTTTCCCAGCAAATTCCACCACTTAAGGAGATAGAGAGCTTATTTAAAGAGGAAGACAACTATCTAAATGGCTCTATTCATAAGCAAAGCAAATACTGCAGGCAGAAATCCATTCAAGGCAAGATATTTAGAAACTCCTTGCAGCCAGGTTTGACAGCTAGCAAAGGCAGAATGGTAGGATTAGAAAGCAACCCTTCACTCAAGATCCAGCACAGGATAAAACCCATTAGACACGATAGAAATTGCCCGACAGCCTTTCAGAACACAACCCCCTTCATTGCAAAACACACACACACAAACACACACCAGCAGCATTTCAGGATCTGTGTAAAATCCTGACACTCACCTAGCTAGTTGTTTAGCTGACCCAGAACTGCATACTTTCTTCATTGTTTTGGTCAATAAACTTTCTTCCCAATCAGCCACCATGTTGATTCCAGCATCTTTCTCCCAGCTTGGAAGTGAACCAGATGGATTTTCCTTCCAGCAGTCACAAACATTGACTTCAAGATATCAGGAACATCATGGAATAGAATAGAATAGAATAGAATAGAATAGAATAGAATAGCAGAATTGGAAGAGACCTTGGAGGTCTTCTAGTCCAACCCCCTGCCTAGGCAGGAAACCCTACACCACTTCAGACAAATGGTTATCCAACCTCTTCTTAAAGACTTCCAGTGTTGGAGCATTCACAACTTTTGGAGTCAAGTTGTCCCACTGATTAATTGTTCTAACTGTTAGGAAATGTCTCCTCAGTTCTAAGGTGCTTCTCTCCTTGATTAGTTTCCACCCATTGCTTCTTGTCCTGCCTTCAGGTGCTTTGGAGAATAGTTTGACTCCCTCTTCTTTGTGGCAACCCCTGAGATATTGGAAGACTGCTATCATGTCTCCCCTAGTCCTTCTTTTAATTAAACTGGACATACCCAGTTCCTGCAACGCTTCTTCATGTGTTTTAGCCTAATCATCTTTGTTGCTCTTCTCTGCACTCTTTCTAGAGACTCCACATCTTTTTTACATCGTGGCAACCAAAACTGAATGCAGTGCCTTTACATTTTATGACTTTATATTCATCTATCGCTGTATCTTATGGGAAAATGGAAAAAGTAACAGCAAGTTTCCAGGGACACAAATGTTCTTCTACTATAAGTTATAATTGTTGGAAGAAATAGCCATCTCGTTTAGTTCCAAGCTGGGAGAAAGACACTGGAAACATGGAGGCTGATTGGAAAGATGATTTAATGGTGAAGCAGAAGTACATGGGTGGCTCTGGTGCAGCTGAACACATGGAGTTGAGAGTGGGGGGTATTTATAGCTTCCCTTGGGCTTTGCACTTGAGCTTTCTGTTCCTGTGCAAGAACATGCATTCTATTGGCTGTTGTCAGACTCCCATGGAGCCATGTACAAATCCTAGGAGATTGTCTGAGCCACGTTTAGTTGAAGATTGGTCTGCTGATGCAATGAAGGGCCTTGTTGGGCAATTCCTATTGTGGCTGAGTTCTAACCCTACCTTTGTTCAAACCTTGCTGCTGGGAATTTGCTTATGAATAGAGCTAGCTATCTCTTTATCTCTTAAGTGCTGACATCTGCTGTGGGCTGTTAAGGAAGGTGAGAGCATGTTTCTCCATTTCTCATCATAATGTTCTGCCTTTTTAACATTTCTCAAAATGTTTCATTTTTATAGGAGAGGGATGGGTGCTAACTTTCTACATAATTCTGTTTATCGCTACAGTGATGTGAACACATTTCCAATATGTATAGTAGCCTTAGAACAATAAAAGTTTTTAATTGATTTCATTCCCTGTCTCCTGATTAACATAGTATCCGAGATCACTTTTAGCATAGGGAGTTGAATGTGTTGGAAGAAATGTCCTTCTGGGTTCAGTTCCAAGCGGGGAAAAAGACACTGGAAATATGGAGGCTGCTTGGAAAGATGGTTTAATGGTGGTCAGGACCACATGCCTTGAACTCCTGAACAGAAAAAGGGGAACACATGCTTCCAGATGTTGGGTGAAGAAGAAAAGAGAGCAAGATGCTGAAAGTTCCTGGTTTTATGCCCTCTCTGGCCTTTGATCTTGAATTCTGATTGGTTGTTAGACTCCCAGGGGGGCATGCAGGGGCAATTCTCTAGGCTGTGTTTTGAGTTCAAGTTTGGTTGAGAATTTTTTTTCTTCCCAGGTGCCCTGTGGTGAGATGGGTAACAGGTTTATACTATCCTGCCTTAATCCCATCACCCTGGAGCTGAAGGCGGGAGATCTTTGTTATGTAGAATAGACTGCCCCAGGCTTTTAAAATGGCCCATTGACAAAGGTGTGGGCTATTAAGACTGAGTCTGCTTCCTGCCTAAAAACATGTTTCTCCATTTCTGATCCAGGGAAATATAATATTCTGCCTTTTCAATATTTCCCATGAAATGATATTTCATTTTTCTAGTGGGGGGTGGGGTTAACTTCCTACAATTGGAAAGAAGAAAACAGCCCTGGGGTGTCATCAGTTTGGAGTTAAGTCATTCAAATATATTATTAGTAAACGAGAACCAATACTGGGCAAGGGCACTGCATTTTCTCAGACACCAGGTGGCAGGCCTATCATTGCCACTCAACCTGAAGCAGATTCTCACAAGCAACGGGATACAAGAAAAAATGATGCCACTGTAAGAACCAGGCCCTGCAACAAATCCAGATGTTTACTTTGCCCGCACAATTTTGCCAATAGCAGCATTGCAGGCCCCACTCCAAAAATGTAATACCGGTAGTCCTTGGCCACAATTGAGCCCAAAATTTCTGCTGTTAAGTGAGACATTTGCTAAGTATATATTGCCCCATTTTGCAACTTTTCTTGTAAAGTTGTTAAGTTGTTTGCATAATTGTGGTGTTACCGTGTTTCCCCGAAAATAAGACACAGTCTTATTTCCTTTTGAACCCCCAAAATAAGTGCTTGGCCTTATTTTCGGGGTGGTCTTATTATTTTTGAAGTGCAGGAGGTGGCGAGCGTGGTCACCTCCTGGCTGCTGCTGTGTTACAATATTTTCAGTGAGGGCTTATTTTCGGGGGAGGACTTATTTTAGTGCATGCGTTCAAAAGTCTGATTGGGCTTATTATCCAGGGAGGTCTTATTTTCAGGGAAACAGGGTAAATATCCCACCCGAGGGGCCTCCAAAATTGTTCACACAGCCATGTTCTAAACCAATTGCATCTTCTGAAAGGTAGCCCCACATAGAGCACATTGCAATAATCCAGATATCCATCTGCCAGCAATGTTTCCCCTGGGTTCTTTTGGGAGCAAATAGGCAAGTCTTTGCAAAGAAAAAAAGTAATGGGTCTAAGTTTGAATTCAGAACAAGGGCAAAATAATATTAGGCGGTGCTCATCTCCGTTTCTAAGCTAAAGAGCCAGTGTTGTCCGAAGATGTTTCCATGGTCAGGTGGACAGAATGACTAAACGCCGAAGGCCCACGGAACACTGTTCCCTTCCCATCAAAGGTGGTTCCTATTTTTCTACTTGCATTTTTACATGCTTTCGAACTGCTAGGTTGGCAGTGGCTGGGACAAGTAACGGGAGCTCACTCCGTTACGCAGCGCTAGGGATTCGAACCGCTGAACCGCTGACCTTCTGATTGACAAAGCTCAGCGTATTAGTCACTGAACCACTGCATCCCTTATGATGACAATAGCCACTAGCAATTCGGCTCTAAGAATCTGTGTAGAAGGGAGTGTTCAAAAGCTGTCAATTCCCCATGAGCAAAGCTGATGCCGCTGATTGCTAAACTCAGATTGAAAATGTAACTTCTCTGTTGTAATTCCCTCTCCCTTTCACTTCGTAAATTCAAATTCTTCCACTATTTCATTTGCGTGAATGAGAGAACTATGACTGAGAAACCACAAGAGGCGAACAAGTCTTTTTTTTTCTAGGTATGACATTGATTTTCACATCAACTTCCTCTGGCTTCTTTGTAAGGCTGGGAGGTAGGAAAGTCCAATGTGACTTATATTATTCACATACACTACAAAGCAGAATCGAATGTAAAAAGTCTCAAGATTCTGAAGCTGGCCACTAGTTCCCACTTTTATGCTTGTCTGGAAATCTGGAAAATTTCAAAAAAATCCCCAGAGATTGTAAATTCACTTCTTTTGGTGTATGCATGTCTGTCTCTCCAAGGAGGTGTCTACAGTTCATTAAGCCCCATTCCAATCCTCAGGGTAGGAATATGACCATCTACATCAGTGGTGGGATTCAAAAATGTTTACTACTGGTTCTGTGGGCATGGATTGCTGGGTGTGGCTTGGTGGGCGTGGCAGGGGAAGGATACTGTAAAATCTCCATTCCCTCCCCACCCCAGGGGAAGGTTACTGCAAAATCCCCATTTCCTCCCGATCAGCTGGGACTCGGGAGGCAGAGAATAGATGAGGGCGGGGCCAGTCAGAGGTGGTATTTCCCGGTTCTCTGAACTACTCAAAATTTCCACTGTCGATGTTCATTTTCTCCGTCAATTATCCACTCACCCGAACCATCTGGCTCATTATTTTTATTCCGTAAAGCCTGACAGCATCCACCCAATAATTTAAATCATTCAGATGTAAAATTGCTGCCCTCCTAATACAAAAATTCAGGCTCCCTGTTAATGAACTGGAGAATCACCAGTGTGCTTCTGATTTCTAAAAAAGGCTTGGGCAATTACTTTTTCACACTGGTACATATTGGATAGTTTTGTTTAAGAAATAAATGGAACAATCACCAACTTTTGGTGCATAGATGATAATTCAGCCTTTCTTCCAAGCACATTTAAAAGTTGCACAACTATACGTCGTTCATCCCCCAACAAACCCTCATGTATTTACTGTCAACTGCAGGATAGGGTAAGATTAATCTAGTTGCAAAGGTTTTCTACTGATATATTTCCTTATGTGAATCCTGGCAAAGTGTCTCCCTTAGCACAATTTTCTCCATTCCTACTCAGATCGAGACAAGATGTTCTTTTTTTGCCCTTGACTGAATCAACCCAAGGCTAAATAACATATTTTGGTTTCACAAAATGACAACAGCAAAAAAAAATAACCCATAAGCATGAAGCCAACCACAAGGGATAATTGGGGAACATTTTTCACTTCTGTGCATGCCCAATTCCTGGGAAAGACTGGGTTTTTCTATGAACTATCTATTTTCTCTTTCTATGAACTATCAAGGCAACAATTAACCAACCAATGAAAAAGAAGGCCTGTGAAGATGACAAATGATTGAGTTGCCTATACCAGGAATTCAATTCTTTTGTGTCTGTGGAGATTCCCGATCATCCAAGTCATAGTTGTCCTAAAGGTGCTTTTCCAAAAGGAAGCTAAACTTTATTGCTTTTTTTGGCTTTGAAAACATTTTGCTTCTCCTCTAGGAAATTCCGAATAAGCTTCTTGGATGAGAAGTGAAATGTTAAAAAAAAAAAAAACCCTAAGAAAGTTAAGTTGCCTTTTGGAAAAGCATCTTTGGGTCTATTTTCTAATAAACATATCTTTTTCCTGGAACGATGCTCCACTTTCTTCCAAATTTGGAATCAAAGATTTTGCAATGGATGATTTGCATAATAAATCACTGTTTTTTCTCTCAGAGATTGCAGTAGGATCCCACATGAAGGTCAGCTAACATTCCACAGCAAAGATAAACAAAAATACCCAAAACCTAGAGGGGGAGAGAGGGAAAATACTTTTTCACATAACTGCATTTACTAGCAATGTCAAAGAAATCCAGCACTATGGCTTTAATTAATATATAAAGTTGTAGATTCACTTGGGCCAAAGTCACATTCCATGCCAGATATCAAGAAAGGGACAGAAAATAATACATTATGTGCAGTGGTGGGTTTCAAAAATTGTTCGAACCTACTCTGTGGGTGTGGCCTCCTTTGTGGGAGTGGCTTGCCACTCATGTGACCGGATGGGAGTGGCTTGTCTCCCATGTGACCGGATATGAAGATGCCGACGACACTTGTCAGAACCACCTTAAATTACCTCACACACAGCACTGGCCTGCATAAGAATATGATGTAAACTTGTTTTTTAAAAGGCATCTTTGGTTTGTGTTAAAACAACTTCAATACACGCAATGTTCTGATTGCACCACAAACGCAGTAGTCATCCTTACCTTTCACAGAGGCACTGAGTTTTACAAATATGAGCATGATAGTGTAGAATAATCATATCCAAGGACCAGTGGTGGGTTTCAAAAATTTTTGGAACCTCTTCTGTAGGTGTGGCCGGCTTTCCGGGTCCACTGGTGGAACCTCTTCTAACCGGTTCGGTAGATTTGATGAACCTGTTCTACCGAATAGGTGCAAACTGGTAGGAACCCACCTCTGATTATGTGGCGATAATGCAAATTTATGGTACAAGGGCATTCGGTTAGCATGGCCCAGATGAAGCCAACCAAAAAGATCAGTGGACATCTTTATGAGAAAAAACTAAAATGTCTGGAATTTGACTTGTTTAAAAAAAAAAGGCAACTCAGTTCGGGGAGAATATTATTGAGATATACAACATTTTGGAAGCCCGGCTAACACTGGCCATGGTGTTTTTTTCTCTCCGTTTTAAAATAATTGCACCAGAGGCTGACCAAACCTGCTGCATGTCTGTATTCTCACCATGAATCAAGTCAAGTTCACCTTTCACCCATATGTGTTGTGGCCTGTTGGCCACCGGTCCCCCCCCAGCAACTAAATCAGAAGAGGAGGAGGCATGGGAGTCAGGGTCAGCATCAAGGCAACTTGAGAACTTCGAGAGGGAAGAGGGGGTGGAGCTGACAGGGAGAGGCAGAGAAACAGAGCCTGGGCCATCCGTAAGCCCTCAGATGGAGAGTCAAGAGCCCCAGGTCTGGAGGTAGCTGATGAGGAAGAGGAGGAACAGCTGGGCCCAGTGCCTGACGCACAGATGCACAGAAAGCAGAGGAGAGGAGAGCAGTGGAAATCCGTGAGCCGATCCTTGGGAAGGAAGAGCCGCTGCTGCTAGGGAAGCCCCACCCTCTCTCTGGGGCAGTGGTGGGATTCAAATAATTTAACAACTGGTTCTCTGCCCTAATGACCATCTGGGTAGGTGGGGCTCAGTGGTCATGTGACTGGGTGGGTGTGGCCAAATCAAGGTCATTCAGGTTGATGGACGCTTTGCCTTAGCTGTTACAGTGTAATAAGGGTTAACTGGAGAGGCAGTTTCTGTAAGCAGGTCAAAAGATCAGGCTAGAAACAACACTAGAATGTTTCCTTCCTGCCTTCCTTACAGGATTAGCCCTGTAAAGTGGAAAAAAAACCAAAAGGAGATTCCTTCCAACAATCGGTTCTCTGAACTTCTTAGAAAGTTACCAACCAGTTCTCCCAAATAGATGCGAACTGGCTGAATCCCACCACTGCTCTGGGGATAAAAAGCAGGTACCGGAGATGAATAGATGTGGCAGACAACTGGCCGGTTGGACTTGTTAGCCTGCGGCAGAGGTGGGTTGCTTCCGGTTTGGCTGAACCGGTAGTGGAATTCAGGCCAGGGTCGCAGAACTGGCAGTGACCTAGGTCTGCCACGCCCCCGAACCGGTTCCATCACCATCGCTGGGCCGCTACCATTTTGATTTTTTGTGACTGCGCATGCGCCGTCCACTGTAAATTGTTCTGCACATGCGCGAAGAACCATTTACATTGAACAGAGCACATAGGTTGTGTGCCGGTTGTGAACCGGTAGTAAAACCGTCAGCAACCCACTCCTGGCCTGCGGTGAGAGAGAAACTTTTTGCCAGTGCTGCCGGCGTTCCTAATAAAGGAATCTTTGCGTTAACTTCAGAGTCTTGTCATGTTTGGAGAGTTGGGTCACAACGATATGCTTTTACTGTGGGAGTGAAAGGGAGAACGTTGAATGGAAATTCAATGTCTTGAAAATGATCCTCACCTTTGTCACAGAATCACCACATTCCAATAAGTTATCTCTTGTGAACTTTGCATCGTTGCATTTTGAGAACTTATTGTGCAATTAATAATTGAGAAATAGTTAAGGTTTATCACATATTGACAAGGGCAAAGAACATTGTGACTTTCAACTTTATATGCTGATGTTAACTTAAAATCCTCACACCCTTCTCTTTTTTAAAATACTTGCCTTTCCAATGAGATTTTGTTTATTTAATAAAATGTTATGCCAAATCCATTGTGCACATTCACACAAGCAAAGAAACCCGATGCTAGCATATTTTAGCCTTTAAACCAACTGTGAATAAATACAAAGGCCAGAAAGTAAGAAAAATATTTTTTGATTCGGAAAAAAAAAGTTTCCGTTCAAAACAAATGTTTTGGAGTCTTTTGTTTTAAAATGAGCAAATAATCACTGAAACTACATAAACTGCAGCTAAAAAAATCGGAATGTGAAACCAGTAATCATTTTTAAGCAGCTAAAAAGTAAAAGAGCAGAAATAAAAATACATATTCAGAAAGGTCAGTGGAGGCATAACATTTAAATTACGCTATATTAAATGTCCTAGAATAAGACTTTTGCCTGCTGTAAAAAATATATACACATAAATAGTCAAAACAGGCTTGAACAGGAAATACCTTTGAAAGCTGATTTTTGGGGGGGCTTTAAGTCTCATCCTTCTTTGTTATAACCACCCATCTCACTGATGTAACTCTGGACAAAACGCAATAAAAAACAATTAAAACAGATCTTAAGTAATAAAGACAATTAACATAGAATATAAATAAGGTGATGGGAGAATGCAGCAAAATCTCACACATAATACCATCACTTTGCAGGTTTCCTATTTCCATAGGACTTCCAAGCCAGCTGAAAAAGAGATATGTTTTAAAAGATTTTTGGAAGGCCAAATAGGGTCACGGTTAATCTCACCCGGGGGAGAGGGAGGGGAATATCCAAGGATGGGCATTATGGCAGATAAGGGTCTCTTCTTGGATCCTATCAGATGAAACCTCTTAGCAGATGGGACCTGTAACATACCTCTCTTGCCAGACCTAATGGGATAATGGATAGATATAACCTAGAAGATTCCTTAAAATAACCTGGCCCCATCTCATAAAGGGCTTTAAAAGTCAAAAACAGCACCTTGAATGGAAGCCAGAAGCAGACTGGCAACAAATGCAACTTGCAAGAAACACATAATTGTCCACACTGCCTTATTTTACACCAACTGATGCTTTCAGATACTCTATAAGGGCAGCCCAATTGTTGTTCACTGACAACGCACATAACCCATCTTCCAAATTGTACATATGGAATCCTTCAAGAACATGAACATAAAAGTGAACTAGTTCAATTATGGAGATTGTGGATTCTCCATCTTTAAGGTTTTTAAGAAGAGGCTGGAAAGTCATCTTTCATGGATGGTTTTATTAGTTTGCCTGCAGAGCAGAGGTGGGTTTCTATCGGTTCGGCCAAATGGGTAGTAACTCAGCTGGACACGTGACCGTACTTCTATCTTGGGCTCGGCCATCTTTATTTTCTGTTCTGCACATGCGCAGAACAATCTTCATTGAAAAAAATGTAACCCCTCCCCCCTTTTAATGGTGTGCACATGCCAATCCCAGAGAGGTCTGAGAGATGGGCCATTTTTCACAAAAACACAGGTGTTTTTGCCTTCCCCCAGCCTCCAGAAGCACTCTGCAGGCTTCAGCAGGACTGGGGGAAGGGAAAAATGCCCCCATTTTTGCAAAAAATGGCCCGTTTTCTGCCTATTTTTCACAAAAACGGGCATTTTTGCTTTTCGCCACTATTTCAGGGGGCATGGCTTGGTGAGGGGATTATGTGACTAAAGTGTGCATGAGTAACATCAAGTTGGCCACGCCCACTCAGTCACATTTCCCCCATCTAGCCACGCCCACCGAATCGGTAGTAAAAAAAATTTAAACCCACCCCTGCTGCAGAGAGTTGAACTAGATATTCCTGGATAATCATTGTGGTGCTTTCCAAATCTACAGTTCAATGTTACCAAAAGAGAAGACAGAACTGTCAATCTAGGTGGGTGAGTCTTAGTGCCGTTAGTCCTTGACTTACAACTACAGTTGCGCCCCAAATGTCTGCTGCTAAGCCAGGCAGTTGTTAAGTGAGTTTTATCCCATTTTAGGACATTTTGTTCCAGAGTTGTTAAATGAATCATTGCAGTTGTTAAGTTAGGAATATGGCTGTTAATTGAATCTAGCTTTTCCATTCACTTTACATGTCATAAGGTTGCAAAAGGTGATTGTATGATCTTGGGACACTGCAACCATCATAAATATGATCCAATTGCCAAGCATCCAATTGTTAATTCTGTGACCATCGGGATGTTGCAACGGTTATGTGAAAATTGGTCATAACTCACTTTTTCCAATGCCATTGCAACGTTAAATGGTTGCTGAATGAATTGTGGTAAATCAAGGGCTCCCTGTAGCTGACCTCTGCTTGAAAGCGATTACTTGATCAACTGCAATCCTTTTCATGATGATTTCTCTCTATTCAGACGTATAATTTATTAGATCAATAGATCTTCTAAATAAGTACATAGTAAATTGAAGTGTTAAAAGTATGTCCTCTGTTGTCCACAAACATACGTAGGAAGTTAGCACCCACCCCTTTCCTAGAAAGATGAAATAACCTGGGAAATATTGAAAAGGCAGAATATTATATCTCCCTGGATCAGAAATGGAGAAACATGTTTTTAGGCAGGAAACAAACTCACTCTTAATAGCCCCCACCTTTTCGATGGGCCATTAGAGGCCCTGAGCTAGTTTACTTTACATAACAAAGATAGGATTAGCTTACTACAGAAACTCACCACATGGCATCTGGGAACTCAACCAAACTTGGACTCAAAACACAGCCTAGAGAGTTACCCTTGCGTGGCCCCGTGGGAGTCTGACAACCAATCAGAATACATTTCTTACACAGGAACAGGAAACAGAGAGGTGAGGCCAAACAGAGAGTATAAAGCCAGGAACTTTCATCTTCTTCTCTCTCTTTTTCACCCAACATCTGGAAGCATGTGATCCCCCTTTTGTGTTCAGGCTCAAGCCATATGATCCTGTTCACCATTAAACCATCTTTCCAAGCAGCCTCCATGTTTCCAGTGTCTTTTCCCCCACTTGGAACTGAACCCAGAAGGGCATTTCTTCCAACACATAGATATAACCAAATTCTCCATAGGAATCACTATCAGAAGGAAAGAATGTCCAAGTACCAATCAGAAAATACAATTTTCCCACAGTTGAAAGTGGGGCTGTGGCAGCAAATAAGGAACAAGGAAGGGCCAGCTTATCATTGTAATAATTGTGAAAGCACCCTAAGAAAACCATTAATCATCTAAATCAGCAATCTCTGGTTTTCAGCATTCTAGTTGCCACCAACCAGTGTGTGTCAACCTCATGGGATAAGCCAGATAGGAATCACATGCACATGAGCTAGTTTTAGTTGACCGAATCTTGCAATTCTGAAAGTTCAATCCTTCCCTTGTCTCCTTTTGGGCCTGAGGAAGTAGGGAGGATCTTCACTGAACCTCCTATCCCATCAACTATCCTGTTGCAACCTTTGTGGCCCCTTATCTGATTGTTTGCTTGGCAACATCTCTTTGTCTAACCCACACACCCCAACTCCCAAAGTCTTTCCACATACAGTACCATTACAGCAGGGGTGTCAAACTCAATTTCATTGAGGGCCGCATCAGGGTTGTGTCTGACCTCGGCGGGGGGGGGGGAGGCAGGGTGGACGTGGCCACCTCAACGTCACCCGTATAGGAGACACCTGTGGTAAACCACCCTACATGGTTTAGGACCTGGCTACCTGAGAAACCGCCTCCTGCCATTTACCTCCCAAAGACCGATAAGATCGCACAGATTGGGCCACCTCCGGGTGCCATCGGCCAGTCAATGTCGGTTGGATGTCCGGGGGAGGGCCTTCTCTGTTGCTGCCCCGGCCCTATGGAATGATCTCCCCGTAGAGATCCGGACCCTTACTACTCTTCCGGCCTTCCGTAAAGCTACGAAGACCTGGCTGTTCCGGCAGGCCTGGGGCTGTTGATTATTATCCAGCCCCACTCTAAGCAGTTTGTATGAAGTGTAGTTTTTAAAAATTGTATGTCTATTTTTAAATTTATATGTCCCCTTGTCTTCTTTGTAAGCCGCCCAGAGTCCCTAGGGAGTGGGCGGCATACAAATGACAATAAACCTTGAAACCTTGGTGGCCAAGAGCTAAGGCAGGATTTCTCTCAGACCCTCTCTTACTCTCATTATATCCTTCCTTCCTTCCTTCCTTCCTTCCTTCCTTCCTTCCTTCCTTCCTTCCTTCCTTCCTTCCTTCCTTCTTCCTTCTTTGAAAGGGACAGCCTCCTGCAGCCCTCTGGCAGTGAAAATGGAGCTCCAGTTTTGCTGGTGGAGGCACTGCAGGCCAGTGCTTTGCTGAAATGGTATAGGGTTTCCTGCCTAGGCAGGGGGTTGGACTAGAAGACCTCCAAGGTCCCTTCCAACTCTGCTATTGTATTTGTATTTGTTTCCAGGGCGGCCCTGAGGGCCAGATATAAGTACCTCATGGGCTGGATCTGTCCTGCAGGCCTTGAGTTTGACACTCCTGCATTACAGGATACTGTATTCAGGGCCGGATTTAGATGAAAAGAGGCCCTAGGCTATTCCACTTATGAGGCCCTTTCACCTCCCATTTTTAAGTTTGTAAATTACATGAGAGACAATAAAATACATCATTACTGTGATATATATCAATATATATCAATATATATAGCTGGCCTCCCAATGGAGGGCGGCTCTGCTCTGCGGCAAAGGCAGCGAGGCCAGCCGCCTCCCCTGCTGCGCTCAGCTGCCTGGCTCGGCCCCCTCGCCCTCACCTACCTGGCCGCTGGTGGGCTCGGTGTTGACGGGGCGGCTACTGGGAGCGACCGCGCCTCTTGCCCGACCGCCGGTGACGGGAACGTGGGCGGGCTCCCCAACTGCCGCAGCGCTGGAACGATCTTAACCAATACATTTTTATGTTTGTTTATTAGTCATATGCGTAGAATTTCTCCTTATTTTCGGTTCAGTGTTTTAGTGTTCACTGTTTTTAGAATAGTGTAATTTTAATTTTGCTAACAATTTGAATGAAGGCCTCTCTTGATCTTGAGGCCCTAGGCTGAAGCCTAGTTAGCCTATAGGAAAATCCGGCCCTGACTGTATTACAGGTAGTCCTCGACTTATGACCATAATTGAGCCCAACGCTTATGTTGCTAAGGGAGACATTTGTTAAGTGAGTTTCTCCCCATTTTATGACTTTTCTTGCCACGGTTGTTAAGTGAATCATTGCGGTTGTTGATAACCCAGTTGTTAAGTGAATCTGCTTCCTCATTGACTTTGCTTCTCGGGACGCTGCAAAAGGCAGTCACACAATCTGGGGACCCCGCAGACTGTCATAAATACGAACCGGTTATCAAGCATCCAAATCTTGGTCATGTGACCATGAGGATGTTGCAATGGCCTTAAGTATGAAAAATGGACATAAGTCACTTTTTTCAGTACCGTTGTAACTTCGAACGGTCCCAAAATGAACTGCTATAAGTCAAGGACTAACTGTAATATTTATTTCTGCATCTCACTGGCGACCGTGCAATGAACTTTGCTCAGGGTTGCTGGGAACTGTAGTTCTGGGAATGAATGCGGGATCCAATAGAAAGCATTTACAGGGCTCTTCTCCAACCGTTCTCTTCTATGCAAAACAATTCCAAATAAGTCTCAAAACAGGGAAACTCTCCCAAACTCTGAATTAATCTGGAAATTCCTCTTCCATGACCGTAAGGAAGAACTCGGGGAAATTCACTGTGTTTCCTCCTAATCATTGCAAAATGGAAAGGCGGATCAGCTCTGCCACTTCTGTCAGGCAGTGACAGAAATAGGAAATCTCTGCAGCCAGGGTTTCTCAAATTCAGCAAATTTAAGCTGTTTGGACTTCAACTCCCAGAATTCCCCAGCCAGCATGCTGGCTGGGGAATTCTGGGAGTTGAAGTCCACAGAGATTAAGAATTCTAACGATGAGAAACACAGGCTGCAATGAAGAATGGAAACATCAGGTAATCTTCCTGTCCAGGTTGCGCATGCGCAGAAGCGGTCGCGCGTATACACACACACACGAGCAAGATTGAGGAAGTCTTGCAATTATGGAGTTCTTCCTTCACCCAAACGGCTAAAACTGCTGAGACATGTGTCTGGAGCATCCATGGGGTAGCTGGGGGAGGCAAGGTGGTTGAAACCCTGACTCCGTTTTTATCTGAGTCATGGGGGGGAAAAACCCCTCACAAGCTCTTGGTTGCAATATGAAATTTACCCTCCTTATAGCAGTCGCACCTGTCTCTGTCGCCTGCTCACTCTTGAAACGAAGTCTCGGAAAAAATCTCTAGGAAATTCTGTAGACTTCATTTCTTATCTTCTCGGCTTTGGGCAGGGTTAAACCCATTCAGGGAATTCAGAAAGGAATGAAATGATGAAAATCTGCCTTCATGGCTGCTTTCTTCTGCCCTGGGAAAGTCCATTGCTCTTTTTTCTTTCAATCAGTCTTTTTTTTTTCTCTTCCCATCAGCAATTAATTTCCTTCGTTTAATTTTGAGGCCCATGGTTTCCCTAGTCCCGTGATGGCGAACCTATGGCATGTGTGCCAGAGGTGGCATGCAGAGCCCTCCCCGTGGGCACGTGCGGCATTGCCAGCTGCCCTTCTGGTTTCCGGTGCGCGCATGCATGCCAGCCAGCTGATGTTCATGTGTGCCAGAGCCCTGGAACTTTGGTCTTCGGGCCATCTGGTCTTCAGGTTCCCATCGCTCCTGCGTGCACGAAGACCAACTGGCCAGCATGTATGCGCGGGCAGGAAACCAGAAGACCAGGTGACTGGCACATGTATGTACCCTGGACAGGTGGTCTTTGAGTTTCCAGGACTCCGGCGTGTGTGAAGACTAGGTGGCTGATGCACATGCACATCCAGGTTTGGGCCCTCGGTGCCGAAAAGGTTTCCCATCATTGTCCTAGTCCAGGAGTCAGCAACCCCGAGCTCTGGAGCCGCATGTGGCTCTTTCATCCCTCTGCTGCAGCTCCCTGTCGTCAGTCAGCTCCACAATTGATAGGGTAGGGCTTTTTGGTTAGGACAGGTAGAGGAAAAAGGACGCTGTGCTAGGAGGAGACTATGGTGGGGGAACTGGACTTCTGGTCGGCAGAGGAAAAAGGATATTGTGCTAGGAAGAGACTCTATGGTGGGGGAACCAGACTTCTGGTTGGCAGAGGAAAAAGGACACCATGCTAGGAGGAGAATTGAATGCCGTGCTAGGAGACAGAACTGAATTGGGGGATTTCAGTTAGGACCTTCATGGCTCTTTGAGTGTTTAAGTTTGCTAACCCCTGTCCTAATCCATTCCATTGTCTGTTTCTTTTTAACTACGGTATCTCATGATGTTTGGGGGTTCTGTCTCATCTACAGTATGACTTTGACCAATTGTGTGGATGAAACCTATCAAGTGTTGGGAACATTGTCCTCTCTAATCATCCCGGTTGCTCTTCTCTGCACTTTTCCTAAAGTCTCTGCTTTGATTATATCACCCACAGCTGTCATTTTTAATTTTTTGGCACTCACACACCCACACCTGACACCCCTTCTCTTCTCCAGAGCAGTTTCTATCATGGCATCTTCCCAACTATTTATTTCACATTATTTTAAATGCCAGGGGCACAACACAAAGTGTTTGGGGGGGGGGGGGGGGGCAGACAAAGCAGCATTGAGAAACCAGTCAGACCCTCCCATTCCTTCTGACCTGAATAGTGGATGTTTCCTCTCCCCTCCCGAAACATGTGAATGAAAGTACACAAGAGTGTTGTCTATCACAACTGTTAGATTCACAAATCAAGCCAATATCATACAGCCGTGACTCAGAACAGCATGAGGCAAAAAAAGGATTGGCCATGGGATTGGTAAATTTTACTCCTGTGTCATTTTATGTTGACTCAAAGGTGGGGGTAGCACCAGTTCCTCACTGGGAAATGGAAACAGCCAAGGATCGTTTCTAGTCCTCAAGGATGTGAGGGGGGAAAAAAGAACAAAGGAAGGAACAAACACAACCCTGTTATTTTTGTGGATTTGTTCTCCAAAATAACATACTTTCCAGACTCTTTGGCGTGTGTATAAAATCCCAACATCAGTGAGTCTCGTAAGAGTCAGGATTAGTCACTTCAGAGCCCATCAAACCAGGATGGTCAAATCCACAAAAAAAAAAAACATGGATTCCTATTTCAGAGCACAAGATTATGTATCCTCTGACAGCACTGTGGTTATTTATTTAATTCATTCATCCATCTCACTTTTAAAATCATTTTTTACTAATAACTCAAGGCAACTAAGACATCCAACACACCTTCCTCCTCTTATTTTATCCACAATAATAACCCCGTGATGTGGGTTAGGCTGAGAGAAAGTGATTGGTTGAAGGCTAAGGTTTCATCAACACAAATTTCACCACAATTTTTTGTTTAATAAGATTATTACATTTTTATTAGAAGATATGTTAAGAGGAAAAAAATGAACAGGTTCACTGTTTAACTGTTTATAATTCTAAGATTAGAAAATTAATATCAATGTAAATGATGTTGTAAATGTTGATGTTATTGCACAGATATTTGTACCTACACACACACTGTTTAGGGAAATATGGAATGTTTATATTCTAATTTTTTTTTAATAAAACACACACACACACACATTTTGCTGGAAGACTCACTGTAGGTGTGGCAGAACACCCTCCCCCCAAATATTATAAAGTAGTTAAAAAGAAAGAAGAAAACCAGTTGAAAAGACCCAAGCTATTTGCCCTTGATGGGAAACTAGAAACACCCATTGTGGTCCATGGGTGCGGTGTGTCCTCACCATATCTTTGCATCACTGCTCTATCTCCTTCACATCCTGGGCCCTCCTACTGCCATTCTCCCCCAGCGATAATGTGCCACCTGTACACTCTTGATTTAAAACCAGGAACAAAGAGAGTGCGATTGCTTGTTAGTTCTTTTCAATGTGTATTTGCATTAAGGATTGAACTCCTCCTAAGAGTTCTCTAGGCCTGGTGGAATTTAGCACCATGCCTGCTTCCCTCTGAAGTCTCCTTGTGAAGTTTAGAGATAATTTAGATGGAGGAAAAATCCCAGCATCCTGGATTTAATAAGCAATGGCTAGCAAGTACTTTGGACCTGGCAATTGCCAGCTGCTAAGGTCACTAATAGATCCCTAATCAAAGGCCATGGCGGTTATTGACTCAGCCCTTCTGGAAAGTACCAACAAAATTCTTCTGACTGAAACTCACATTTAATCAAAACATATAAAATATAAAATGTACTGAGTTACATTTGTACATAATATTAGGAGCACATAATGAATAACTTTACATGACACGCTCAGGCAAATCAAAGAAATACCTAAGTGGCTACATTAATACAACCGACTAAACTTGGTTAGTTTTAGCTTTGGTTAGTATCACATGCACAAAACACAAACACCAGCTTAGCAAGTTGTACACACTCAGAAATTGCACCTGCCGTTTGGAATGAGGTTCCTTTGAGATCCAGATGGCGTTTACCTGGATAGCATTCCGGAAAGCTTTAAACCTGGATGCCTTCCCATATCTTGGGGCAGGATGGATGAAACATACATCAAACAGAGCCATCCTTGTTGGCTCCATGACCCGTCAAAACCGCGGTCCACAAAAGCGCGATCGACGAAAACGCGCATTTGACGTCATCACAGCGCGACAAAAAAAATTAAAAATTGAAATAAAAATAAAATTAAAGCAAGCCGATTCACATAAAGGTAAGGGTTAGGTTTAGGTTTAGGGTTAGGTTTAGAGCGTTAGGGTTACGTTTAGCGTTACGTTAAAGGTTAGCGTTAGGTTAAGGGTTAGGTTTAGGGTTAGATTTAGGCTTAGGTTAAGGGTTAGGTTTAGGGTTAGGTTTGGGGGGGTTAGGGTAAGGTTTTCGCTTTATTTTTACATTTTTCGATCACAGCGCGATGTTTTCGTCGCACTGTGATGACGTCAAATGCGCGCTTTCGTCGACCGCGATTTTGTCGTCCGCGGTTTTGTGGTGGAACCGTTGGCTGTTTGATGTGTGTTGCAAATGCATGCGTGTTTGTGTTTATTAGTTTTGTATGCCGCCCACTCCCGAAGGACTCCGGGCGGCTCACAATAAACAGGGAAAGGGAAATAAATAAGACAGTACAAAGAATTTAAAAATGCACAACATTCACAATTGAGGTGGGGCTGGATATTTCAACAGCCCCCAGCCTGTCAGAACAGCCAGGACTTGGTAGCTTTACAGAAGGCCGGGAGGGTAGTAAGGGTCTGGATCTCCACGGGGAGCTCATTCCAGAGGGCCGGCGCAGCAACAGAGAAGGCTCTCCCCCAGGGGGTTGCCAGCCGACATTGGCTGGCTGATGGAACCCGGAGAAGGCCAAGCCTGTGAGATCAAATCGATCTTTGGGAGGTAATTGGCAGGAGGCGGTCTCTCAAGGTACCCAGGTCCGATGCCATGCAGGGCTTTATAAGTAACGACTAGCACCTTGAAGCGTGTCCGGAGACCAATGGGTAGCCAGTGCAGCTCGCGGAAGATAGGTGTAACCTGGGTGTACCTGGGTGCACCCACAATCGCTCGGGCGGCTGCATTCTGGACTAGCTGAAGTCTTCGAACACTTTTCAAGGGCAGCCCCATGTAGAGCGCGTTACAGTAATCCAGTCTTGAGGTGACGAGGGCGTGAGTGACTATCTGAAGTGCCTCCTGGTCCAGGTAGGGTCGCAATTGGTGCACCAGGCGAACCTGGGCAAAGTCCCCCCTGGTCACAGCTGACAAATGGTGATCTAAAGTCAGCTGTGGGTCCAGGAGGACTCCCAAATTGCGAACCCTCTCTGAGGGGCGTATAATTTCACCCCCCAGTCTGAGAGATGGAATAGTTTGCCAATCTTTGGGAGGGAATTTCAATAGCCATTCAGTCTTGTCGGGATTGAGCGCAAGCTTGTTCGTTCCCATCCAGACCCTAACAGCTCCAGGCACTGGCACATGCATTGGTGTTAATCATCTGGATTTTCTATCTTGTTGATTTCCTTAATTGTACTTACCCGACTGTATTAGTATTTCATTTTTTTACAATGTGAGCTGTTGATCTGGAGTTGGGCAGCACTGAAGTCTAAACAATTTCACCAACCAGCATGTTGCAAACAGAGCTAGAGCTGTCTCTTAACGTGTGTGTGTATGTGTGTGCTTGTGTGTGTGTGTGTGTGCCTATGCCCCTTCAGTCTTATTGGTTTGGCCCTCTACAACAGTCCTAGGTTCCCTTGTGCCCCCTTGGGAAAGGTAATTGCCCACCCTGTTCTACAGCAGCGGGCCCCAACCTTTTGGGCACAAGGGACTGGCTCCATGGAGGTTTTTCTGGGATCACAATACTGTGCTTTTGTGTGCTGCCTGCATCCCGTGGATGGCAGTTTGCTTGTTTGCGTGACCTGGGTTCTGGAATGCTGTGCTCTAGAGGTTGAAACATTATCCATATCTGGAAAAGTAGTTTCCATTTACAACAATATAAACACAACTTACAGGTTCAGGTGTTACTAACAGCCATCCCTATGGGACTGTTCTCTGTGGATGATGGGCTTTTTCCCTGTACAAATGCTTTGAGCAGTGTTTCTCCACCATAGTAGTTTTAAGATAGGCCTGTGGATTTCATCCAGAGGTTCGGACCAGTTCTGGAGAACTGGTAGCGGAAATCTTGAATAGTATGGAGAACTGGTAAATACCACCTCTGACTGATCTCGCCCCCATCTATTCTCTGCCTCCAGAGTCCCAGCTGATCGAGAGGGAATGGAGATTTTACATTATCCTTCCCCTGGAGTGGCGGGAATGGAGATTTTACAGTATCCTTCCCCTGCCACGCCCATCAAGCTATGCCACGCCCACCAAGCCACGCTCACAGAACCAGTAGTAAAAAAAAATTAAAATCCCACCACTGATTTCAACCCTCAGAATTCCCCCGTCAGCATGTTTGCTGGGAGTTGGAGTCCACCTATTTTGAAGCTGCCAAAGTAAAGAAACACTGCTCCAGAGAGCTTCATCAAAGAGAAATGAAGGAGATCGAGTTAAGAATGATGGGGAAATTTCATTCTCGGTTACCAAAACCCAAAAGGGAAAATGAGAAAACAGAAAGGGTTTTGTTCTCAAATAAAAGAGGCCCCTTTCTCCCCTTAAAGTGGTCTAGGTATATAACATTCAGAGAAATCAACTGAATTGAAAATCTGATTCTCTCTTAAAACAAGGGCAGGCTTGCTTGTCCTCTCGCAGGAAGAAAACAAAATGCCTTTCTCGTCAAAATGTCACACCAGTTTGCATATGCAAAACTCATAGTTGAGGCCCCAAAGAGATTCCAAGGGGAATGTTAAGCGCATGGTTGCTTACATTGCTAAATTGTTAAGTTTCCAATGCACAAAGTGCTTTTTCAACATAGGAGCCATCATATTGTAAAGGAAAGAGGGATGGAAGGGTACAAGGGAAAAGCCGAAGTATGGGGAAGTTAAATAGGAAAAAAGAAGCGGCAATTGATCCAACTCAGAGCTGGGTCCCCTTTCTTGTGTAGGAAGTTATCACCCAGCCCTCTCCCAGAAAAATGAAATGTCCTAGGAAATATTGAAAAGGTGGAATATTTCTCTGGATGTGAAAAGGCAGAAACATGCTTTAAAAGACAGAATAGCTCCCTGTAGCTTCCTGCCCATCTCTACTTTGTCAATGGGCCATTAAGAAGGCCAAGCTAGTCCCTTTATATAATAAAGAGTTCTCCCCTTCAGCTCCAGGGGGATGGGATTAAGGCATGATAATATTGGCCCTGTACCCAACTCAACACATGGCATCTGAGAACTCAACCAAACCTGGATTCAAAATACAGCCTAGGAGTTGCCCTTGCATGGCCCCATGGGAGTCTGACAACCAATGAGAATACAAGCTCAAGATCAAAGGCCAGAGGGGGATAAAACCAGGGACTCAGCATCTGAGTCCTTCCTTCTCTTCTTCTCCACCAACATTGAAGCATGTGATCACCTTTTCTGTTCAGGATCTCTGGCCATGTGGTCCTGTCCACCAATAAACCATCTTTCCAAGCAGCCTCCATGTCTCCAGTGTCTTTTCCCCCAGTTGGAGCCGAACCCAGAAGGACATTTCTTTCATCACTTGTCCCCTGGGCCTCAAATTATGACCGCAGAGCTTATCGGACAAAGGCTGGCAATATGATAACATCACCAAAGGAATTTCTGTTTGTGGCTTTGGGAAAGTTAAAAAGTAACTTTTTTTTATCTTAAACCAGTGTTTCTCAAACCTTGGAAAATTTTAAAGTGTGTGGGCTTCTAACTCCAGGAATTCCCCATTTCCCAAATCACTCCTAAAACCTCCCAAAAGGAAAATAAAATAAAATGTAGGACTGGCATATTTACGTTTATCTACTGAGGGTCACTCAGGCCTTGGCAGTCTATTACTGCTCCAAACAGGGCAGAATTGAACCAATGACAAGTGTATGCTTTGTAAACAACAGCAATAGAACTTAAGACATATATACTGCTTCACAATGCTTTACAGCCCTCTCTAAGCAGTTTAGACCCAGTACATTGCTCCCAGCAATCTGGGTCATTTTACCGACCTCGGAAGGATGATTTATGACTGAGGATGTGTGCGCATGCAGTAAATTTTGGTCACTGAAAATACCAGTTATGAAATCCATGATTTACTGCGATGACAACAGAATTGAATTGAATTACAAGGTCAGACAATTAAATGACTTTTTTCCCACAATCAACATAAGTTTTATAAAATATTTTATTTATGAGTCATATTTACATAGCCACCCATCTCCCAATCAAATGATTCTGGATGGCGTACAATCTGTTTCTTAAAGAAAAAACTGCCTTAAGGGCTCTTTTTTGGGGGGGGGGGGGAAGCATGCTAGTTATTTAAATAGAACCTTCTGCGATAAGTTTCACAAGGTATGGTAGGTTTCCTTTTGATATTTTCTTCCTAATTACTATATACCAACCCTTAATTATACAAATTATAGCTGTTTTACAAAGGGTGAAGATAAAGATAACGTTCCCACCCTCCCACCAAAGAATACAAAATCAAGTTGTAACAATGCTCCAATTCTGCTGTTGGAAGGAATGTCCTTCTGTGTTCAGTTCCAAGTGGGGGGAAAAGACACTGGAAACATGGAGGCTTCTTGGAAAGATGGTTTAATGGTGAACAGGATCACATGGCTTGAACTCCTGAACAGAAAAGGGGATCCAATGCTTCCAGATGTTGGGTGAAGAAGAGAGTGAGATGCTGAAAGTTCCTGGTTTTATGCCCTCTCTGGTCTTTCATCTTGATCTTGTATTCTGATTGGTTGTCAGACTGCCATAGGGCCATGCAGGGGCAACTCTCTAGACTGTGTTTTAAGTTCCAAATTTGGTTGAGCATTCCTTCTTCCCGGGCGCCCTGTGGTGAGATGGGTAAAGGGCTAATACTATCATGCCTTAATCGCATCACCCTGGAGCTAAAAGGGGGAGATCTTTGTTATGTAGAATAGACTGGCTCAGGCATTTTAATGACTCATTAAGGGGCTATTAAAAGTGATTCTGTTTCCTGCCTAAAACATGTCTCTCTGTTTCTTATCCAGGGAAATATAATATTCTGCCTTCTTAATATTTCCCAGGATATTTCATTTTTCGAGAGGGGTGGGTTTTACCTTCCTACACTGCCATGTAAGATCAAGGTAAGATCCCTCTCTAAAAATCAGCCACATATTCTCTCCTCCCTACACATGCTTGACCTTCATATGAAAACCAAAGAGCCTGACTGCGGAGCTCAGCTTTGGCACACTTTTTCAAATGCTAAGTTATTTATAACTTGCAGAGATGTTGTATAGTGTAAATATCCAGAAATAAAACTGCACTGTAGCGAAGGCTTATTAAACAAAGCTGGACAAAGAAATAGCCAGCAGTGCGATTTTTATCCTTTAATCAGTTAGGTGGCACAAACAGTCCCATTGAACTGCACAAGAAAGGGATGCTGTGATGGAATAAATACGTAATCAATTTACATCCAAAGAGGTCTGAAACACTATGAAAAAACCGACTGTGACTAAAATACATATTCATTAATTTTCATAACATTCCGGGAAGTGACAGACTCGTGAATGTACTTTTTGTCATTTATAGAAATGCAAGCAATTAAGAGATACCTGAATGAGAAAGACTATACATAGTCTTGTTGAAGACTATGGCAAAAACCTTTATTAAAAATAAGCTAGCGGTCATAGATCAACGATGCTGGCAGCGCTCAAAGATTTCTGTTAGCAAATCTGCCACGCAGCTTATTGGCTGTGACACATAGAGGAAACAATTCAAGGACTGGAATTCCCCTGAAATGTGCCTATGTGAAAAACTTCTGCTGGGATTCCCCCGGACAGAAAGTCCCTAATGTTCTTGAACTCGGTGTACCTAATTGAAGGGATCTTTGTTTCTTAACTCTACAAAACCAGATTTAAAATGAATGGTGTTTATACAGAAATAAAAACCGGTGTTGATTTTCTGCATGACCAATGGTAGTTTTTCCACCTTGTGATAATCATAAGGTAGTCAGAAATTTTCCTTTAATTTACCCCAGAAATTTTGTCCAAAATGAAAGCTTGCTTTGACCTGGAATTCCCTAGAAGA
Organism: Thamnophis sirtalis; assembly: GCF_051295495.1. NCBI lineage: Eukaryota > Metazoa > Chordata > Lepidosauria > Squamata > Natricidae > Thamnophis > Thamnophis sirtalis. The sequence goes on from NW_028261388.1 coordinate 15,600,652, forward strand.
AAAAGATTAATCTTTCCTTATTTCAAAAGGCTCCTATCAACTCACTAAGCAGCATTACGCTAATCTTTCATCTTGGCTCCTAATGAAATGGATGGATGCCAAGCTATCCATCTATGTACTTTGGAGCACTGAGAAAAATTATCAGGATATAATTACGACTTTCCTAACCTCATACTAATAAGCATTTCAGCCCAACTGGTGGCCCACAGAGATCAAGTTTCAGTTATATAAGGCATGCATGTAACTACAGATGGGATAGATAGATAGGTAGGTAGATGTAGACACACACACACTCAGACACACACATCCACACAGTGGTGGGATTCAATTTTTTTACTACTGGTTAGGGTACTGTAAAATCTCCATTCCCTCCCGATCAGCTGGGACTTGGGAGGCAGAGAATAGATGAGGGCGGAGTCAGTCAAAGGTGGTATTACCAGTTCTCCAAACTACTCAAAATTTCTGAAGAGTTTGAGTTTATTGATCTTGTATGCCGCCCACTCCCGAAGGACTCCGGGCGGCTTACAATAAACAAGGGAAGGGGATAAATACACAAAACAACACTTTAAAATACACAACAGTCACAGTTTCCGAGGGGCTGGATATTTCGAGAGCCCCCCCGGCCTGCTGGAGCAGCCAGGACTTAACGGCTTTGCGGAATGCCGGGAGGGTAGTAAGGGTCCGGATCTCCACGGGGAGATCGTTCCAAAGGGCTGGAGTTGCGACAGAGAAGGCTCTCCCCCGGGGAGTCGCCAGCCGACATTGGCTGGCAGATGGAATCCGGAGAAGACCTAACCTGTGAGATCTAATCGGTCTATGGGAGCTGATCGGCAAGAGGCAGTCTCTCAGGTACCCAAAATTGGAGAACCAGAACTGGTCAGAACCTGCTGAATGTCACCTTTGACATACACACATACATACCGTATGTATGTATGTATGCATGCATGCATGCATGCATCATCTATCTATCTATCTATCTATCTATCTATCTATCTATCTATCTATCTATCTATCTATCTATCTATCTATCATCTATCTATCTATCTATCTATCTATCTATCTATCTATCTATCTATCTATCTATCTATCTATCTATCTATCTAATCTATCTCCCATCTACTTACACACATGCCTTAAAAACTTTCTCTCTCTCTCTCTTTTCCTGGGTATACAAACGTACAGCTGACACAATGTTTCACCCTTGGGAAAATTAAAGTTATGGAGTGTCCCCCCCCCCCCCTTAACACTGTAGCCAAAATGTGGCAAAATTTATAGTGGTCCATTACAACTTTGGCTTGAATGACTTATATAACTGAGCTAGCACAATAAGGGATTCAGCAATACAGAGTGTTTGGATTCACACCACATCTTAACCCAACTTCTAAATCTAAGCATGTTCTGCATAGGCAAAGCGCGGGGGGAAAAAAGCACCAATTTGTAAATGCCACCATGAATGACTTCAAACTGAAGCTGGTAGAGCAGCGGTTCTCAACCTGTGGGTCGGGACCCCTTTGGGGGTCGAACGACCCTTTCACAAGGGTCGCCTAAGACCATCGGAAAACACATATTTTTGAAAAAATACGGAAAACATAAAATAATTTTATGGTTGGGGGTCACCACAACATGAGGAACTGTATTAAAGGGTCGCGGCATTAGGAAGGTTGAGACCCACTGTGGTAGAGTATATGGAGCCCAGATCAAGTGGAAGCTTAAGGCGGTGGTAGAAAACAGCTCAGATATAATTGCTCCAGAACGACCCATCATTCTATAAGAAGAAAGCTGATATCTCCTTACGGCCACTGACCACATTATAAGCTGCAGGCGCAGTGTTTAGAATGCAGTACTGCAGGCTATTTCTGCTGACTGCCAGCTGCCAGAACTTTGGCAGTTCGAATCTCACCAGGCTCAAGGTTGACTCAGCCTTCCATCCTTCAGTAAAATGAGAACCCAGATTGTTGGGGGCAACTCTGCTAACTCTGTAAACTGCTTAGAGAGGGCTGTAAAGCACTGTGAAGTGGAATATAAGTCTAAGTGCTATTTATTGTATAATAGCTGCTCTCTTAGGTCCAAATCAAGAGGTCAAGTTTCAAAGTCATTCCAGCAGGAAGCATTCAAACACTTGCCCACCCCTCACCCTGCAAAAACTGAGCCTGAGGGCATTGCAACCTACCAGAATCTATTTTGCAATGCACACCTTAGGAGATTTTTCCCTTCCATTTCCTTGTGCTCTGCCCCAATTTCTGGTTCTTCCGATGGGAGTCTCCTCCAACATTTAAGACAAATGCAAAATGCGGGCAATCGGACAAATTCTCTCCTGCCTATTTCCAAAAATCTGATTATTTCCCCACCACCTCCAAGTCTTGAAGCTATGGCTTATCTGTCCACAGGCACATTGCCTGACCCACAGTCCTGCAGCCTGAAATCGGTGATCCTCGACGGTGGGTCTCTTAGCAGAAATAATAAATAGCAATAATAATAATACTCAGAACATCGTATATTTTAAGAAGATATTTGTGTGATAACTAGGATGGTGGCAGCAACCTGTATCAATCACTAGCACCAGTCAATGGAATTTGTGACACATCTTTAAATGTTCACTTGAGTTTCATGCTTAATGAATAAAAGAAATAATAACAATAACAACAACAATAATAATCCTTAAGACAAATGTATACAAAGCCAGAATTGAGAAGACAGCAACAGACAGTAAGTGCCGCCTATGCAAAGAAGCTAAAGAAACAGTGGACCACCTGGTAAGCTGCTGCAAGATTGCACAAACTGAGTACAAGCAGTGGCATTACTAAGTAGCAACAATGGTGCACTGGAAGATCTGCAAGAAATATCATTTGCCTGTAAGCAAGACCTGGTAGAACCATAGAATAGAGAAAGCCATAGAAAATGAAGAAGTTAAATTGCTCTGGGACTTCAGAATCCAGACAGACAAGCCCCTGCCACGTAAAACCCTGTTGTCAATAAGAAAGACAAAAAAGTTCTGGATAATGGATGTGGCAGTGCCTGCAGACAGCAGAATAGAAGAGAAAGAACTGGAGAACGTAACAAAATACAAGGACCTACAAATAGAAAGACGATGGCAAAGGGAAGCAAATACCAATAGTAATAGGCACCTTTGGGTGCAGTCCCAAAAGAATTGGAACACCAATTGAATACCATAGTCATTGACACGTTTGCTATCAGTCAATTGCAGAAGGCAGCTTTACTTGGAACTGCTTCCATCCTGCGACGATATCTGTAACACCATCAAACATCAATTTGCCTATCGATAGGTAGACAAAAATGCCGAACCCAAACTGAACATCTCGCTGACTGCGCTAAGAATAACAACAACAATAACAACAATAATAAATTCACTGGAAACTGTGCCAGAAGTTTGGATTTGAGTACAACAAAAACCACTGGGAACATCAGGTTGAGAAGGTTCTAGAGAATGAAAAAGTTAAGATCTTGTGGGATTTCAGAATTCAGACTGAGAGGCACTTGGCCCACAACACACCTGATTTAACGATAGTTGAAAAGGAAAAAAAAAGATTAATTGACATTGCAATGTTTGGTGATGCGCGAATTAAAGATAAGCAGCAAGAAAAAAATCACAAAGTACCGGGACTTGCAAATTGAAGTTGAGCGACTGTGGAAAAAGAAAACGTGTGTTGTCCGGATTGTAATTGGAGCCCTTGGAGCAATACCTATAGGGCTACCTCGCTATTTGGAAATTTTAAATTTATCAGACTTGAACATTCTGATTCTACAAAAAACCACCCTACTTGGAACAGCTTATTACCTTAACAGTTCCTAGGTCCTTGGTTAGGACTCGAGCTGTTGAGCTACTAACCAGCCCCAAAGGCTGTGAATCTCACCAAAGATTAACCACTTAATAACAACAACAACAACAATAATAATAATATCCTGGTTGATACCTAGGATGCTGGCAGCAACCCGTATCAACCATTAGCACCAGTCAATGGTATTTGTGATGCATTTTTGAATGTTCAGTTGACTGAGTTTCATGTTTAATGAATAAAGTATAAAATAAAAGAGAATGGAAGGCACAGTCACGATTCTTACCCCCACCCCCAGCCTATTTAAGAGAATCGTGTTTCCCCCCCCCCCCCCCCCCCGATCCGGAAATTAACTCTTTTTCGAAATTCAGACGAAACTCGGAGCCCTCCGATTAGGAAAAAAATTCTGGGTTCGTTTGCAATTCAGATCAGGCGCCTTTTCCCGAAGTGGGAAACGAATTATAATTGGAAAAAAAACAAACCGCAGCGGCACAAAGGAATCCACCCCGCCCTCCCAACTCCCACACGGCGCAGGCGCACTCAGAAGAGGCCATATACGCCCTTTGTTGAAAGCTGCCACGGAGACTGAAAAAGCCCCGCCCTCTGTCCTTTCCCTTTCAATAGGATGGGGGCGGAGCCCTCTTGCGAGTTTCCGAGTTTTTCTCTCCCCTCTGACGCAACCGGGGGCGGGGCTTCGGCCCAACGCTTGGGTGGTTTGACGCATTCCTGTCCTTCCCCTCCCCCACCCATTACCCCCGACCGCCTTCGGAACGCTATATATAAAAACGTTTGCATTCGGCCGTGCTCCGTTTCAACTAACCGGTGATTGCGGCGGTAAGTGGGGGCTGCGCACGCGTGCGGCGGCGTGGGCGGGGTTCGCTGGGGCGGCGTCTCTTGACCCGTTTTCTCGCGAGGGAGGGGGGGGGAGCGGGGGGGGGGAGAGATATTGAGGTGCTCTGTGTATGTGTGTGTGCTTGTGTGTGTGTACTTGTGTGTATATACGCATATACACAAATGTGTATATACGTATGTTGCGTGTGTATAATAGTAACTGCTATTTTCACACCCACTTTGCTGATGACCCATTTTCTGGTTGTGCCTAAAGCCTTCAGTTTTCATTGTGTAAGCGTTGTGTAAGTGCAGCGACTTAACCAGCACAATTTGTGGACCCCGCCTCTGAGACTTGGCGCTGCCTGTGCTTGTTTTGAGGGGGGATCTTGCTGATTCCCCCATGCCAAGACAAAATTGGAGTGGTTTTGAGCATTGGGAAAGAAGACCACCCGGAAATCTCAGGGCTATATCCGGAAAGAGACAATGATAAACACGTTCTGCCCTCCCCCAGCCCCCAAATAATAGGGGGTGCATCTGTGCCATGGCCAGAAGTGAAGCCTGATTCAAAGGAGGCTTTACCTCTTTTGTTTTTTTGCCTTCTGGGTAGGGTGGGATGGCAGCTTTCATCAGTATATCCAGTGCTGAGGATCCAGAAATCTGCACCCCAGCAACATCTGGAGGATTATATTGTTTTAAGATAATAGCACATAGACTTATATACCACTTTACAGGGCTTTTACAGCCCTCTCTAAGAGGTTTACAGAGCATATCACCCCAACAATTTGGGTCCTCATAATGAATACTGGCTCAGCCTTCAGAGTTTTCCATGAATACAATTTCTAAATGTTATTTTTTTTTGTGTGATGTTGGCTGGAATTATTAGGACAAATATATAGCATATAGTTTTGTATACAGTTAGGAAAGCTCAGAAAGCACAATGGATCCCTAATTACAATAAAGGCAGACTTTATTGAGTCAGTCCATTGAGTATCTTGTTAAGTACACAATCTTAATCATGACTGAGTACCAAAGAGGTAAGAGCTTGATAGAAGGTAGATACATTATTTTAGGAGCTTTTGGGAAATGGTTTTATCCATTATTCATTTTCCATCTCCAGTCTTTAATGTAGGACATAAGTAACACAACAAAGGTTTTCTGATAGGTTTTCCATTTGTAAATCCCTTTATATTTCTGAATGCCTTGCACTGCCAGTTCACCCTGAATTGCTGGTTTCTGAGTTGGGTTACACCTATTCTGGATCTCTTATTATTATTACTTGTTGAGAGTTGGCATACGTTTAATAAATTATTAACTTGCCTGAACCATATTTACACTTGTATCCTAAAGTATATTTACCTTTTTGGTTTGGCTTCACTATATGAAACCATTCCTTTCCACCTCTTCTCTAAATAAAATATACATATTCACTAGTGTTTTTATAATTAGGCAAAAGGGATCAAACGTGTGTGTGTGTTTTGTGTGTGTGTGTGTGTCTGTTGATGCCAAATTAAAGTGGTTCTTGCAGTTACAGGATCAAAAATTGTGTTAGTCTAAACAGATTTCTGCAATTTCTTTTTGAGGAGTCAAGAATAGCCCATTGGATTCTAGATCTAAGTGTTTTTGACTGCAGTTTCATCAACTGGTATTAGCCACTCTTGACTGCTACAAATATATGTAAATGTTTGGAAAGCACTAGATCAGGAGTAGGCAACTATGACAACTATGGACTCAGGAATTCTGGGAGTTGAAGTCCACAGGTCTTGAAGTTGGCATAGCTGCCCATCCCTGCACTAGATGATCTGGTCCTGAGGTGGATCTTTTTTAGCTTACTGTAGCAACTTTATTTTAAGGAGGCTGGAAATCCAGGGTTATTTTTGTAACATGGACAAAAAAAAAGACGGCTGTTGCCTTCTAGTGATATTTATTTATTTATTTATTTATTAGACTTATATACCGCTTCATAGGGCTTTCAGCCCTCTCGAAGCGGTTTACAAATTAAACGGCACAGTTGAGTTAAAGTGTTTATCTAGAGGAAATTGTAAGTAGAAGTTTAAGATATTAAAAAGTGTTTTTTCATAGCTATCTAATCAATCTGAATTTTAGAAGTTGAGGTCTGGAAGGTTTTAATTTGCAAAAGTTGAGTACATTGATGATTTAATATAGATACAATAGGAGTTTGTGCACTTCTAATCTTTTGTGACTGATGAACCACAAGTTTTAAATTTTAATCTAAAAATAACTATGGAATAAAGTTTAAACTTTATATATGCATTATTTATAACAGTTTATATACAAAGTTAATTGTGGTTTAAGGGAGCTTATGTATTTTTCTTCTCATGCAGGTTTCAGTAACCCGAAAAAATGTATTTTTCAGTCTTTTTGTAAACATTTCTCATTGTGAACACCATATTGCATTATGGCTGCTTAAGCCCCTTGAAGGGACCAGAGTCTGAAGTTTGGGAGATAATTTTGTGCATATATATTCAAATTGGTTTTTGCCACTATGCAGGACAGCTGCATTCGCTTATCAAACATTATCTGCAATGATATTTTGGTTAACAAATTTAAACCGCTTTGGGTTAGACACGTCTATAAACTTATTAAATTCGGTAACCCTTTAATAATAATAGTGCAGCCTGACTGAAAATTCACCACACTAGTGAGAAAATAAAAAAGACAACAATCCAAACCTGTTAAGAGCTTTGGATGATCAAAATTCCTTTGATCACATTTCACTGATATGTGTCATGATAAATCTTTGAGGAATTTTTTTGTGAAGTAGTACTGAGTGAAATGGTATATTGATAAGAAAAAAATGATTTCTTATTGTAAGGAGAAGTATTCAGAGACGTGCATTTGATTTAAGTTGGCTTTTCTGTAGTACCATGCAGACAGTCCCATTTACATTCATTATTTTGACCTTCCTTTTTCAGAAATAAAAAGTTTAAAAAATATTCATTATTTTATTTGGAAATAATTGAGATTCATTGGGACAGAGGCCCCATGTATATAGGCTTCTAATTGAAACTTAATTGTTTCATCAAACTTCCTTTATTTTAAATGTGCTCCTTCCTCATTTAGTAAAAATTATGTAACTTTAGAAGAAAAAGTCTGGATTGTGAAATTGGGAACAAATTACCCTGTCAAAAAGAAACTACTAAAGTTGAAGTAATAAAAAAAAGAAAAGAAAATAAGCATTGCATGTAATGTTAACTTTCAGGTTTTTATTTTATTATGGCCTGGAAGTTGATAAGAATTGCACAAAATTATCTCCCAAACTTCAGACTCGTCCTTTACTCCTCTCCTGATTTATCTTCATCATGAATGTTATTGGCTCATTTCTGCCGAAATTGAAGAATGACGCAGAGGTGACAGAGCTGAAGTATGACTTATCGTGTGAACTCTACAGGATGTCTACATATTCCACTTTTCCATCGAATGTACCAGTATCTGAAAGGAGTCTTGCTCGAGCTGGTTTCTATTACACCGGTCTGAAAGACAAAGTGAAATGTTACAATTGTGGCTTAATGTTGGATAACTGGAAAAAAGGGGACAGTGCCATGGAGAAGCATAAACAACTCTATCCCAGTTGCAGTTTTGTTCAGAGTCTGACTTCAATGACTAGCCTTGGATCCTCGTTTCGTTCTGCTTTCTCCCCTCCAGCTACCTCTGGACTTAACTTTTCACCTGCTTCAATGCAAGCCTTAAGTTTGGGTCAAGTTGGGTATTACAATGAAAGCTTTTCCAGTTTTCCTCATAACCCAGTGACATCTGGAGCAGTAGAAGACCTGTCACTTTTGAGGCCAAAGGCTTTCAACCCTATGATGAGCACGGAAGAAAGCAGATTGCTCACTTTCAAGACATGGCCCCTGACATTTTTGTCCCCAACATCTTTAGCCAAAGCCGGGTTTTATTATGTAGGACCTTCAGACAGGGTGGCTTGTTTTGCCTGTGGTGGTCAGTTGAGTAATTGGGAACCAAAGGACAATGCTATATCAGAACATCAAAGGCATTTTCCAAACTGTCCTTTTGTGGAACAAATCCAAAACAGTTTGACTGGCTTTAATTCGGGCATGCAAAACTGCATAGGCCGTTTCAGAACTTTCAAAACTTGGCCAGTGACAGTTCCAGTTCACCCACAGCAACTGGCAGATGCTGGCTTCTATTACGTGGGTAAGAACTTGTTCTTTCATGTTTTGGATTTCATCTGATTTTTCAACAGTTTACATTTTTTACTGTTTGTCATTCTGTCTAATTTACCTCATGAAATGTTTGTTGTTAAGGTCGCAATGATGACGTCAAATGCTTCAGTTGTGACGGTGGACTCAGGTGTTGGGAGACTGGGGATGATCCATGGGTGGAGCATGCTAAATGGTTTCCAAGGTATCCTTCATTTTCTTTCAAATGTAATAACAAAGAGGTTATTGTAATACTTTTGTCCCATTGAAAGCAGAACTGTGTCTCTGAAAAGGATTCCTCAGTGAGATCTATTTGTCAGGGAACATTGCTATTCAGGAAATGAATCCAAAGTTTTGGAGAGCACCTGGAATTATTAGCTGTCATAACTTGCATAGAACTGAACTTCAAGCTGGTCAGAATTATCTGAAAACGCATCGAGATGTGGCTGCATATTATTCATTCAGTCACCTAGATACAGCTGCCATATATTGCTGGAGAAAAACGTACAGTTGCTTCACTCATTTGAAAAGAGGTTGTTCATACACAAGTTTTGGGTGTATTTGCACAGTCATAATAAAAACATGCTGGGAAATCTTATCTGCTTGCCTGGAGCATATTCTTAGCTGCTGTGGAAAGCAAGATATTGAATATTGATTCAAGAATAACAGCATTCTTACTCTAGTTATTTCAAAAGCTATTTTCAAAACTTCTGTTGGGTTAAATAATACTTAAATTTTTAAAGAACACTAGATGCTAAAGTGCTTAAAAAGCTCTTTACACAAGTTCTAATCAAGGATTGTAGTGATTGGATGGCATTCTGAATAGCTGAAGTTAGATTTTTTTAAAAAAGTGATTTCAATGCAGGGAATGGAATAAATAACTCCTTTTGGCCATGGAATTGAACAAAACTTTAGGAATGAATAAAATTTTAGCTCACCATTCTAAAGCTGTGGGCCAAACAGCTCTTAAGATAGGGCTTATACAAAAAAAACCCAGTTCTTGATTTTCTAATACAATTGCATCTAATAAAGATTCCATTTGTAGTGGAGATGTTTGGCATTAATACTTTTGGGATTATTTTGAGATGTAATAAACAGGATATAAATTGAATATGAAATAAAGACTACTATATACTTATTATCTGCCTCATAGATGGGATTGATTAGTTTTGGTTCTCTCTGTTTATTTGGGTAATAATGTTTTTCACATCTAAATTCCATTTTTGACAGCTTGACTGTATTTAATACTTCAGTGTATTTGTCCTGGGTAGGTTTTAATAAATATGTCTTTGGCCCACTAAGCAGAGCATTGTGGCTAATAAATATTCTTAAAAGAGCAGATATCCTGCATGTTAAAACTTAAGCTTGGTATACTTTTCTTCCAGTTGTGAATACCTGATTTATAGAAAGGGTCCAGAGTTTGTCCGCCAAGTTCAAGCAAGGTATCCTCATCTTCTTCAACAGGTATGCAAGTACTATTGCATTTTCAATAATAGCATGCTTTTTCTTTTGCATAGTACACACACATTTGTTAAGAGAATTAGCCTGTTTTCAAAATTGTGTACTACCTTGAACTTTATCTCTTCAGACTGTGTTTACAAGAATAGGGTAAGCAGTACTTTGAGGTAGGAGGGAAGGTTTATACTTACAGCCCCCTTACTAATACTGTCTCTAGCAAGAACACCCCCCTGTGGTTTTGTAAATGAACAGTGCAATCCATTTGTTTTCAAGCTTTAACCAAGACCACAGAGGCTGTGAAATAAAGCATAACGTGAAAACAGTTTGTTCCTAGATTGTTTTGATAAGAGTTAAAAGATTGAGCGATTAAAGGCTATAAATATGCTGCCAAATCGCAGCCTGTAAAAAAAGTTTTATAAAATTGGATAAATAACATGCATGAGCTGTGTTGGCTGTTGTGGACAAGCAGTAAAAGTAACATTTGACTTGCCACTGGTTGCTTAGCAACTGTTTGAAGTGACGATAGACCTCCCCAGAGTTATTGCAAGCCAGATTCAAAATTTCTGTTTCACTCCTCCCCACCCCCACCCCTGTGATTGCATGTGGGTGCTTGGCAACTGCTCTGTGTTTGCAGCATCCTGTGGTCACATGACTAATTTATCATGGGGGGGGGGAGTTGTTTCCTGGAAACTGGTATTTATTTCTGATTTCAGCAAAAAAAAAATGCCCATGATGGACAATGATTCACATAAAGGCCTCTGTGATTCACTAACAACTGAAGCTGAAAAGATCTTAAAATCCCATGGTGACCTGCTTAATGACTAGCATGACTTATGACCATAATTCAGAGCTCAGTTATGATCATAACTATCTGTACCTAATTAATTTTGACCATTGTTGCACAAACAGAAACATTCTATGAGCTAGGATCAAGTGCAGTGTAGCATTTTAATCAAGAGTACATGCAGATATTTAGGGTGAAAGTTCACCAGTTCCCCCACTTAGTGGCACCCAGATAATTTGGCACTACAACCTGTGGACAGTTCTCAAATGTTACAGCTTCAATCTACCTGATGGAGTCGTATTGAGAAAGATTGGTTAAATGTATTACTGTTAGCGAACTCTGTGTGAACAATGGATCTTTTCAAAAAGCAAACATCTTCTAAAAATCTTTTTTTTTTTGTCTGTGTTGTAGTTGTTATCCACTGCAGATACACCTGTAGAAGAAAATACAGATGTACCAAGTAGGTATTTTGATTTGTTTATTTTGTTCCTTTGGGTTAGAGTTGACTCTTGGTGATTACCTGGATTGGTCCCTAGAGTTTTTCAGACAGTTTTCCACTGCCTCCCTCCTAAGACTAAGAGAGAATGACTGACCCAGGTTTACCCAGCTGGTTTTGCAGCAAGGCACGACTATAATGTCAGAACTCCTCATTTTCTAGCCTATTCCTTGTAACAGCTATGCCAAACTGGCTCTTGTCAGAATTGATTGATAGCTTTTATAAAATTGGCATGGGAATGTATCACTCAGATATCAACACATTTATCCTTGATGGTCTGTAGCAATTTGGTTTTGTTATTGTTAACTAAGTTAGTAAGGCATTTTGTCATGGTTTTTAAGTCAAAACATTCCTGAAGCTGACCATTGAAATTTAAATTTAATCAAAAACATACAATTTTACAATAAAGTCAAGTTGTGCTATAAAACATAAGTGAAAATTAAGTGAAAGTGCTTGCTTAAAATTTCCATAGGTATCCAGACCTTTTTAAATCACCAAAGCCCTCTGGTGGTGAATAAGGTTATAATTTTTTTTTCTAAATTACCATGAGCTGTCAATATTTCTTCTAGAATAAAAAATCTACTGAGGAGGCTAAGTTTAAACCTTAAAGCAAGTGATATAATTTAGTAATGTACAAGGTAAAGATAAAGGTTCCCCTCGCACATAAGTGCTAGTCATTACCGACTCTAGGTGACGGTGCTCATATCTGTTTCAAAGCTGAAGCGTCAGCGCTGTCTGATGACAATTCTATGATCATGTGGCCGACATGATTAAATACTGAAAACACATGGAACGCTGTTACTTTCTCACCAAAGGTGGTCCCTATTTTTCTACTTGCATTTTTACATGCTTTCGAACTGCTAGGTTGGCAAAAGCTGGAGCAAGTAGCAAGAGCTCACTCCATTACACGGCGCTAGGGATTCGAACTGCCGACCTTTCTGATCGACAAACTGAGCGCCTTAGCCATTGAGCCACCTCGTGTCCTCGTCAGTAGTGTATATATGAATTTGAGGCATTGTCTATATGACTTTTTCAAGCAGTGGGACTAATGAAGCTGACATGACAAGGGAGAATAGGGAATAGCAAACTAAATTGACTGAAACTCAGAAAATGGCATCTTCATATACTCACATTCTGTGATTGACGAATGTAGCTGGAATACATATGCCGCTTTTTAGGAAACAGATCTTGGTTTTGCATTATCTTAGGTGTGGGATCCAGTACAGAAGTGATTCTTTTTCATTTGACTGATTTTTAATTATTTTGAACCCAGTAAGTTACTGATATTTCAAGAACTAATGCTAGAATGTTTTCCTCTGAATAGTTATCCGTTTTGAACCCGGTGAAAATACCTCAGAAGATGCCAGGATCATGAAAACACCCATGGTTGAAGCTGTTTTGGAGATGGGATTCAGCAGAAGACTGGTCAAACAAACCATTCAGAGTAAAATCTTAACAACAGGGGAGAATTACAGAACAGTAAACGATCTTGTCTCTGACCTTATTAGTGCCGAAGAGGAGAAGAAGGAAGAGGAGAAGGAAGATCCACCAGAAAAAATAACATCAGGTATATAAAAAGTTTCATGGCTTCAATTAGATGAATTCTGCTTCTTGAGTCAAAGACCCCCTTTTTCCTTCTTGGATGGGGCATTTTCAGAGTCTAATGAACTCCGATAACTAGAGAGACAACAGCATTTTCATTCAAAGCTATTTGCATTAGCCACCAATATTGGAGAGCCAGAGTAGATAGAAGACCCTCAAAATAAATTAAGTCAATCTGTTAGATCTAGAAAGAGTGCAGAGAGGAGCAATAAAGATGATTAAGGGACTGGAGGCTAAAAAAACACAAAGAACGGTTGCTGGAATTGGGTATGTCAAGTTTGATGAAAAGAAGGACTAGGGGTGACATGATAGCAGTGTTCTGATATCTCAGGGTTTGCCACAAAGAAGAGGGAGTCAAACTATTCTCCAAAGCTCCTGAGGGTAGCAATGGATGGAAACTAATCAAGGAGAGAAGCCACTTGGAACTAAGGAGAAATTTCCTGACAGTTAGAACAATTAATCAGTGGAACAACTTGACTCCAGAAGTTGTGAATGCCCCAACACTGGAAGTCTTTAAGAAGATGTTAGATAACCATTTGTCTGAAGTGGTGTGGGGTTTCCTGCCTAAGCATGGGGTTGGACTAGAAGACTTCCAAGGTCCCTTCCAACTCTGTTATTCTATTCTAAATATTTAGATGAGCCTCAATGGAGATCAGATCAGATTCAAAGCTTAACAGTGTGAAAGCACCCTGGAGCACATATAACAAGTCGTCTTAAGAATTTTGTTTGCATTATTTTCAAAGGGACCCTCTTACTGTATTTACAAACCTGCATTTCATAGCTACAGTATCTCAAGACTTTCTCCTGTAAATCTTAATAGTTGCCTGGACATGTTTGTTACCATTGTGACTCACCAAACAAAGTAGCATTTGTGAAACTTTTACCTATATTATATCTGTTCTTTTTCCAAGGTATTATGGCAGAGGGAAAAAAAATCCATAGAGCTTTTAAAGGGCTTAGCCTGATTAATATAGATGCTGTCAGTTTTCTAAAGCATATGCATATAATGGAGCCTCTTGACAACACAGTTGCTATAGTTTTGTGATGACTGAATACAAGGCAGTTTCTCATATACAAAGGGCAAAATAACTTCTCAAGCCAACTTAGGACGTTACAAGTATGGCTGTATTGTTTACATGCACTGGAGCCAAAATAGGGTTATTAACTATTTTGGGGGAGGATGGTGTGAAACACACTCGCTGACAAAACCTACAGTAATTAATTTGTATAAAAAATGGAAAATTATCAGTTCCGTTCAGTAGTTGGATATATTTATATAATATATTGATCATGTCATTCCTATCTGTCGGTTTCACCAGTACGCTAAATGCTATGCTGTTACGCTAATTGATGTGCCATTGTAGGAGTCCTCTTTTTAAAGTAAATTGGAGTTTGAATTTAAAAACAGTGTTAAAAAGTTCCTTTGAACAAAGGTGGTAGATCTCTTGGATTTTGTGAATTTGGGAAAGTTATGTTTTTATGAGGTAAAAAAAAGAAATCCCATGTTTCCCCGAAAATGAGACAGGGTCTTATTTTCTTTTGACTCCCGAAATAAGTGGTTGGCCTTATTTTTGGGGAGGTCTTATTTTTGAGGTGCAGGAGCAGCAAGCGTGGTCACCTCATGGCTGCTGGTGTGTTGCGCTGCTGCAACAGCACAACACAGCCGTTCAACAGCTGTTTGCCCTTGAGGCTGTGCACACGCTTCTAGCCATGCTTCCCAGTAGCAAGAGGAAATGGTGGAGACCGGCTGCACATGCGTTAAAATATTTTTGGGGAAGGGCTTGTTTTAGTGCATGCGCTCAAAAGCTTGATTGGGCTTATTATCCTGGGAGGTCTTATTTTTGGGAAAACAAGGTACTGCATTGATGCCCCCATTATGCCCTTCCCCTGAATGAGTTGGGAAATGTCCATTTTTACTCACATTTTCTGCTAAAACTGCTAATAGAAAAGTCTGCCCTGTGTCATCTTTTCGTTTATTATATTTCAGATCTGGCCTTAATCAGAAAGAATCGAATGGCATTGTTTCAGCGCTTGACATGTACGCTTCCTATCCTGGAAAGTTTATTAAGTTCCAAAGTAATAAGTGACCAGGAACACCAAGTTATTAAACAAAAAACCCAGACATCTTTGCAAGCTAGAGAACTGATTGATACCATCTTGGTGAAAGGAAATTCTGCAGCAGACATATTCAGAAATTGTTTACAGGAGTGTGATCCTGCATTATACAAGGATTTGTTTGGTGAGTTTCTTAGATACATGCTTTGAATTGTCTTTTTCTTGAGAAGTGGTAACCCTGGTCTACTGTAAATCCCAACTATAAAGGATTTATGAGTTCTTCATAGGTAAGAGCTGCAAACAGTTTTCTTCCTCTTATATAAAATAGATAATGCAGAGGAAATTCTGTTGATTAGACTTCCCAAACGCCATTCGCTGTTATGCTAATAATTGTTAATCGGGAGTGGAGATGGGATGTGTGTTAGAGTTTAATTGCATTCTAATGAATCTGAGGTAATTTGTTACTTGATCTAACAATATTTAACTTACTTTCTTTAGTGGAGAAGAATATGACATACATTCCAACAGAAGATGTTTCAGGTAAATAATTTATTAAATAGACGTGAATGGCATATGGAATATAAGGATTGCAATGTTTTTAAGAACAGGTTACGCTGAAATAGCTCATAATAGGAATTACGAATGTTTATAAAACTGAGCTGGCTTAATATTTTGAGTATTTCAAAATTTAGTTTGATAAGATGGATGCATCTTATCAAGACTGGGAAATCTTTGGGCCTGAAATAGAATATTCTTCCTTTCTTCAATAGTGTCTCAACTATTGAGTTGGTGATAGGAACCAATCTGGGTCAGTGACACATTCTGATGGGTGAGAAGTTCTCTGAGGATGGGCTCCAGCAGAAGTCCGAAAACTCAGGAGACAAAACCAATTGTCCCGGTGAACGACCCAGATTGGATCCTGCAACATTATCCTGGGACATGTATATTTGCTTTCATTCATAAATTCATGGATTTAGGGAAGAGGAAAGGCTGCGAATGTTAGGGAAGTGAGGAATGCCTTTATTAAAACAACGGATAGGTCAAAATGTTGTTTTTGTATAGATAATAAAAGAGTCTTTAATTGCAGGTTTACCCATGGAAGAACAACTGAGACGATTGCAAGAGGAGAGAACTTGCAAAGTCTGCATGGACAAAGAAGTGTCCATTGTCTTCATCCCCTGTGGCCATTTGGTTGTTTGCAAGGAATGTGCTCCTTCCCTCAGGAAGTGCCCTATATGCCGAGGAACCATCAAGGGTACCGTGCGGACATTTCTTTCGTGAAGATCAACCATGCTGGTTTTTCCCCCCCAAGGATACATTTTCATGCTTCCTGAACAACACTAAGCTAATTCACAACATCCTGACATTTCAAGTATCTGCAAAATGCAATCCAAACTGCAACTCAATGTTCTGATGAAGATGACAAAGTGGATGGCTTGTGAGGTCAATTATCTCTGAAGTGACTATAATTGGGTCATCTGGATAGACTGGGCCTTTTTGGGACATGATTTCATAATGGTTTGGAGTGACATAAAGAGTGAATGGTGATTCACGTATTCAGGTTTGCTATTGTTAAGTAAAAGAAGCTGTTGAGAGTTCGGTGGCGCAGTGGTTAGAGTGCAGTACTGCAGGCTACATCTGCTGCCTCCCGGACGCCTGCAATTTGGCAAATCAATTCTTACCAGGCTCAAGGTTGACTCATCCTTCCATCCTTCCGAGGTTGGTAAAATGAGGACCCAGATTGTTGGGGGCAAGAGGCTGACTCTCTAAACCACTTAGAGAGGGCTGTAAAATGGTATATAAGTCTTAAGTGCTATTGCTATTTATGATTTGAAAAGTGTGGAAAGATTACTTAGTGTAACTTGTTGGCCAGTTGAGAATATATTTTATTTACCATAAATAAAACTTTCTTGTGATTGAAACAAAAATTGTGGATCTGTTGTATTTATATTCATCATAGAATACTTGAGTAACTACAGAGGTAACTATGTGTCATAATTCATAAGCATTTTGAAATAGTGTTAAATACCTTAGTGAAGTTAAGCAATGTTGCCAAGTATTATGCAGAACATTTTTTAAACTTGATTTGCAAATTATTATTCTGTTCAGTAGATTACAGGTGGTCCTCGACTTATGACTACAATTGAGCCCAACATTTCAGTTGCTAAGTGATACATTTGTTAAGTGAATTTTCCCTGCCCCAGGTGGAGAGACAGCTGTCTTCAGGGCCTGAGCTGAGTGAGGGAGAGGAACAGATGGGGCCCATCCCAGATCCGCGTATGTGCAGAGAGGAAAGGAAAGCAATAAACTGGCTCTCAGGGAAAAGCAGATGTAGATGCCAGTCAGGCCCAGCCTGGCTGAGAAATATAGTAGGGGTTTGGGAGTGGCTGGTTGTCACAGACAATATGTTTGTTTTCTAGTATACAGCAAGAACCAGGTTTGTTGGGACTAATTACATTTGTTTTTTGTTTATCCACGTGAATAAAAAGACTGTTCCTGCCCTGCTTTGAAAAGGGGCTTGTTTTACTTGTGGGTAAATGGCTTATCAATAGCTCAGTGGCTAAGATGCTGAGCTTGTTGATCAGAAAGTTGGCGGTTCGAATCCCTAGTGCCACATAATGGAGTGAGCTCCCGTTACTTGTCCTAGCTTCAGCCAACCTAGCAGTTTGAAAGCACGTAAAAATGCAAGTAGAAGAACAGGAACCACTTTGGTGGGAAGGTAACAGCGTTCCGTGTGCCTTTGGCGTTTAGTCATGCGGCCACATGACCACAGAGACATCTTTGGGCAACGCTGGATCTTCAGCTTTGAAATGGAGATGAGCACTGCCCCCTAGAGTCAGGAACAACTAGCACATATGTGAGAGGGAAATCCTTACTTTTACCTTTAAATGGCTTATCATTACTTGCGAAGTAATAGCTGAGAACAGTAGAACAATAGAATAGTAGGCCAGTGTTTTACTGTGTTATAGTTTCAGTTGGATAGGAGACAGGACTTCCTTCCAGCGAAGGCAGTAACTTACTGCAGTATTCAAATGAGAGGTGACACAATGAATGGGTTTGATGTATTGCTTACTCTAGTTAACTGCTACTCCCCTCAAAACCAATACAATTCTGTCCCTTCGTTGTAGCTTCAGCCCATATGGAATTTGAATGTGTGCAGCAGAGAATGTTTTCCTGTAGCTCAGCAACCCTTTTTGTGTTGCAAATATTGTCAACCTGGAAACAGTTCCCTCGTTCTGTCTTATACAAGAACTGTTCCAGCAGAAAAATCCCTCGCGAGGTGTAACCATGCACATCAGAGGTGATATTCAGCAGGTTCTGACCAGTTCTGGAGAACCGGTACCGGGAATTTTGAGTAGTTTGGAGAACCGGTAAATACCACCTCTGACTGGCCCCGCCCCCATCTGTTCTCTGCCTCCCGAGCCCCAGCTGATTGGGAGGGAATGGGGATTTTGCAGTAACCTTCCCCTGACACACCCACCAAGCCACACCCACAGAAACGGTAGTAAAAAAATTGGAATCCCACGACGATTCACGTACCTATCCTTGAATAAAGTTGTTTTTTCTTAGAATCTTTATTCACAATGGAGTACAGGTAATCCTCGGCTTATGACCATGACTGACCCCAAAAGTTCTTTTGTTAAGTGAGACATTTGCTAAGTGAGTTTTGTCCCATTTTAAGATCTTTCTTGCCTCAGCTGTTAAGTGAATTCCTGCAGTTGATAAGTCAGTAGCCCGGTTGTTAAGTGAATCTGGCTTTCCCCTTGACTTTGAGCCGAGGTGGCACAGTGGTTAAATGCAGCACTGCAGGCTACTTCAGATGACTGCAGTTCTTCAGTTCGGCTGTTCAAATCTCACCGGCTCAGGGTTGACTCAGCCTTCCATCCTTCCGAGGTAGGTAAAATGAGGACCAGGATTGTTGTTGGGGGCAATATGCTGACTCTGTAAACTGCTTAGAGAGGGCTGAAAGCCCTATGAAGCGGTATATAAGTCTAACTGCTATTGCTAACTGCTATTTGCTTGTCACACTGCAACCGTCGTAAATATGAACCAGTTGCCAAATGTCTGAATTTTGATCACATGTTCACAGGGATGCGGCAAAGGTTGTAACTTAAAAACAGCCATAAGTCACTTTTTTTCAGTGCCATTGTAACTTTGAACAGTCACCAAACAAACTGTTGTAAGTCAAGAGTTGCCTGTATTGTCAAAAAAGGCAAGGTATACTCCGATTTTTCGGAGTATATAAGAACGCACCTTTTTCCCTCAAAAAAGAGGCTGAAAATCTGGGTGCATCTTATACACTGAATACAGCATTTTTTGCCTCCTGAAACCCCGCCCCTTCACCAAAATGGCCGTGCATAGCTTGTAGAAGGCTTTCAGAGAGCTCCTGGGGGCTAGAGAGGGCAGAAATGAGCAAAAAAGGAGCTGTTTTTTGCTCAGTTTTGCCCCAGCCCCCAGGAGCACTCTATAAGCTTCCTAATGCACTGTTTTTTGACAGAAAACGGGCATGTTTTTGTGAAAAACGGACCATTTTTTCTCATCCCCCCTCCCTGGAACATTATACAAGCCTCCTAAGGGCTATTCATTCCTCTTTTTTTTGAAAAAAAGGGCCCGTTTTTGGGAGTTTTGCAGAGTGCAAAACCTTTTTTAAAAAAAATT
Organism: Thamnophis sirtalis; assembly: GCF_051295495.1. Lineage (NCBI taxonomy): Eukaryota > Metazoa > Chordata > Lepidosauria > Squamata > Natricidae > Thamnophis > Thamnophis sirtalis. The sequence goes on from NW_028261388.1 coordinate 15,620,509, forward strand.
GCCTCTTCAAAACCTTGGTGCGTCTTATACTCCGAAAAATACGGTATTCACTTCAAATACAGGCTGCCTGCAGCTGTCCCAGTATCCCATTTACAGGCCCAAGAAATAGTGATTGAACAAAACTGACATTTTTTAGACTCTATTTTTCCTTTTCTTCAAAGGAGACCAACAATGAACTTATATATTCATACTATATAAAACATACGGTATTAGCTTAATTCGTCCACATCATTCGCACACTTGCCCCATACATGGATTCATGATAGTCAATGACGGTTTAGCCTGATGTGTCATGTGAACTGAGCCGCAGATTTATTTCTATCATCATAATTAGACTTCTATCTGAAGTGGCAAGCTCAAGACATTTTGAAAGTGGTAACGTTCCTGCATGGATCATTGCTGTAGCACAGGGGTGCTTAGATCTGGCCCGCGAGGTCGCCCTCGAAACAGACCGGCCCATGGTGCTTCTGCCAGCAAAAATGGAGTGCGGGAGGGCTGCAGGCGGCCCTCCCAAGCTCCGTTTTCACTGACAGAGGGTTGCAGGACGCTGTCACAGCCCAAAATGCATCCAGGGAGCCCATTTTTGTTGATAGAGCACTCAGGCCACCACAGGTGCCCCCCGATATGAGTGATGTCGAGCTGGCCAGTCACCCTGCCCCCCCCCCAAGTCAAACCCAACCCTGATGCAGCCCTCAGTGAAATCGAGTTTGACACCTCTGATTTAGCATATTCATATGAAGCCAAGTAAAAAAAAAAAATACTGGACTTCAAGATGGGGTAAAAAACAGGAATTTGCCTCCGAAATTCCGTAACGAGATTGTATTACAGTAGGTTTGTTTGCTTATTATGGAGAGAGGGGGACACAAGCATACTGCTGTGATCTTGATTCTTCTTTAAAAATAAAAGTACAGCAAGTCCTCAACAGATGACCAGTCACTTAGCGTCTCTTTGAAGTTATGACAGTGCTGACTTACAACCAATCATCACACTTACAAACATTGCATGCGATTGTGAATTGGGTACTTGGCAGCCAGCATCTGTTTATAATTGCAATGTCCTGGCCTTATGCGATTGCCTTCCTGGCTGTCAAATCAAGAGGGGATGCCAGATTTATTTCTTTTACTTACCAAGGGAAATAATAAAAATTGGAAATGGACATGCAATGACACACAACTGCATCGGTTGGTGACAGCAGTTCCAATCTCAGTAGAGGTGATATGTCAAGGCCCACCTGCATTTTAAAATTGTATTACAGAGTGAGCAATGCATGACTTGGTCTTTGGAGACAAAGGCGTATGTTAAAAATTTCAAGTTACGAGTTGTTGGGTGTTAGGAATACAGTCAACCACAGCTCCATTCTCTGCTACGTCTTCAGTATATGGCTGAAGTCCTAAGGGGGACATGCAATTAGTAGTCATTTTACAGTGAGCAAAGCAAGTACCATGGCCATTACCGTAAGAACTCTGGCATAAACAAACGGAGAGAATCAAAAAGAGAGGAAAAGTCACATTTATCTCACCAATCTTCTGCAGCTGTGAAATATACAACCCAAATATGCACTTGTAAAGTGAAACAGCAGTGAAGGAAACTATAAAAATGGTTGTTGTGTGCCTCTCCTATTCAAGTCATGTGTGTAGGGGCCCAGAGAAATCTGATTATTATGGGGCTTTGAGAGGAAGTGTGGAAGCAAAGATCATGCTAAGAAGAGGTAGAATTAAGACCATAATACTCCATCAAGACAGATACTCCCCGCCAAAGTGAGAGCTAATTATATAATACAATGCAGCACAATACAGTAAGCGTTCTCTTTCTTGTAACAGTGCTTGAATCTCAGCAAAGATCCACTAAAGAAGATTACAACCAGAAGTGGGTTGCTCTCGGTTCGGCCCGGATTGCGCGAACTGGTAATAGTGGCGGCGGAAGGCTCTGCTCACCCGCCCTGACGCTTCTGAGCATGTGCAGAAGTATAGCACGTGGGACCACGCCCAAACCAGTAGTAAAACAATTGGCAACCAACCTCTGATTACAACGTCCACAGTACTTTTACCAAACTTTAAACCATCATGGTAGAGGCTACCTTAAGACTTGACTGACTGGGGGAAGTGTAGTTCTGTGGCGAGGCGAGTTATCCCTTTACTTTCCATTAAGTAACTCTACTTTCTTTAGCAACTCTCTTCCATTAACAACTTTATAATTAGTAATCATCTACTGTCATTAATGAAAGATATAAGGCAAAATGTTGCACTGGGGGTTCACAACATTGGAAAGAGTTAGACCTTTCAGAAATTTATGGAAATTCCTATTCAAATCTTTTCCCTGAAACAACTTGTGTGAACAATACTTTCCATTGGCAGCAACAGAGACCACTTTTATACCTTCTGAAGAAAAGGTAAAAAATGTCTTGTTTCCAAGACGTTTAGAGTAGCTTTGATATTTGTCCTCTGAATGTTGGGTTCCTTGAGAGAAGCCATTGAGTGAGAGTCTAATCAACCATATGGGGAATTGTGCAGAGCACATTTATCCTTTAAGTGCCCCATGTCGGATCAATGTCAAATTTGTTTCATTTCAGAAATACACTCTGGATGTTGGACAGCAGTGGTGGGATTCCAAATTTTTTCCTTCTGGTTCTACGAGAGTGCTTTGTGCGCGCATGCACGCACCTAATGTGTGCTTTATACACATGTGCAGCACTCAAAGACTCTATGTCAGCACTGGTGAGCTGAGCTGTGTTTTAGCTCAGCTGAGGTACGGCAAGGGAATATAGGTCAGGGAATGGCGGGGGTGGGAGGGTGGGGCCAGCCAGAGGTGGTATTTTCCAGTTCTCTGAACTACTCAAAATTTCCACTACCGGTATGCCAGAACCGGTCCAAACTGGCTGAATACCACCTCTTTTGGACAGCATGGGAAAATTAGCACATAGAATTGTCTATGTTATTAAATAATTATTGGTATAAATGTTCTGGATGTTTATTCTTTAATCAGTTTCTCTGTGAAAGTGTAAACACAGACAATGAATAACTACACAATTATCTGCATTTAACAGATAAGTCACACAGCCTCTTGTCTAAGAGCTAACTCATACAATCTGGTGAATTTTTTGATATGGTGACTTCAAACAGAACGAATCCCACTAGATCAGGGATATCAAACTCGCGGCGTCAGATGACATAGCGGGACTTTTCCCCCCTTCGTTAAACCGGGCATGGGCGTGGCCAGCACTTGACACATCTGGCCCACGGACCGGGAGTTTGACAGCCCTTCACTAGATGGACCTGAAATGAATGATTTCATAATGCCTTCAAATGGGAAGAAATTGGTTTTCCTTTCCAGGAAAAAAAAAACCCGAAGACACCAATTTTATATGAATCTTCTTCAAGACAGTCCTATTCAGATGTCTTAAAATGTTTATCATGTTTTCAAAAAATACAATGAAATCCCTCCACCTCAAAAGCGTCTAATTCATTTTTTGCACTCCTATCTGTTTTGGTTTTTTGGGAATCGCAAAGTAAAAAATAAAACTTCTTAAATATTCAACAAGGCCAATACAGGTAGTCCTCGACTTACGATTGAGCCCCAAATTTTCTGTTACTAAGGGAGACATTTGTTAAGTGAATTTTGCCCCATTTTACAACCTTTCTTGCCACAGCTGTTAAGTGAATTGTTGCAGCTGTTCAGTAAGTAACATGGTTTTATGTGAATCTACTTTTCCCATTGATGTTGCTTGCCAGAAGATTACAAAAGGTGATCATGTGATCCAGGACAGTGCAACAGTCATAAATTTGAGACAGTTGCCAAATGTCTGGATGTGTTTTTCACACGTCTGAGTATGAAAAATGATCATAAGTCACTATTTTCAGTGTTGTTGTAACTTCGAACAGTTACTGAACGAACTGTTAAGTCAAGGGCTACCTGTAGAATATTTGAGTTTCCCTCAGATTGTTAAGGAAACAATATTCCAATGATATTCCAAAAATCTTACACAGTTGATCTGGAAATACTGTTTTTGTGACTTCTGTGGAAAGGGTTACTCTTATTTCTCTAGCAATGTCTGATCTGTTTTCCTGAATGAAAAGACTGGGGAATAAAACAAAAAGTTTCAGGATCCAACACTTGAAGTTGTGTTCTGTTGTGGACTTGTCCTCTCCAATCCTCTGTTGAAAAGAGCTAAAAAGCAAACAATGCTCACTTTAAAGGCTTTCAAAAGAGAGTGATTAAAACCAGGTATAATTTCAATTCCTTGAAATGCTTCATTGAAGATACTCTGAATATGCAAAGTCCTTGTGGAGTTCTCCAGATTTGCAGATCAATGCATGTCAAAAGAGACAAAACAGTCAATATCAGATCAGATAATATTTTCCCAGAGAGAAAATGTTCCTAAAAGCAGGAGTAACAGGCGTGGATGTTTGTCTTTTCAGCACAGGCTTTAAATAATGGCATCATGTTCATCACTGGAGGGAAAAAGAAAAGAAAAGGAACTATGTTATACACTTCACAGGGAGCTACAGAATGATTAAATGAGATTAACAAAAATGCAAAACTTTCCGGACCATCTTTTGTAACGTAACATAAAAAAAAAAATGTTAGACCATCACAAACAAGCCGGGTTCTACTGATCAACATAGTGTTTAAGGTTATTATCATCATCATCATTTAGTAAATGGTAAATGTTCCCCTTGCACATATGTGCTAGTCGTTCCCGACTCTAGGGGGTGGTGCTCATCTCAGTTTCAAAGCCAAAGAACCAGCACTGTCCAAAGACCTCTCAATGATCCCCATATCAAAACAACCTACCTTGTTACATATAACACTCTACTTTAGCAAAATGGTTCGGTTGAGATCGGTATATGTGGGACAAGATTGGAGTTAATTGTAGGGGTGACACCGAAAAATATAATTTTATCAATTTAATTATCTCTATATTATTATTTTTCGGAGTATAAGTACCTTTCCCCCCCTAAAAGTGCATGGAAATGTTGGTGTGTCTTATACACCAAATACAGCCATTTTTGGCCTTCCGAAGCCCCACCCCCGCATCCCATTTTTGCAAAAAAGGGCAAAAAACTGATCATTTTTCGCAAAAACAAGAGGCGTTTATGCCTTCCCCCAGCCCCCAGAAGCACTCCGCAGGCTTCAACAGGTCTGAGGGAAGGCAAAAATTGTTCTGTTTTCGCAAAGAACGGCCCATTTTCCACAAAAATGGGGGCACTTTTTCCTTTCCCCAGCCCCGCTGATGCCAGAGTGCTCCTGGGGGCTGGGGAAGACAAACACTTTTTTTTCTTACTTGCCTCATTGAAATCTTGGTGCATCTTATACACCAGTGCATCTTATAGTCCGAAAAATACGGTATTTTATATTTTATTCCAATTTCATTTTAAATCATATTTTATTCCAATTCCATTTTAAACTGTATTTTATTCCAATTCCATTTTAAATCGTATTTTATTCCAATTCCATTTTAAATCGTATTTTATTCCAATTCCATTTTAAATTGTACGTCATCCAATTCCATTCTAAATTGTTTTCATTAGAGTTTAGTAATAATTTGGAACTCTGCACTTTGATATGGCCCAAGGGCTAATCAATAAAATGAAGTGATAAGCATTTCAGAAAGGAGCCACCCTAAGCTTTCCCGAGAATGAAAGGAGGTGAGAGTTAGTTTTGTTCTTACGAGATTTTGTTAATGGAACCTTACAATAAAGATTTTGGTTGTGCTTCTTGTCTGGACAATCACTATCTGGGAACCACAATCACCACAAAGCAAAAATAGTCTCTGATCTTACTGGAAGGAAAGAAAAGGCATCTTTTTTTACTGAACGCTTAAAAATAAACCAAAGAAGCTTGGTGAGCAAAATTCTGGGATTAGAATCGGGTGGCAAGGAAGCACAAAATGAAAGAGTCTGGTTTCCTTCAAAAGGCAGAAGAAAAAGTTATTCTATTTTAGGATTAGCTACGTGCTCCAGTATATTGTCCCTTATTTTTGTGAACATCAGCAGGAGGCAAGAGAGTTGGCTTTCCACTGTAACAGAAAAAATTAGGGTCTAACCAGGGGCTCAAATAGTTCAAAAGACGGGATGTTGCAGAGCTCCTGGCCTCTACCCATGTTGAGCCAACGATAAGGAAGTAATCACAGAGTAAACAAAAGAACTCTCGTTGTTAGGAAGGGTTACAAAGGGTTTAGTACGATGACATTTCCTCTTGTGTAAGAGGGGGTTAGTCTCGCCTTTCAGAGGAATAAAAACTTAAAAGAGCTAAAATGAAAGCAGCCAGACAAGTTAGTAACTTCCCGTTCTTAAATATTGCTATTTCATTAGGATGATGAGCCTAATTTAAGAGTTTATTCAGTCTATTTGGTCGCCATGGTGTAAAAAAGATGTCGAGACTCTAGAAAGAGTGCAGAGAAGAACACTATTGGATGGGGCATTTTCAGAGTTTAATGAACTCCAATAACTAAAGAGACCACAGCTTTTCCATTCAAAGTTATTCACATTAGCTACCAATATCGGAGAGCCATAGTAGATAGAAGACCCTCAAAATAAATTAAGCCAATCTGTTAGATCTAGAAAGAGTGCAGAGAGGAGCAATAAAGATTAGGGGACTGTGGGGGTAAAACATATAAAGAACAGTTGCAGGAATTGGGTATGTCTAGTTTGATGAAAAGAAGGACTAGGGGAGACATGATAGTAGTGTTTCAATATCTCAGGGGTTGCCACAAAGAAAAGGGAATCAAGCTATTCTCCAAAGCACCTAAGGGCAGGAGAAGAAGCAATGAGTGGAAACTAATCAAGGAGAGAAGCAACTTAGAACTAAGGAGAAATTTCCTGATGGTTAGAACAATTAATCAATGAAACAAACAACTTGCCTCCAGAGTTGTAAATGCTCCAACACTGGAAGTTTTTAAGAAGATGTTGGATAACCATTTGTCTGAAATGGTATAGTTTCCTGTCTAAGCAAGGGGTTGGACTAGAAGACCTCCAAGGTCCCTTCCAACTCTGTTATTTTCTATTCTATTATTACTAGAGGGAAAATTAAGGTTCCACAGAGTTATCAGCAGAGTGTAATAATGTGCCCGCGTTTGCATTAAAATGTTGGAGAAGTATACTTGGATGAGAACGGCAAAATATATACTGTATTAATGTTTTGGTGCCCACCTGACCTACAAAAGAATAGAAAACCTCCTTCTACCAGGTGAGACTATTGATCAATTTAGTTTAAGATTTGCTTTGGCTCCGTCTTTGGCATTATTTATCTGCTGGCTTCAAGCAATTCAACCAGTGAGTTTTATGGCTGAATGATGGTGACAGCCTGGGTTTAAGAAGGGTTCTGGTTTCTTGGTCTGCTCTGCCTTGTTAGGCTAACATGTCTGAAGTTACAGCTTCCATCATCCCTCCATTAGTTTAATAGTAGGATAATGTCCTACTAAAGGACACAGTGGCTCAGTGGCTAAGATGCTGAGCTTATTGATCAGAAAGGTTGGCAGTTCGGTGGTTCGAATCCCCAGCACCGTGTAACGGAGTGAGCTCCCCTTACTTGTCCCAGCTTCTGCCAACCTAGCAGTTCGAAAGCACGTAAAAAATGCAAGTAGGAAAATAGGGACCACCTTTGGTGGGAAGGTAACAGCGTTCTGTGCACCTTCAGCTTTTAGTCATGCCAGCCACATGACCATGGAGACATCTTCAGACAGCGCTGGCTCTTCGGCTTTGTGCGAGGGGAACCTTTACCTTTAGGATAATGTCAGCCCTGCCAACTCTGTATCGTATCATATTCTCTAGTGCTCGAGCAGATTACATTCTTCCTCAAACCTCATCCAGTATTACACTTAGAAAAAGATCAAAAATATTCAACGTACATGGTTCGATACTGAACACCTCTTTTTGTGTGATAGAATCTGCATCCAACATAGCCAAAGGCGAGAATTCCCAGAGTCAACACAATGCCACCAATGAAGCTGCCGGCGCTGAACCCTGATGAGTTGCCTTGAATTGCTGAAGCTTCTGTAATGGTTTAAAAAAGAAGAAGACAACAATGTTCATACACTTTGGCAGAAGTATTAATTTTTCATTTTTTATAAGTGTGTATATTGTACAGCTCTTGCTTGCTGGTTCCTGTTCTTTTAATTCTTATCGTGTTTTACCATATTTCTTTTTAAGGACATGTAGCTGACTTTAACTGATCTTGAGAAACTAAGTAGGTTGGCTATGGTTAGTACTTGGTCAGGAGTTTACCACGAAATACAGTCTGTAGAAGAGAGTAGGAAGCTGAAAAAGAGAAAAAAAAACACCCAACCAATTTCCTGGAAGAAACTACTGACAGATGCTATCTGAAATGATGTCAAGAAAACTGTATCGATGGAAAGAACCAGATGAACTCAAAAGAATCTTTATTCTACTTTAGAAGTGGTGACTTATCCTTTAACACAGGGCTCTCCAAACTTGGCAATTTTAAGACTTGTGGACTTGAATTCTGGGAGTTGATGTCCAAAAGTCTTAAAGTTACCAAGTTTGGAGATCATTGCTTTAACAGGAAAATTAAATGAATTCCGTTGGGCTGTCGGAACCTACCTGAAGAGTCTATTCTTTACCATAGCTCAGACCAATTTCTGGATTTCTCTTGGCTGATAGAGAAACAGGAATGGACAATTGAGAACCTCTTTTCAATATCCCTAGAGCACCCTTCACATCACTGCTAAGGCTAAGGACTTGGGGAGTCATTGTTCCCAATGATTCTAAAATGGGAATAACAACTGTATGAATGCTCTAGAACAGGGGTGTCAAACTTGATTTCAATGAGGGCCACATCAGGGTAGTGTTTAACTTCGGGGGGAGGGGAGGACAGTGTGGGGGCGTGCGTGGCCAGCTCAATGTCACTCATCGAGGCTCCATTTTCAACCGCAAGCCAAAGTGCCTACGCGGAAGGCCAAGCGCATGCGTTTGCTCACATTTGTGAACCGGTAGCAGGGGTGGATTCCTGCCAGTTCTAATCTCTTCTATGGAAGGGGTTCCGCAAATCTACAGTGCCGTTTAGAACCGGTTCCAGCTCCCTCCCCCCGTCTGTTGCACATCATCAAGTTGAAGAGCGAGAGGAGGAATTCTGGGAGTTGAAGTCCACAAGTCTTAAAGCTGTCAAGTTTGAACACCCTTGGTTTTTTTTCCTAAAGAGTTAGGGGTGCAAGGGTCTTGTAACTTGACAGCTTTAGGTTTGAGTGCTTCAAATGCCAGAGTTTCTGAGCCAACATGTTGGTTGCTAAGCAAGAGCGTTGTTAAGTGAGTTTCACCACATTTTACAAGTTGGCCACTCCCACCCAGCCACATGACTACCAAGCCACTCCCACCTAGTCACATGGCCAGCAAGCCACTCCCACCCAGTCACATGGCCGGCAAGCCACTCCCACAAAGCAGGCCAAGCCTACAGAAGAGGTTCTACAAATTTTTGAAACTCACCCCTGACCGGTAGAGAAAGTAAGTGAATACCACCCCTGGGTTGTACATCAGAAACAAACCAAATGCTCATGAATGTAATCAATTCCCCATAATATTCTGGTTTTTCAGAGTAACCAAAGAAGAGATGTGCCTCATTTCTATAAATTCGTGCAAAGTTTCTTTAAAAACGAAGGCAATCATGATGAATTGAATGAGGTGAGCTGCAGATGCTATTCTAGACAACAATCAAGTAGGGAGTGAAATGTCGGTGCATACCTGAGGCCAAAGTGGATGATGGCTTAGTTACGGGAACTGCAGAGGTCTTCTTGGTCCCAGATTCAGTTGGAGAATGCTTTGTACTGGCAGGAGGTATAGGTTTGTTTGTTGGGGAGGCAACGGTAGATGGTGCAGCAGGGATGGTCTTGTTGGTGGTTGCTGGGATCTTAGAAGTCACTTCGGGTTGAGCCGTGGTTTTCACTGATTTTGGGGTGGTATTGTTAACAGTCAAGGTCTTTTCTGGTTTAGAAAGAGACATAAGCTTTTGAGAATAATGCGTATATTACAGGATAGATTTATCAATATATGAAAAGGTATTGTAACAAACAGGGGCGAGGGGGCTCAGTGGCTAAGACACTGAGCTTGTCGATCAGAAAGGTTGACAGTTCAAATCCCTAGCATTGCGTAACGGAGCAAACTCCCGTTACTTGTCCCAGCTTCTGCCAACCTAGCAGTTCAAAAGCATGTAAAATTGCAAATAGAAAAAATAGAAACCACCTTTGGTGGGAAGGTAACAGTGTTCCATGCGCCTTTGGCATTTAGTCATGCTGGCCACATGACCACGGAGACATCTTCGGACAACATTGGCACTTAGGCTTTGAAACGGAGATGAGCACTGCCCCATAGAGTCGGGAACGACTAGCACATATGTGTGAGGGTAACCTTTACCTTTTATTGTAACAAAGATGTGTGATTCTTATCATTTTTGGAACAGGAACATCATAAGAAGCTGCCAGTCCAGCTATTTTGTGGATGTTCCTAGAGCAGGAGTGTCAAACTCAATCGGATCTAGCCTGTGGAGTGCTTAGATCTGATTCGCGGGTCCTGGAAATAGGGTGGGTCCATAGTGCCTCTGCCAGCAAAAATGGAGATCGGGGGGGGGGAGCCAAAAATAGAGCCCTGGCGGGCTGCGCATGCCCCCCCCCGCTCCATTTTCACTGGCAAAGGGCTAGCAAAACAAACTAAAAACAAAACAAAAGGAGAAATGTTTCCCCTTTTTGCATTTGAGCTTGCAAGAAGGGACAAGAAAGGAGAAAGGTAAAGACAAAGGAAAAGAAGGAAAAGATGGGAAGAGAGCCAGGAAGGACATATAAGGAAAGAAGGGCAGGAAGAAGAAAGGAGAATGAGGAGGGAAGGAAAAAGAAGAAAGGAAGGAAGGAAGGCCACACTTGGAACACTGCATCCAGTTTTGGTCGCCACAATGTAAAAAAGCTGTGGAGACTCTAGAAAGAGTGCAGAGAAGAGAAACAAAGATGATCAGGGGACTGGAGGCTTAAACATATGAAGAACGGTTGCAGGAACTAGGTACGCCTAGTTTAATGAAAAGAAGGACTAGGGGAGACATAATAGCAGTGTTCTGATATCTCAGGGGTTGCCACAAAGAGGGAGTCAAACTATTCTCCAAGGCACCTGAGAGTAGAACAAGAAGCAATGGGTGGAAACTAATCAAGGAGAGAAGCAACCTAGAACTGAGGAGAAATTTCCTGGCAATTAAAACAATTAATCAGTGGAACAGCTTGTCTCCAGAAGTTGTGAATGCCCCAACACTGGAAGTCTTTAAGAAGATGTTGGATAGCCATTTGTCTGGAATGGTATAGGGTTTCCTGCCTAGGCAGGGGGTTGGATTAGAAGACCTCCAAGGTCCCTTCCAACTCTGCTATTGTATTGTATTGTATTGAAGGAAGGAAGGAAAAAGAAGAAAAGGAAGGAAAGAAGGAAGATTATAATGACAGTGAGGAAGGGTGTCAGGGAAGTCCTACCTTGGCCACCACAGGTGCTCCCGATACAAGTGACATCAAGCTGGCCACGCCCACTCTGGCTCCCCGAGGTCAAACACAACCCTGATGCAGCCCTGAAATCGAGTTTGACCCCCCTGTGCTAGAGTTTTCCAGAAGTAAAACATGTCGGAACAGGGGATAGTATGCAGCATTCAGGATAAATAATGGACCCCCCCCCCGAATGGCCAGATCTTTAAAGTCCCAAAGAAATACAGAATGTTGTCTCATTATGATTAGAATAATAGGTTTTGAACTTCTCTAAACCAAAAAACGAGAGCTAATCTGCTGCAGTGGGTTGAGACACCAGGCTAAAAACCAGGAGACTGGGAATTCTAGTCCCACCTTTTACACAAAACCAGCTGGTGTCAAGTAACACCCCCAACGAAAGAAGACTCCGAGGCTTGAAGTTCCTCAAAGTTCCATTTTATTAGAGATGTCATATTGGCACATCTGGGGAAACCCGAATCTGAAAGCTTCCAGGTTTCCCCCACTCATGTGAAAGTTCAAGTCCTTGCCCAGCACCCTCATGTCCATCACATGACCCAATCAGGCACTATTCAAAACTGGAGATGCCTCCCAGTCACGTCACCCCATCTGCAGGGCAAGGTGTCCTTGACTCTCTGAGAAAAGAATGTTATATTGACTACATTTCTTCCATACTCCATATAATCCCCCCTCCCATTTTCCCACAGTAGAAAACGTGGCAGGCCTGAAGGCCCAATGTGAAAGATGGCTTCCAGGCCTGACAGCTGGATGACCTTGAACCAGTCACTTTCTCACAGCCTAGGAAAGAGGCAATGGGAAACCACTTCTGAAAAACCTTGCCAAGAAAAAAAACATGGACTTGTCCAGGCAGCTTCTAACTGAAACATGTCTGAACAGAAGGGTAACCCCCACCCCCCCCCCATAAAATACAACTTTAATTAAATAGCAACAGCACTAATAAGGATAATGTAACTTAAATACACCGTCCCTTACACAAGCAGCAAATTATTTGGTTGCCAAGAGGAAATGCTTCCCGTTCCTTGATGTGACTGGTTTATTCTATATTTTTATCTCCCTTGCAATCAATAGCCAAATTCTTTCTGATAGAAATCATCGGGCCAGTTTGTAGCTTACCAGTCATGGGAAAATACCCTTTTTTCCCAGAACTTGTGCAACTACATTCCATTGTTTGTTTTCCTCTTGGCAAACCAAGCATTCTATGGAGATGAGAAAGATGCAAGTTCCTTCCTATTCAGTTTTTGCTGCAGTTACATGTTCACCATTGAGGGGATTGATCGCATTCACATGGGTGTGACACACCAAAAATAGACCAGTCCCGAATCACATATTTTGGAAAACAGAAACAACTACTCCTATATCCTGAATGGAAACTTGTCTCGTGTATTTCATTTATAAACTGATTTGTTGATTGATATTTTTCCTGTCTGAATGATTTCTACGCAGATGGAATTATTGATTCATATATTGGGAAATTCCTGGAATCTGGAAAGTTTAAATCTCTTTAGCTAGTCGTTTGATGTATGACAATCAAGCCCAAAATTTGCAGTGCAGTGCGTTTTGGTTGCATTTTATGACTCTTTTTTTTTGGCCACAGTTGTTAACTGAATGACTGCAGTTTTTAAGTTAGTAACACGGCTGTTCAGTGAATCGGGCTTCCCGATTCACCTTGCTTGTCTGAAGGTTGCAAAAAGTGATGACATGACCTTGGGACACTGCAAATCGTCATAAATATGCACCAGTTGCCAAGCGCCCAAATTTTGATCATGTGATCATGTGGATGTTGCAATGGTCGTAAACGTGAAAAATGGTCGTAAGTCACTTTTTCAGTACTGTTGTAACTTTGAATAAATGGCTGTAAATTGAGGACTATCTGTAATCCATTTTTCTTCCTGTTTCCATAATTAATTACCAACAAAGGCAGCATTTAACTTAAAAAAAAAATTAAACATTATCCACTTCAAATTGACTGCAGAAAATTACTATATACCAAGTTAAACGCAGTCTACCAGCAATATTATAGTGCAGGGGTGTCAAACTCACGTCACAGTGGCGTCACATGACGCATTGGGATTCTTCCCCCCCCTTTCGCTAAAGCAGGCATGGGTGTGGCATCTGAAGCATCCAACCCACAGGAATTTGACAGCCCTGTTATAGTGGGACAAACCAGATATATATTATTTTATTGCTATTCCTCACTTAGTGACACAAATATTAGAAACTAGTACTCCAGCTATAGCCTATGTTCTGGCTTAAAAATGATCAGTAGCTTTGCAGAGTTGTGTTTCTGGATTTCTGTCATCTGAATCTCTGCCTCTTTCCTCATGCCATGCACTAGCCATGGCACGTGAAAACCCTCTACCATTCTAAACATTTTTTTCTCTTTCCTTTTCTCTTTAGCCTTGTACTTTAACACGCGCCCGCCTGTACTGTCAAATCTGTTTGTGTGTACTTGTGTTGAGTGTCCTTGTGTGTGAGTGACTGTAGCCCTTTTGAAGAGATGATCATGGGCCGTCTTACAGAATGACTGAGTGGGAATGTTGAGTCAGGACTTTGCTTCCCAGGAATAATGCGTAATTTTTAATATGCAAAAATTGAAACATATCGACAAATGCCTTGGGGGTGTGAACTGTCCATCAAAAAGTGACGGGTGAACAAGGCCCATTCATCAACTCTCCTGGTCAAAGGACTCCGAAGCAGCGTCCTTCGCTGCTAGTTTCAAAATGGAAGTGAAACAATTTTGTTGCATATGCAGAAAGAACAAAACCAAGAAGTTTGACTGGGATGGAAAAGGAAACTTGTTCCTTCAAGTCAATTCTGACTCACGGTGATTATCTGGAAAAGCCTCTGCAGTTCTCTTGACAAATATTTCAAAAGCGGCTTGCCCATGGCTTCTTTCTGGGGCTGAGAAGGACTTGCTGAAACTCAACCAGTTGGTTTTGTGCCCCAGGTGGAATCAAGAGTTTCCTGGCTTTTAGCTTGATGCTTTAACCTCTCCGCCAAACTGGCTCTCATACCTAGGTTCAAATTCCTATTAAATTGCAAAGCTCATTAGACGAAGATGAGCCAGTTGCTGTTCTGACTCAGGCTTCCTTAAAAAGCAAGAAGCAGAATCTTGGTCTGGGCAAAACCCCTTTTATTTACACATCTATGAATTCCTTTCATTCACAGTCAGCAAGGCTTGACAAACAGTCTTTCCGAGGAATATTTATCCACACGAACCTTATCTCGCTTGGAGAGCTGCCAGATAATTAGTTTCCAGATGCAGAGCAAGGCAAAACGTGGCACAGAGTCTCTTATAGTCACAAGAAGAACTTTCCACTCTTGAAATGGCTGAATGAATTAATTGTTTCCTGCAAAAGACCACTCCCCATTCGTGCCTCTTTTGTTTCCTATGGGAGGGGCCAATGACCTCCAAGGTGTGGCTTTACTCCTGAGTCAACTATGCTTTCTTAGTTGTCCTTGTCTTCTAGCATCTCTGCGCATGTGCACAATCTCTGCACATTGGGGAACAGGCTCCAGCTGTTCCTCTGCCTCACTGCTGTCTATCTCCCTCTCAGCATCCAACATAGAGCCCTCATCTGAGATTTCCTCAGCCCTCAGGACTGGCCCATGTTCCTCTCCAACCTCCTCACTCTCCGACTCTGTTGCCAGCTCTGCTGGCGGGCCACAACACCCAGTTGGTTTTGTGTCCCAGGTGGAATCAGAACTCAAAGAGTTTTTTGAGTTTTACCTTAGTTGCTACCACTCAGACTAGAGCGACACCCACTGAGTTCTTGTGACAATAACAATGTGGTAAGAGGGAATGAACCTTCTTGGACAGGAAAGGCGGCATGTGTTATGTCACAGTTTAAAATAAATCGCTCGTACCCCTTAACGAGACAGCGCACTGACACACTGTCACAGGATAAGCAGTGAAATATTTGTAGCATCTTCTGCAGAAGAGTCTGTGAGGCATCCAGAAACCCAACGAAAAAAGGAATGCAAATATTTATACACGGTCACCAGGACATTGCAGTTTGTGTTTGAGTTTATAGCTGTTATACAACAGAAGGGATAAAACTGTCTGCATCAGTTTGGTTTGCAAATCCAGAGGGGTGCTTTCAAAAGGAAGCGGAAGGCCTCTCTGTAGAAATTCAACACATCAGAAAAGAGTGTCCCAATTCAGGCTCAGCTTTTCATCTCCGTCATGTTTCAATATAGTCACGGGGTTGGAGATAATGTAAACTAAGGGTGTCAAACTCAAGGCCCAGGGACTGGATTCGGCCCACGGGGTGCTTAGATCTGGCCTGTGTGGCCACCCTGGAAACAGAAAGGACTGACCCGCGGTGTCTCTGCCAGCAAAAATGGAGCTTGGGGAGGGCTGTTTGTGGCCCGCCCAAGCTCTGTTTTTATTGGCAGAAGGTTGCAGTAGGCTGTCGCAGACAAAAATGGAGCTTGGGAGCCCATTTTCGCTGGCAGAGTGCTTGGGTCACAGGTGCCCTCGACATGAGTGACGTCATGCTGGCCATGCCTCTGGCTATACCCCCCCCCCACAAAGGTCAAACACAACCCTGATATGGCCGTCAGTGAAATTGATTTTGACAGCCCTGATGTAGATCAAGGGGTCCCCAACTTATGGGTTGTGGCCCACTATCCGGCCATGGCCTATTAGCCACCAGGCTGTGTGAGTGGCTGTTTGGTGTGCGTGCACATGCTTGTGTCGCATGCACTCGTGACCCCTCTAGGACAGGTGTCATCATGGGTGCTTGCAGCGCCACTCATGCGAGCCTTGTCATGGGTGCTTGTGGCCCAGTGGTGCGTTCCGGATCCTGTACTGGTTGGAATGAGCCTGGTGTTGTCCACATGGACGTGTGCAGTGCACATGTGTCTCACCATTTCTGCGAGCCTCTGCGATGCTCCATCTGCTCAGTGGAGCGTCGCGCAGGTGCTGTATGCACCGTGTGCATGCGCAGAAACGCTGAAGGCTTAAAAGACCGGTAAAGAGCTCAGGTGGGCGGGCGGGTCCTCCAGAGCACCGTACCAGAACGGTATCTGGTGCTCTGGGCAGGCTCCAGTACCCCTGTACTGGGGTGTACTGCCTGCAACTCACCACTCTTGTGACCCCATTCATGTGAGCCCACTCAGCCTCACTCGGACGAGAAACGGGAATTCACGCATGTGGATTCTGCACACATAGACCTGCCCCTCCCACAAAATCATCCCCTTTCCACCCCTCCTCCCACTCCGGGCCACCAACCTGGAAAGTTTGGAGAACTATGATGTAGTTCATGTAAAACAGGATCTCCAAGAAAGGCAAATCCATCTTACTCTTTTAAGTAAGAGCTTCAGTATCAAACTTTCCTTGTCCAAATAAATTTAAATTTCAAGTATCATTAAATAAAATCTCTCTCCCCCATCCCCCAACAATTCAAGAGTAGACACTCTTCAGAATTCTGCAAGCATTTTTGCATGTATATCTACTGCATGGCTGACAGTTGCCGAGGTGGTGCAGTGGTTAGATGCAGGCTACTTCAGCTGACTGCAGTTCTGCAGTTCGGCTGTTCAAATCTCACCGGCTCAGGGTTGACTCAGCCTTCCATCCTTCCAAGGTGGGTAAAATCAGGACCCGGATTGTTGGGGGCAATATGCTGACTCTGTAAACCACTTAGAGAGGGCTGAAAGCCCTATGAAGCGGTATATAAATCTAACTGCTATTGCTATTGACAAAACAGCTGATCCATAACCAGAAAGGGATAGGAAATAAATGAGAAATTTTCTTCACGCAAATAATCTGTTCTGAGTGCCTTTTTCTAAACAACTTTTATGCATGGTATCCAACTATTGTTTTCTTTCATGAGTCATATTTTAATTTGAAATTTGAAAAAAACCCCACCCACCAATGCTTAGGTCAGAATTGTTATTTGCGGCAGGGAAAAGAGAAGGTCAAAACATATCACTCATTTGCAGAACCACTCGGAGATTTTGCAGCAGCCTTTACTAACGGAAGTTGTGGAGAATGGTTTTATCTTCAGCACATTGCAAAGAAATCAGCTGTGGTTTCAATGATTAAACTGAAACTTCCTGAAACTTCTTGTTTTTCTTGTCATTTGAGAGCCAATGTCTCCCTGCCTCAAATATCATTTAAAGACAGCATTAATTATGGGCAAAAGGATCTGGGTATTCTCTTGGTGAAATACTTACCTCATGGCATGATCCTTTTGTGAAGCATGTATGAAATACAGGAACAGATACAATAAATGTGTAGATCACTTCTTGAAATGTTGATAAACAAGGCATGCCGCCACTTGTTTTCCTTTTATAGCATGTGATTTTAAAAAATAAGATAATCACCTCATTCTTTTGCCTACTACATTATAGGTAAAAGGTAAAGGTTCCTCTCACACATATGTGCTAGTTGTTCCTGACTCTAGGGGGCAGTGCTCATCTCCATTTCAAAGCCAAAGAGCCAGGGCTGTCCAAAGACGTCTCCGTGGTCATGTGGCCGGCAGGACTAAACACCGAAGGCGCATAGAGCGCTGTTACCATCCCACCAAAGTGATCCCTCTTTTTATACTTGCATTTTTTACGTGCTTTCGAACTGTTCGGTTGGCAGAAGGTAGGACAAGTAACGGGAGCTCTCTCCATTATGCGGCGCTAGGGATTCAAACTGCTGAACTGCCGACCTTTTAATCGACAAGCTCAGCATCTTAGCCACTGAGCCACTAGCTAAATTTAACATTATCACCACTTTTACTATAAATATAAGGTCCAATTTTTGACCAGGTTGATGGAGAAGCTTTAACATTTCTTTTTCCACATGTTTTATTTGGAAATTGGAGACTCTCCTCTCCCTCCCCCATAATACATATATTCCATTGTGAAGTATGGGAGAAACAGAGACTGAAAGGTAATTCTTAGGCAGAATGGAAACAGAAAGAAAATATTTTGATGGTTAATGACACCCTTCCCCCATTTAACCAAAACCCAAATAAATATATATAGACTTCATGTACTGCAAGCAATGCATGTATAGAAAGAGTCTGAAGCATATCATCCTAAGGAAACATAAATTGAGTTTTTAAATAGACACCAACAATAGAAAAAGAAAGGGAGAGAGGAGGAGAGAATGAAAGGAAGATGGGGGAAAGAAGTAAGAGGTAAGTAGAGGAGGATGGAAGGGAGGGAAAGAGGAGAGAGGGTAGAAAGGGGAAGAGGAAGAGCAGGAGTAGGAGAAAGGTAAGGGAAGAAGGAAGGGGAAGGAGAGAAGGAAGGAAGAAATTAGAGAAGGGAGGGAGGGAGAAAAGAAAGGGTAAACAAGGTGGTGTTACAAAAGGAGGAAGGGATGGTAAATAAAGCAACCCAAACTGTACATTATAACCTGTTAAATGAAATAATAAATGTGTAAGAATGATACAGGTAAAGAAGAATAACAATTATGTGAATGTATACTTGTGAATGGCATGTAAGAGAATAAAAGAATAAAAAAATCTTTGAAAAGAAAAAAGAAAGAGTCTGAAGTGGCAATATGTTCTGATTATGTTACTTAGTCAGGTAATGAAACCTCTGCATGAAAAAACCAAGTTCTGAGAGCACTAAGGAACGGTTCCACCACAAATGCGCGAACGACAAAAGTGCGCCTGACTAAACCGCGGTGACAAAACCATGCCGACAAAACCGCGCGACGAATGAGTGACGAATGAGCCCTGAAGCGCGCCGACAACACCGCGCCGACAGAAGCGCGCTGTAACCTAACCCTAACCCTAACCCTTACCTTAACTTAAATCGCGCTTCTGTTGGCGCGCTGTTGTCGACGCGCTTTTGACATCGCGGTTTTAGCCCCGCGGTTTTGTTGGCACGCTTATGACGTTCACGCTTTTGTCAGGTCACGCTAAGGAACCCATAGCTCATCAATCTTATTCCCTGGTTTGCATTCAGCATAAGCTACAAAAGAACCGAGGTACCAAAAGTTGGTGAATAAGGTCAATCTCTGCAAAATGCAACCCCCCCCTCCTTGAATTTTCCTTCAAGACCATCCTGACTCCTGGTGACTCTAAGGACAAGACCATGCCGTTTTCTTGCAACATTTTCAGTTTGCCATTGCCCCTTTCTAGGACTGTGATTGTGCCAAAAATCACCCAGGTGGCTTTCATGGCTAATGTAGGACTAAAATCATAGTCTCCACTAGTCTTAGCTTAGTTCCGTGATGGCGAACCTATGGCATGCATGACCACAGGGATGCCGCAACGGTCATAAGTGTGAAAAATGATCATTAGTCACTTTTTTCACTTCTGCTGTACCTTTGAACGGTCACTCAATGAATGGTTGTAAGTCAAGGACTGCCTGTACAGGGAAGATGTCTATGCTTGTTTTGCTGCCCCTTAAGATACCGTATTTCTCAGAGTATAAGACGCACCTTTTTCCCTCAAAAAAGAGGGTGAAAATCTGGGTGCGTCAATTGCAGCATTTTTTGCCTCCCGAACCCCCACTCCCCTTTGCAAAAATGGCTGTGCATAGCCTTTAGGAGGCTTCCAAGGTGCTCCTGGGGGCTGGGGAGGGCGGAAATGAGCGAAAAATGGGTCGGTTTTTTGCTTGTTTTTGCCCTCCCCCAGCCCCCAGAAGCACTCTATAAGCCTCCTAAAGGCTATGCATGCCCTTTTTTTGTTTAAAAAAAGGGACCATTTTCACAAAAAATGGCCATTTTTGGGAGGTCTGCAAAGTGCAAAACCGTTTTTTAAAAAATTGCCTTCAAAATCTTGGTGCGTCTTATACTCGGTTGCGTCTTATACTCCGAAAAATACAGTAGTTTGTGCCCCATTGTGGCTTTTATAAATACTTGTTCAGAGGATCATGCTTGTTATTTGAGAGGTGAGTCTAATTACGCCTACTGAAAACAAGAACAATACTCTTTATTTCTCTCAAAAGCCATCATTTTTCTCCAGGAAATAAAGCCAGAAAAGATCAGAAAGTGCCTCTATTAACTCACGGGTGTCTCTTTCTCTGATAGCTTGTAAGCAAACCTCCACCCAAGGCAGGTAACAACAGCAACCTGTACCTCCAGTTCTATGCCTCATGTACAGATCTTAGCAAGCATACAATACTCAAGCATGATTACAGGGTTGCTGGTAGCATTAGGACTTTGTAACTTCTTTCCTGAAGCTGTAGCACTACCTAGAACAGTTTCTCAACCTCGATGACTTTTAAGATGTGTGGGCCTCAACTCTCAGCTTCCCCCACTGCCTGGGGCAATTCTGAGAGTTGAAGTCTATGGACCTTAAAGTTCCTGAGACTGAGAAAATGTGGTTCTAGTAATTCGTAGTCAATTCCCATTACTCTTTTCCAGGAATTATTGTCCACTCTGAAAGAACACTAATCAGTCAGAGACTTCCCTTTCTCTTAGCTCTTGAAAGCCGGTGCAATAAATCCCCTTGGCTGCCCCAGAGGGGTTTTCCCCAGAGGTGATATTCAGAAGGTTCTGACCAGTTCTGGAGAACCGGTAGCGGAAATTTTGAATAGTTTGGAGAAGCGGTAAATACCACCTTTGACTAGCCCCACCCACATCAATTCTCTGCCTCCTGAGTCCCAGCTGATCAAGAGGATTTTGCAGCAACCTTCCCCTGGAGTGGGGAGGGAATGGAGATTTTGCAGTATCCTTCCCCTGTCATGCCCACCAAGCCATGCCTACAGAAGCGGTAGTAAAAAAAATTGAATCCCACTACTGGTTTACCCACACATCCAAGATAAAAGCCATAGAGTTTACATCTCCATCTTTCAATTGGAAAAAAAAAAGACAGAGGGAACATAACATTCTGTCACATGATCCTGTTCTAAAGAAGCAAAAATGAAATTACCCTGAATGGTGGCTCTAACATCTATTTTCCTGGTGTGACTATTCATAACGTATTTGATTTGGAAAAAGAAAAAGTGGAAAAAGAAGAACTGAAATGTGTTTTGAAGGGGATTTGTGAAAGGAGAAGGAAGTTTACCTGTTGTTGAAGCATTACTTATTGTTGTCACGGTAATTTGTTCAGGAGAGGTTTTGGTGCCATTTCCTTCCTGGGACCCTGAAATAAAACAGATACATATCAATGTAATATTTGGAATGTTACCAAACCTAGGTTTCAGAGGTGGGTTCCTACCAGTTCGCACCAGTTCGGTAGAACCGGTTCGTCAAATCTACCGAACCGGTTAGAAGAGGTTCCACCAGAAAGCAGGCCACACCTACAGAAGAGGTTCCAAAAAATTTTGAAACCCACCACTGACAGACACAGACACACACAGACTCACACAGAGAAAGAGAAAGAAAAAGAAAGGAAGAAATAAAGAAAAAAAGAAAGAAAAAGTGAGAGATGAAAGAAAAAAAGGAAAGAGAGAGAGAGAGACAAAAGGGAGAGAGAGAGAGAGGGAGAGAGAGAGAGAGAGAGAGAGAGAGAGAGAGAGAGAGAGAACACATGGCCGGCAAGCCACTCCCACCAGGTCACATGGCCAGCAAGCCACTCCCACAAAGGAGGCCACACCCACAGAGTAGGTTCTAAAAAAAATTGAAACCCACCACTGCTATGTTCCCACACATGTAATAATTTTAGACAGCTAACTACCATTAGATGGGCAGATGAAAACCATATTCAGGAAGGCTGAAGGCTTGTGCATTGTGACAGAACTGCCTGAAGCAAGGGGATCTTGCAGAAGTAACTCTCAGCGTAGCCTGGCCAACTACAATGTGCTCTACATGGCCTTTAAAGATCAATACAAGAGAATATTAGTAGTTCAGGGTTGAATTGCGGAGTCCTTGGTGCTCTCTGTGCTTCGTTGCTTTCTCGCAGATGTTTCATTACCCAACCAGGGGTAACTTGCAGACATTTCACTATCCAATTAGGGGAAACTGAGCATTCTAAATCCAACACTATTCTCAACACTAAAGAATTCCTGGAAGTGTGGAACTTACACAAATCAGTCATCAACAGGCACATAGCGATAAACAGCATTTACATACCATTCAATAGGGACAATTACTAGCTAAAAAGGGAAACAAAAAGTCCAAAATACCTCTTGTAATCAATCTCCAGATAAACAGAGATTGACACCAGGATTAATACCAGACCAATAATCAAGCATTAAACAATACCCCAATCAAGGAACTACCAATGCTGACAATCAACCAATAAACAGCCTAACACTGAGCCGAGGTGGCGCAGTGGTTAGGGTGCAGTACTGCAGGCCACTTTAGCTGACTGTGATCTGCAGTTCAGCGGTTCAAATCTCACCGGCTCAAGGTCGACTCAGCCTTCCATCCTTCTGAGGTGGGTGAAATGAGGACCCGGACTGTGGGGGCAAGTTGCTGACTCAATTTGCTAAAAAAAAATTGTAAACCGCTTAGAGAGGGCTGAAAGCCCTATGAAGCGGTATATAAGTCTAATAAATAAATAAATAATCAAGGAACTACCAAGAAGAAAATTAGATTTCCACCAATATTGACAAGGAAAGCCACTTATACATAAACAGAGAAGAAACTTTACTTCCTTTTAGCACTTCTGATGTTATCTATTTGGGTAAGGAAGTATCTGCCAGAAAACAATCAAACTCAGAGGGCATCAAGGACATCACTTTGAAAATCAACAGGAAACTAAAGTGCATGCCAATTGCAGTGGCCCATGTGCTAGCTGACATGAGATTCCATTAAGATGTTTCACTTATGAGGCCCTGTGTTAGTTACCAATAGGTTTTGGGGTAGAAATCAAAATATTGGGTATAAAATAGGAATGACTTCTTCAACTAGAACTGATCCATATGAAACAAATGTAATGATAACAATTACTTCCTACCCGTGGTGGGTTGCAATTAATTTTACTACCGGTTTGCTCGTGTGCATGCGCGGAAGTGTCCGGGTGGGTGGGTGGAGCCTCCCGCTACCGCCACAACAGGTTCACCCGATTTGGGGTGAACCAGCAGCAACCCACCTCTGCTTCCTACTCTGAAATTAAGTAATATAATAAGATTGTTCATTTCATATTCTTGGGTTGACTTTTTATTGATGTTATTATTGTTTTCACGATGCAATGATATTGTACCTATTATGAATGTTTTATGTTGCACAGAGTGGAATGATTGCAGTGAAAAAAATCTAATAAATGTGGGGATGTAGAAAATTCTCTCAAATGAAAAAAAGTGAAGGTTGACCCAAAATATTTTGCATTTCCTAAATATTATATATATATTTGAAAGTTTTCAAACCCCTCTGGAGGCAGCCTTTTGCTTCCCCCTTAAAGCAAGCCTATCAAACTGGTGGTCCATGGGGCGGATGTGTCATGTATAGGCCACGCCCATCCCAGCTCCACAAAGGCAAAAAAAATCTCACGATACATCACAACACGTCACGCGATATGGGCAATATGCTGACTCTGTAAACCGCTTAGAGAGGGCTGAAAGCCCTATGAAGCGGTATATAAGTCTAACTGCTATTGCTATGTTAACCCTGCTCTTCTATTGACAAGGAATTGGGATACATTAAGTCTTGTGCAACGTTGAATGATGGGATTTGTCTGCTAGAATCTAGTGTCATCATAGCTGGAGCTTGTGGTAGCTTACAAACAATGGTAGATTTTATTTTTCACAACAAACTCCTTTCCATTACTATTTCTGAAGTCTGTGTCATGTTATTAGGAGGAAAATATGACCAACTTCCACCTCCATCCATCAATTTCTCAGGAGTATTCTGAAGTCAGAATTTGTACAAGAGAAAAATCCTCATTTTACTATAGAATATATAGAGCCAGAAATCACTCACTTAAAAAAAAAAACTATTAAGACATTCCTGGGTAAAAATGGAAGAGAAGCCAAAGAGTTAAAGGGTAAAAGGAGATTTTTTGAATGCCATACATATAAGCAGAGACGCCTGAAAAAGGGTGGTTAGAAATTAAATTTAATTTCTATGTAGCCTAAAGCATTGAGACATTAATAGGTTGCTATGTTTCTGGAATAATGTTTCAGAATTACGTTAGGATATCTTTGTACACGAGGCAAGATTGTAAAAAATCTTCTTAGTCTATGTAGAACGAGGAATTTAAGCACCTAATTTTAAAACAACCCAACCAACACTGGAAACAATGGATAAAAAGGTATAGAAGAGCAGAGAGAAAGCCAATTCAGCTAATGACAAAGATTCTGTTGCAGAGCTTTCTGGCTGCTTACAAGTGGTCCTTGACATACGGCTGTGCTGGAACTTGCCCATTACGGTCATATGTTGTGATCAATACAATTTTATGACCTGTTTTGTGATGATCATTAAATGAATGCCATGGTTGTTAAGCGAAGAGAAGGATCAGGGGAGACATGATAGCAGTATTCCAATATTTGAGGGGCTGCCACAGAGAGGAAGGGGTCAAGCTATTTTCCAAAGCAGCTGAAGGCCAGACAAGGAATAATGGATGGAAACTGACCAAAGAGAGATTCAACCTGGAAATAAGGAGGAATTTTCAGACAGTGAGAGCAATCAACCAATGGAACAACTTGCATTTAGAAGTTGTGGTAGCTTCATTGCGGGAAGCTTTCAAGAAGAGACTGGATTGCCATTTGTCAGAAATGGTATAGGGTCTCTTGCTTGGGTGGGGGGGGGTTGGACTAGATGACCTACAAGATCCCTTCCAACTCTGTTAATCTGTTAAGAATCCATTGCTCGCTTATGGCATGGCTTTGCTGAAAACTGAAAATAACTTGCAGTAAAAGGGTTGCCAAGTGACTTATCTTAAGTTGAGGACCACTTATATTAGCAAGGTGGGTGTATTTGTTACTTTAAAATGCATCCCCTCCTTTTTGTATATTGTCTTTTTCATATCTGTTATATTCTTTAGTCCAATGTTTCTCAACCTTGGCCACTTTAAGGTGTCTGGACTTTTAATTCCCAGAATTCCCTATATAGCTGCAGAAATCTTCAGCCACAGAGAGCACAGTGGTTCAAATGTTGTGATTAATGTTTATTTTAATGCTAGCAGACAGTGAGTCTCTACAGTATGTTTGCCCCCTTGGCTTGATGAAGCACAGGTTTCTCTCACGCATGCATATTCTTAAAAGCTGTGAGGCAGAATTGTTAGTGATGGTGAGAACTTAGGCCAGTGTTTCTCAACCTTGGCAACTTGAAGATGTCTGGACTTCAACTCCCAGAATTCCCCAGCCAGCGAATGCTGGCTGGGGAATTCTGGGAGTTGAAGTCCGGACATCTTCAAGTTGCCAAGGTTGAGAAACACTGACTTAGGCTGTTCTTGAAAATCCTTTTCAACAAAAGTCTGGATAGCACAGATGATTTTTTTTTTGAAATCTATCAAGAGATTTGTGGCTCAAATACAATAATCAACCCAATGAACCTTAATTTACTGTATTGGTGATACCCAATACAACCTTGTGTTTAGTCTCAGTCCAGTTTTTAAACCATGATTTCTGCTGTTATTTGAAGTAGAAATTACTCACAGACCACAATTTATTTCCTTCAATAGCGATAGCAGTTAGACTTATATACCGCTTCATAGGGCTTTCAGCCCTCTCTAAGCGGTTTACAGAGTCAGCATATTGCCCCCAACAACAATCCGGGTCCTCATTTTACCCACCTCGGAAGGATGGAAGGCTGAGTCAACCCTGAGCCGGTGAGATTTGAACAGCCGAATTGCAGAACTGCAGTCAGCTGAATTAGCCTGCAGTGCTGCATTTAACCACTGCGCCACCTCGGCTCATAGCTCATAGACCTTCAGGTCTATGAGGTATGTCAGATCAAGAAACCACTCCACAGGAAGACTATATCTCAGTGGGCTCAGTGGCTAAGACGCGGTGGCTCAGTGGCTAAGATGCTGAGCTTGTCGATCAGAAACGTCAGCAGTTTGTCGGTTCGAATCCTAGCGTCGCGTAACAGAGTGAGTGCCCGGTATTTGTCCCAGCTTCTGCCAACATAGCAGTTCAAAAGCATGTAAAAATGCAAGTAGAAAAAATAGGAACCACTTTTGGTGGGAAGGTAACAGCGTTCTGTGCGTCTTCGGCGTTGAGCCATGCCAGCCACATGACCACAGAGACATCTTTGGAGAGTGCTGGCTCTTCGGCTTTGAAACGGAGATGAGCACCGCTCCCTAAAGTCAGGAGCAACTAGCAACATATGTGCAAGGGAAACCTTCCACTTTCCCTTTATAGTAACAGAATGTTGAAATTCTGTTTGTGTTTTATCTTCCTTCTTTCTTATATTCCAATTAAGTCAGAGTGGAGCCAGCTTGATTCCTGATACCAACACTTTCCCCAGAGTTTAGAAATGTTTCTGCCTTAATTGTTTCTCTAACAGTTTCTGAATATTCCCTTCAAGGGACTCTTGATGGCTTCTTTACTATTTCTTAGTTCAGATACTGTCCAAAAAGAAGTTTGCAAATTGTTGTTATGACTTCGGACTATCATAAATTTTAGCAAGCCTGATTGTGTAACTGGAAATATTAATCGTGCAAACACATTGCTCAACTGGAGATGGAAGTGAGACAGCAAAAGCAATACAAAAAACAACAACACAGCTTCTGGATTCTTCTACACAGCAACACCTCTAATATCTGCCATCAATTATCAAATTTCAATATTTAAGATGACAGAAGAGAACAATCTTAACTGCCTGATGTTTCCACCCAATGTTTGACATGTGATTTTTAGCATGACAACCAAAAGGGGAGATGCAGCCCTCGCACAACAAAGGATTGTGTGTTTGCATCCTACAATATTTTCCTAAGGCAGAAGCCAGTCGGCCTTCCAAACGTTTGTGGCAAACTCATCAAATTAACCACAAAGATGCTTGTCAATATGTCTATCCAACACACCCTACAAGAATTGTGGCTTCCTGCCAGCTTTTCCCAAACTGTTAACTTATCATTAACATCAGCTTGATCAGAGGACTCCAAACTTGGCAACTTTGACACTTATGGACTTCAACTCCCAGAATTCACCAACCAGCATTCCTCAGCACGGTAGGCTGAGAAATTCTGGGAGTTGAAGTCTCCAAGTTTTAAAGTTGCCAAGTTTGGAGACTCCTGAGCTTGACCATGCTGTTGATAGGCCTGGCTCATTCTTCTGATCCTTTGCTACCTTCTTTTTTTTTCTTTCTTTCTTTCCTTTCCCCTTCTTTCTCGCTCCTTTCTTTCTCTTTTCTCTCTCTTCTGTTCTTTCTCTTTTCTTTTTTTCCTTTCTTTTCTTCCTTTTCCCCTTTCTTTCTCTTTTTCTCTTCCTTTCTTTCCCCCACTTTCTCTCTCCTTTCTTTCTCTTTCCTCTCTGTCTCTCGTTTTTCTCTTTTCTTTTCTTTCTTTTCTTCCTTTCCCCCTTTTTTCTCTTTTTCTCTTCTTTCTTTCTTTCTCTTCTCTCTTCTCTCTTTCTGACTTTCTTTCTTTCTTTTCACCAACGGTCCAGAAGCTTTTTAAAAAAATCACCAAAGAAGGAGCAGCAGAATCAATCAATCCTTCCTTCCTTCCTTCCTTCCTTCCTTCCTTCCTTCCTTCCTTCCTTCCTTCCTTCCTTCCTTCCTCAATCCTCCCCTCTTTTATTGCCTACTGTCCATTTGGAGAAAATGCACTAAGTAACAGAGAGAAAGGGATATATGTGACTATATTTGCTTGTATATATGCAGCCATGTCCACTTCATATTGTCGCAGATATGTACAGATTCCGCCAGGCTTGAAGGATGTAGCTTTTCACGGTGCAAAAAGGTTTGTCCAAGTTTGAGCAGGGCTGATTGGATTAGCAGCCAGGCTTAAGATTTATAGCCTTACTTGGAAGAACCAAGTTGTCTAGCAATTGATGAGCCTTGCTTCCTTCTCTGTGTTTTGACTCAATATGGCAAGCTCTGTTCACGGATTGTTTTGGAGTTTAGGAAGGGCGCCCTCCACCGCTGACAGTGGTGAAAGAAAAGGCAAAACACAACATTGCTGTGTGTTCTAACGCACTTCGAATTATGCTGCAGTAATTATGATTATATAATAACCCTGTTAACAAACAAACAATGCAAATACCCGAGCATTGGAAAAATAATAATAAAAAGTACAGCCTTGCTGAACTAGGAGCATTTACAATGACAATGAGAGTTCCAGAACAAAATTAATTATCTGTACAAAAATGAGGCTTTAGAGAAAACAGAACAGTCTCTTTTGATAAATGAAGCGTGAAAGAAACATTTACAATGTGGTAGGTACATTTTTTTCTTGTTCCAATCAATCAACTGTATCTCCCTCCCTCCTGTTCCATCCCCCACCCCCACCTGTCTTTCCAGTTTCTTTCCAAACATTCCTAGGTCAATATTCATGTCATCTCTGCATTCCTCCATTAGTTGGCCTTTGCCCTCCCCCCCCCAAAAAAACACCCCAAACCCTTATAACTTTTGCACTTTGGCCACCTCATGAGAAGGAAGGACTCACTGGAGAAGAGCCTGATACTGGGAAAGATTGAGGGCAAAAGAAGAAGGGGACAACAGACAATGAGGTGGCTGGATGGAGTCACCGAAGCTGCAGGCGTGAGCTTAAATGGACTCCATAGGATGGTAGAGGACAGGAAGGCCTGGAGGAACGTTGTCCATGGGGTTACGATGGGTCAGATACAACAACAAAAAACTTTTGCAAACTTCAGGATATTTTGAACTAGTGTTTTTCATGCTTGGCAATTTGAAGATGTAAAGACTTCGACTCCCAGCAACCTCAGCGTGCTGGCTGGGGAATTGTGGGAGTTGAAGTCCCCACCTCTTTAAGTGGCCAAGTTTGAAAGACACTTAGCGATAAAGATGCATTTTGTTTCTTTTTTCTCCTGTTATTATTTTAAAAGCAATACATAGAAAGTTGGAAAAGAAATAGGTTTAAACGAGGGACAGATAATCTGATGGATTCTGCCTTCCCTTAAAAAAAGGGAAGCAGCTATCCATAAACCACCGTTACGATTTATATTGATTGTTTCCTAGTATGATTTGATTGCTTATTTGTACCCTATGACTATCATTAAGTGTTGTACCTTATGATTCTTGACAATATACAATATATTTTCTTTTTATGTACATTGAGAGCATATGCATCAAAGATGAATTCCTTGTGTGTCCAATCACACTTGGCCAATAAATTATCTATCTATCTATCTATCTATCTATCTATCTATCTATCTATCTATCTATCTATCTATCTATCTATCTATCTATCTATCTATCTATCTATCATCTATCTATCTATCATCTACCTACCTACTTACTTATTATCTATCTATCTACCTATCCTATCCTGCCTGCCTGCCTGTCTACCTAATCTATCTATCCATGGTTTTAATATTTATTTTATTTAGATCTCATTTTGAATCAGGAGTTCAAAGCAATATACACGGCGTGGTAGAAGGTTGGGCTGAGAGCGACTAGATGGCCTCAAGTGGTCTACTGAGCTTCCCTACTTCAACCTAGACTGGATTTCAGATCACTTCGGATCACAACACCCCGCCCCCCGACCGGATCCAAAGCCAGCCTGTGCCTAGGAGGGGAACTTGTTGTCCTCTTTTTCCAGCGCAGGCATGTTTGACTCCGAATCGAAACTGGGTTTTGGCACGGCTGCGGAAGGAGCGAAGGGATCGCGAGCCACGCGGCTCTCCCTTCCTCCGAGTGAAAACAACTCCAAAAGTCCCTTTGAACCCCACGATCCGCAGCTGGGAGAGTCACCCCAGATTTCCCCCCCCCCCTGTTTCCCCCAAACCTGGCGGCGGAGGGGAACGATGGGAAACGCCGTCCCCGGAGAGCCCCGAGTCGGGGAAACGTGGAAGAAGGGGAAACTAGATGAGGAGGGAAATGTTTTTTGGGGGGACGGGACGGGACACTCCCTTGTCACTTACTTTCCAGGGAGTGGGGGCTATTATTTCCCGGGATCCCCTACCTACCCAAAACGCAGAAAGGGGCAAGGAGCACCAGCCACGGCAGCAACCTCAGGTCCATGGTGGCCTCGAAGGAGAAAAGTAAGTTCCTCCCAACAGCTGGAATCCGGAGCCGCGATTGCCCTCCAGTTGTTGAAGCGCCCGCGAAGAAGAACTCCTACTACCCACGCTTTTCACTCTTCCGCGCGGCACTTCCCCCCTCCAAGGCGCAGCTGCTCCAGTTAGGACCCCGCGGCGAGCTTCCCACGTGATGCAGGGCAAAGGAGGCGGGGACGGCAGGTCCCCGTTTTGGGTAAAGGGAGGGGGGGCACCGGGAGGCGAGCCGTGGGCTCTGTGGGGTTAGGAAGCGTCCCCACCCCCGTCCCCCTGGCTGGTCTGGTGAGGTTTTCTTTGCCCCCACCTTTTTTTTGTTGTAAAAGTCCCCCCCTTTAAAACAAACATTTCATCATTCATTAATCAGTGTCTCGACACTGAGTACACAGTTTTGTGTGTCATAATAGTTATGTACATATAACTAAGCAAATGCATAAAGAATATGTAAGATATATATCGAAAGGAAAGAGAAATGAATATGTTTGCAAATATTACTATACTTGTAAAGTATACTTGTACAATTAAAGTTTTTGTGTGTATGTATGTGTGTGTGTATGTATATAAACACACACACATACATACATACATACATATTGCTATACTTGTAAAGTATACTTGTACAATTAAAGTTTTTGTGTGTATGTATGTGTTTGTGTGTGTGTGTGTTTGTATGTATGTATATATATATACATTAAAGTTTGTGTGTGTGTGTGTGTATATATATATATATATATATATATATATATATATATATATATATATATATACACACACACACACACACACACACACACACACACACAAACTTTAATTGTACAAGTATACTTTACAAGTATAGCAATATTTACCCCCGAAATAAGACAATGCACTTATGTATTGTATAATAAGTACTTATGTGAAATACACCATGTGAATGAGATGAGGAGTGGGAAAAGCAGAGGAGAGAAGTAGGGTAGGAAGAGAGGGATAGGAGAGAGGGCAGGGTGGGGGGAAGATGAGAATAAGGAGGAGTGGAAAGGGGAGAGAGGAGAAGGAGAAAGGAAAGGGAAGTAGAGTAGAAGAGGATGTTGGAGGGAAGAAAGGAGGTAGGGAGGGGGAGGAGAGAGGGAGATGAAAGTTATGGATAAGGTACAAATATGGTGTATGGAGAGCAGAAGAGCCAAGAATTGTTTTTTTGGGAGCTGATGGTAAGATGAATTGATGTAAATATTTAATAATACAACACGATATTGGCTATGTAATAGTATACATGTGATTATAGGTTATGAAAATGGGAAATAAAAAAATATCTTGGAAAAAAAAGTACTTATGTGGATTAAAGAAAAAAAAAAGTATAAATAAAACATATATTTTTAAAAAGCAAAAAAAAATCGAATCCAAGAGGATCCCATTTTAAATCCCCTGGCGGAGATTGTCCCAAAGGTGTTTTTTTTTTTAACAGAGGCCACTAGACTTCCTTTTTTTTCTTCTTTGAAGTCGTTTTGCTTCTCATCCAAGAAGCTTCTTCAGCTCTGACTGAATAGTGGAGCCTTCCATTCCCCACCATCCAGTCGGAGCTGAAGGAGCTTCTTGGATGAGAAGCGAAATGACTTCAAAGAAATAACAAGAAAATCCAGTTGCCTCCTGAAAAAGAACCTTTAAGACTTCTCAGCTTTTCCTTTTTTTGTTTTCACTTTTTAAAAATCCTACATGCTTACAGTGATTGAACAGTGTGGCTTGTTTCTACCGTAAACCCTTATGCCTAATTCTGACCCATGGTGTGTTGAATCGTGTCTTCTAGGTTCCTATGAAACACGGAACCCCAAATTTACCACATGGGCTGGATTCCCACCACGTGCTAGGCAAGGGATAAGCAATTGTGGGGTTCCTCCCATTGTTCTGACCGAGGCTTTCCAAGAACATGAAGGAAACTCCTTGTCCTGACAAAAAAACCCTTTTATTAATTTACTGTGAATTCTGCTCATTCGCATCCAGCAAAATCTTTCAAGGGTGGATTTACAGTCACAGACCTTATCTGGCTTGGAGAGCTGCCAGACCGATATCTGCAAAACTTGGGAAGGAGTCTTGGAGAGTCACGAACCAATTAAGTGAACCAATTGTCTCCTGCAAACTCCACTCCTTTTTTCCTCCTCTTCTATTTCCTCTGGAAGAGGCCATTCATCGTCCACCGGTGGCCTTATTTCCAAGTCGTCCCCAGTTCTTTAGATGTTCCCTTAGTTTGGCAACTCTGCTCATGCACACACTGGGAACAGGCTCCAGCTGTTTGTCTGCCTCACTGATGTCTGACTCTGAAGGCAGCTGATAACTGGCATAGGGCTCTGGCCCCTCCTCTCCTCTGATGCACAGCCCTCGTCCGAACCTTCCCTAGACTCCAGGACTGGCCCATGATCCTCCCCAACCTCCACACTGTCCCCTGGCTGCTGGTGGGCCACCACACCCACATTATGAGCTACAACCAGCATAGTGAAGGGGAAAAACTAC
Source organism: Thamnophis sirtalis (assembly GCF_051295495.1). NCBI lineage: Eukaryota > Metazoa > Chordata > Lepidosauria > Squamata > Natricidae > Thamnophis > Thamnophis sirtalis. The sequence continues at coordinate 15,653,426 of NW_028261388.1, forward strand.
CCCAGACTCAATGGATAAGGGAGACCAACACCACCTGTTTGAGTTTATTGACTGCATGCAGGTAGTCCTTGATTTACAAAAGTTCATTGAGTGACTGTTTGAAATTACAAAGTCACTGAAAAAACGTATGACTATTTTTCACATTTACAACCATTGTAGCATCCCCATGCATCAAAACTCACAGGCTTGGCAACTGACTCATATTTTATGTAATCATCTTTTACAGCCTTCTGACGAGCAAAGTCAACAGGGAAGCCAGATTCACTTAACAACCGTGTTACTAACTTAACAACCCCAGTGATTCATTTAGCAACGGTGGCAGGGAAAGGTTGCAAAAGGGGGCAAACCTCATGGAACTCTTTCCCTTAGCAACAGAAATGTTGAGCTCAATTGTGGTCGTAAGTCAAGGACTACCTAGTCTTCTTTACAGGAAAGGCAGAATGACTCCATAGCGAAAGCCATCCAAACCCATGACCAAAACAACACAATATGTTTAGCCTTTGATTTGCGTGCTCAGCAAACCTTGAGTAGCAGTCATGAGCCTACAAGGAACAGACCTCCAGAACATAAGCCCTGAGTTTGCAGTTTCAACCTCTTAGTAAGCTATTTGTATGTCATATGACGGAAGAGCCAGTATGGTTTAATGGTTCAGGCACCAGTCTAGAACCGGAGAGACTTAATTCTGCTTTAGGATGAAGTCCACCAGGTCACCTTGTGCCAGTCCTCTCTCAGTCCTATAAAGGAGACAATGGCAACCAACTTCTGAAATCTGGCCGAAAGACCCTGCAAAGACTAGTCCACACAGTTATTATTAGTTGATGTTTGTCCATCATGTTTATCTGGTAAGCCATCGCTGGGTTGAGTTTCAAGCTGTTACCCCTGAGGATGTGGACAAGGCGATGAGAGCTGTAGGAGCCTCCACATGTGTGCTGGACCCGTGCCCCTCCTGGCTGGTTGTAAACAGCAGAGTGGTGACATGAGGCTGGATCCAGGCGGTTGTTACCGCCTCTTTACGGGAGGGGGTCTTTCCCCCCGCTTTAAAGGTGGCGGTGGTGAGACCCCTCCTGAAGAAACCATCCTTGGATCCAGCTGTTTTAAATAACTATCGTCCGGTCTCCAACCTCCCCTTTGTGGGGAAGGTTGTTGAGAAAGTGGTGGCCTTTCAGCTCCAGCGGTCCTTGGAGGAAGCCAGCTATCTCGATCCTTTCCAGTCAGGCTTCAGACCTGGCTGCAGCACAGAAACCGCTTTGGTCGCATTGACCGATGATCTCTGGAGAGCCAGGTGCTCCTTGACCTCTTGGCGGCTTTCGATACCATCAACCATGGTATCCTTCTGTGACGACTGCGGGAGGTGGGGGTGGGAGGCGCTGTTTTACAGGGTTCTCCTCTTACCTCTCGGACAGGTCGCAGTTGGTGTTAGTTGGGGGGCAGAGATCGACCCCTAGGCCCCTAACGTATGGGGTGCTGCAGGGTTCGGTCCTGTCCCCCCTTCTTTTCAACATCTACATGAAACCGCTGGGTGAGATCATTCGACGGCACGGGATAAAATACCACCAGTATGCGGACGATACTCAGTTGTATCTGTCCGCCCCGTGCCAACTCAACGAAGCGATGGATGTGATGAGCCAGGGTCTTGAGGCTGTTAAAGACTGGATGGGGGTCAACAAACTTGTGCTCAATCCAGAAAAGACCGAGTGGCTGTTGTGTTTCCCTCCCACGAATTGGCCAAGTGTTCCATCTCTCAGGCTGGGGGGTCAAACTGTACGCCCCTCAGACAGGGTTCACAACTTGGGAGTCCTCCTGGACCCACAGCTGACTTTTGAACATCACTTGTCAGCTGTGACCAGGGGGGCATTTGCCCAGGTTCGCCTGGTGAACCAGTTGCGTCCCTACCTGAACCGGGAGGCCCTCACAACAGTCACTCGTGCCCTTGTGACCTCTAGGCTGGAATACTGCAATGTGCTCTACATGGGGCTGCCCTTGAAGAGCATTCGGCGACTTCAGCTAGTCCAGAATGCGGCCGCGCGAGCAATCGTGGGTGCACCTCGCTTCACCCACGTAACACCTATCCTCTGCGAGCTGCACTGGCTGCCTGTTGATCTCCGGGTGCGATTCAAGGTGCTACTTATCACCTATAAAGCCCTTAATGGTATTGGACCTGGGTACTTGAGAGACCGCCTACTGCCAATTACCTCCACTAGACCAATACGATCGCATAGATTAGGCCTCCTCCAAATTCCATCATCTAGCCAGTGTAGACTGGCAACTACTCGGAGGAGAGCCTTCTTGGTGGCTGCTCCGACCCTCTGGAATGAACTCCCCATGGAGATTCAGACCCTCACCACCCTCCAGTCCTTCCGCGCCGCTCTAAAGATCTGGCTGTCCCGGCTGGCCTGGGGTTAAGATTCTAACCCCACTCGAATTGTGTGACTGTTGCGTTTTTAATAATGATGTATTGTCTGTATGTTAGAAATTGTTTGTCCTCCCCCCCCCCTTTTTTTGAACTGTGAGCCGCCCTGAGTCCCCCCAGGGAAAAGGGCGGCATACAAATAAAGGGAAATACGAAATACGAAGAGGATCTTGTGGGCTGTCCACGGTGTGTCCGCAGCAGTGGGTTCCAGCTGGTACGCCCTGGGGTGGGCGTACCAGTGGCAGCTGAGATCAGCGGCCACCGTACCGGAACGGTGCTTTGGAGGGACCACCCGCCTGCCATCGTTCCTTACCTCTATTTGAGCTAACCGGGACATTTGCGCATGTGCGCAAGCAGCGTACAGCGCCTGCGCTGGAGCAGCTGGAGTGTCGCAGGGCGGTGGGTGCCCATGTGCGTGCAATGTGCATGCCTGTGGTGGACGCCTGGCCCTGTCGCAGCATACCAGTTGCGACGGGATCCGGAACCCACCACTGGTCCGTAGGTGGCTAGTAAGGCCTACATGGGCATGAAATGTTCTGCTTCATGTTGGGCAGACATGTTGCAGCTCTGATTTGCGGAGCCACATGTTGCAGCTCCTCTTGTGCTAGGGTTGTTCTTCTGCCTTGAAGTATCTGGCAGCCTTGGTGGATCAACCTGCGCCATGTCAATGGATCTTGTGCCAGGATTTCCCAGGAGGCTCTGTCGATATCCAGGAACCCGAAAGAGGCTTTCAGACATGTCCTACCTCCAAAAAGGCACCGATACCTCTCTGCAGCCGTATTGCTAGGCCAAACGTTCTAAATTAAGTATTTACTAATAAAATAATAATTTATTAAATGTTTTCTCCTTCAGTAGCAGTCAATGAAGCATTATGGGATTTGCAAATCTGGGTGCTCTTGATTCCTTAATCTTGCACTATGTTGAACTATGCGGTTTGTGTCTCATGGTCAAAATGTCCCCGAGGACTGGCCTCTTGTTCCCTTGGCTTCTGGTAGAAAATAGGGAAATGCCATTTCCTTCTGTGTGCGAGTTGTGCTGATTGATTATTTTCCTGTTTGGGGGATGGTGGATGTAGAATAAATGTACAAAGGAGTATGGAGTGTGATGCAAGAAAAATACTTGGGGAGGGAGAAGTGAAGGTTGATGCAATTTATGGACTGGAGCAGTTTCAGGAAAATCAATCGATCAATCTATCATCTATCTATCTGTCTGCCTGCCTGCCTGCCTGCCTGCCTGCCTACCTACCTACCTACCCACCTACCCCCCCCTCTGTGTGTGTGTGTGTGTGTTGTGTGTTTCAGCATAACTCTGGAATGCCTTGAGCAATTTCAACCAAACCTGGTACACAGATGACCTATTCTCTGGAAACAAATACTGTGAGGGTAAGACACCCCTAATACCCCGCAGTGTGCATGTCTCTGTGTGTGTCTGTGTGTTTCTCTGTCTGTGTTCAAGCATAACTCTGGAATGCCTGGGCCGCTGAAATGAAAAGGAATGAATTATATCTATAGTGTCAAATCACAGCACATTTGATTGTGACAGTGTACATTTTGGATTCAAGTTCTGTTAAGATACAGCCTGTTGTGCCATAAAATGGCTTCTACTGTACAGCATAGTGGAGTTGCCACAACGGTCTCACAGTTCTCTGCAAGGATGCTTCCTCTGGTAAGGGGAAAAATCCAACATTAGAAATTACGTTGAATCCGGACATTTGTGAATGGCTAATACAGGATTGGGATGAGCAAATACCCAGGCAACACCAGGTTAACAGTTAGTATATGTATATTTCAGGAAATATATAAGCAAGCTTTTCCTGATTTTTTTCAGGTCTTGCTTCTCTCCTTTTTTTAGAATAGATAATTTATTTATTTATTTATGACATTTGTATGCCGCCCATTCCCTAGGGACTCTGGGCGGCTTACAGACAAAATAGGAGACATGTAAAAATTAAAAATAAGAATACAGTTAGTTAAAAAATTCACATCATGCATACAGCTTAGCGTGGGGCTGGATACTCATCAACAGCCCCAGGCCTGCTGGAACAGCCAGGTCTTAGCAGCTTTGCAGAAGGCTGGGAGAGTAGTGAGGGTCCGGATCTCTACGGGGAGATCGTTCCACAGGGCCGGGGTGGCAACAGAGAAGGCCCTCCCCCGGGGATTTGCCAACCGACATTGACCAGCCGATGGCACCCGGAGGAGGCCTAATCTGTGCGATCTTATTGGTCTTTGGGAGGTAAATGGCAGGAGGCAGTCTCTCAGGTAGCAAGGTCCTAAACCATGTAGGGCTTTAAAAGTAGCATGTCCAGAGACCAATGGGGAGCTAGTGCAGCTTGCGGAGGATAGGGGTAACGTGGGTGTATCTAGGTACACCCACAATCGCTCGCGCGGCTGCATTCTGGACCAACTGCAGTCTTCGGATACTCTTCAAGGGCAGCCCCATGTAGAGCGTGTTACAGTAATCCAGTCTTGAGGTGACGAGGGCATAATGAGCTTTCCTCATCTATTGCAAAGGACCTTTTAAAATCCAGTCTCTTGTATGCAGACCACAGTGTAGAACAGGGGTGCCAAACTGGTGGCCCGTGGACCGGATGTGTCAGGTGCAATCCACGCCCACCCCAGCTCCAAAAACGTGAAATGTCACATGACAGCAACATGACATGGCGGGTTTGACCCCCGTAGCGTAAAAGAAGCCAGGGAAACCATTTTACTTACTTTATTTATTAAGTTTATATCCTCTCCTATTCTCCAAAGGTTCTGCAATTTTGATCCTCCATTTCGACAGATGGAAACTCTTCTGGCTAAATTTGGATTAAGGATCAGTTTGATTTTCTTCATTCAGACCCTCAGGGATCAATATTAGAATCTGAGTCTTTTAGGATGATCATGACTAAATATCAAACAGGGTTTTGGGGTGGGAGGGTAGGATGGGGCAAGTGACACCTTATTTATGATGACATCATCACAAAAATGATACAAATTTTGCCAAGCCATTTGCTCTGTTCCTGCAAGGAGACACATTGGACAATACTGTGGCTTATAAACAGATGATCCCAGGCTTACATTTTGAAGTGGGAGGGGGGAGAAAGCAGAATAAATATTCCAGTTTCTCAGTGGTAGATTATCTAGATTTCTAGAACTGTTAGAAGCACCTGAACTTTGATACTGTGCGATCATTTTAAAAATAAATATGGTTGCCAGGGACAAGCACAGTATAGAATTAAAATAATGCAATTATTGTAATAAGTAACCTGTTAAAAAAAAGATTGATAATAAAAAAATGATGCAAGTTCATTGCTGCTCAATAGTTTCTGTTATGTGTGTTGAAATAACCAGCAAAACATCGAAGAGTTTATTATTGCTACCTATACACAAGAACCAGGTCAACTAATAGTCAAAGCTAAATTGGCTTTAGATAAAGGTCAGTGAAA